>NC_041387.1:224347651-224396626 GCF_002162155.2 Triticum dicoccoides | reverse complement strand
GAATATGGTAATAAATTTAAATTACCACCAGGTATGGTAAGGCTATCCACGTATAGTAATAAATCATATAGTAATAAATCATAATTAATCCACATATAGTAATAAATCAATCCAGGTATGGTAAGGTCATAACTCAGGAAATTTTGAATATGGTAATTATATGGTAATAAATTTAAATTACCCCAAAGGCTATCAATCCAGGTATGGTAAAGCCATAAATTGGGAAATATCGAATATGGTAATAAATTTAAATTACCCCAAAGGCTATCAATCCAGGTACGGTAAGGCCATAACTCGGGAAATATCGAATATGGTAATAAATTTAAATTACCACCAGGTATGGTAAGGCTATCCATGTATAGTAATAAATCATATAGTAATAAATCATAATTAATCCAAGTATAGTAATAAATCAATCCAGGTATGGTAAGGTCATAACTCAGGAAATTTTGAATATGGTAATTATATGGTAATAAATGTAAATTACCCTAAAGGCTATCAATCCAAGTATGGTAAGCCATAACTCGGGAAATATCGAATATGGTAATAAATTTAAATTACCACCAGGTATGGTAAGGCTATCGATCCAGGTATGGCACGCCCTCACCTGATCACCTATCAAAATCTCCAGTCCCACGCACGCACCAAAGAACCCACCCGGCACCAAACGCAGCTCCTCTCGATCCCCTCGAGTAAACGCCGCCACCGTCGTGCGATCTTCCTGACACAGACGCCGTCGCCGCCTCCTTCCCACCTACGGCGTCCCCCACGTCCATGGTGACAGCGCTCGCGTCCTACACTGACCCTCAGCCTCATATAGGTTGGTCGTTGATGGAGTGGGATGTGCCGCTGTGGTTTGGGGAGGCGCAATCACGATCTGGTTGGGATCTCAGTGTGGACTCGTTCTCTACGATGAAGGATGGCGCTGCCTCCCTGGCAAATGGGGTCGGAGGAAGGGGCTCTACGTCATGAATGTCGGCGAGGCAGCGGCCAAAGGCGAGCCTGACGGTGAGCACGGGTGTTCGTCCCATGAAATAGGCGGCCACGGAGGGCGGATCCGAGGCCACCTCAATCGCCGGTGGCCCTTCCTCCCATCGCTCATCGCGTCCATTCTCTCTCTCCTCTAAATCTTTGTCGCCCCTGCCTGATTCTGGCCGACGCCATCCGGCTCTCGCATCGACCACCACCAGCACGGCTCCGGACGAGGCGCAACCACAGACGCCGCCGCCGCCATCCTCATCCACCTCCTCCACCATCCTTCCCAGCCGTCGTCGGGGGCACCCGCCATCTGCGCTCTAGCCCACCCGCTCCCTCCTATCCCCTCCCCCTGCCTGCCAGCCCCGTGATCCATCGCACAGATGGCAGGTACTACAGCGATCTCCTCCCCAGCAGATCCGGCCTCCTCCGATGGAGATCCATCCTGGGCACCGCCTTATTCTCATGCGTGCACGTCTATATCAACGTCTCATTCCACCTCACCTGAGCCTTTACCTTCCCACCTCTGCTTCAGATCCACATTACTTTGCAAGGTATGTGCTTGATTGTTCTGAACTGGATCGATGGATTATGCAAGTTACTTTGGGTGTCGTCATTGACGGCAATTGTAACGCCACGCTACCATCGGAGGGGTCCCTCATCGATGATTAGGGTCTTCCGAACTGCACGAGCTCCATTGAGAAGGATGTTTTTAATTTTGGTTTTGCCTACATGCTTTCTTTGCCTATATCTACTTAGCTAATGTCTTCTTATAGATAGTAGCTGCTGAAGTGGTGATCAAAGTTGTTCACTATAAGGAAACAACCATGATAACAAAAGTGTATATTCCCTGACCTTTGGCCTGAAGTACTTTTTCTTTAGAAACTTGCAACAGCCAGGCATTGAAATTAGCAACAGCTTCGTACGTACTGAACTAATTTGCAGCAACACGTACTGAACTAAGTTAGGTTATGCTCATCGTTCCAACATGCTTAGTGATAACCACCTAGCAAGCTGATCAAACATGAAAAAATTGAAGTGCTGCTGCTAATCGTACTATTCTGAATGTGAAAATCTATTTAATTGCCTCTTCTCTAATTGTACACTTGCATAAATCTCAGATCTTGCAAATTACAGTATAACCATAAAAGTCATGCTTTGACTCCTATAGGGCCTTTTGCACTTTAATATGACTAATAATTTGCCTTAATATCACAGATTGTATTACTACCTTTCTAAGTGAATGACATTCAAGAAGGTCATTAAATAAAACCAAGAAATCCTTCTGGTATTGAAGTGTAGGAAAGTTGAGACTATAAAACCAAAAGGTTATATTTACGTTTATTAGAGAAGGTTCTTTACTTTTTATACGAAAACACAAAATGTTGCGATGTAGAGTCTAGGTGGTGGGCCTCCTTGATCCACTTGGTGGATGAGGGCGACTCTGGTCCTGGCACCCATAGTGCCAGTGATCCAAAAATCATAGGGCCTGGATATAGCTCTAGCAGACGTATGCGGCTTGCGCATCGAGCTTGGTCGTCTCGAGCATGGAGATAGGCGCGTTGTAGACCAAGAGCTGGTACAGAGATAGGCGAGTTGTAGACAAGAGCTGGTGGGCAGCAAGAAATGCATGCACACCAAAGAACAAATCTGAGTCACATGCCTACTTCTATTGGTTTCTACAAAGAGCGGCTAGCTTAGATCTTAGACCAGTCGGTCACTGTCGAGGTCGCCAAGGTGATCTTACAGCACCGCCGTGGGGATTTCTCATGATTTTATGTAGGCAAGCCGCAAGCGGTGGTGGTGATTGGCTGGGTGGTGTCGCTGCCTTGGGAGGAGACGAAGTGATGGTAAAAGTAAGCAGGATCCGATGATTCTTCCGTGGGGATAGCCAAAGTCAAGAGGTCGACTACAGACTTGTCGCAGACTTGCAGTGAACCTGGATGCGGCGAGCCTGATTTGTGGATCGATGGCGGGTCTTGACTTTGTTAGGCCGGGATTGGATGGTTGCGGAGGGTGGTGTGCTTGGTTGGGTTCCCATGGAAGAATGTGGCCTCCTCGTGGATCTGGTCATGCCCATCCTAGAGAACATTGTGTTCCTAGCTCCCTCGAGGAGCAAGGACAGTGCAAGCGGCAGCAGGGGGTAGGGTAGATGTGGGGAGGGATGTCGGCGGCTGCTCGAGGTCATCATGATGAAACCCTTGACGTCCCATCTTTATCAATGGAAGTGGAAGAGCACGAAGTCGAGATTGGATAGGAGTTTGAGTTCTTTTTGGCACCGATCGGTTCCCCACTTTAGAGATGTATTTTTTTGCGTGCGAGCAAACAGTGGGTTGATTCTAAAAGGGATAGGCACTTTTCAACAGAAGTGCATGACGGACCAAAAAGATGACCTCATTTTATTCGTTTGATAGATATCGTATTATTCGTTGTTGTTCGTTCGGTGAAATTTCCTAATATTTGATTGTTGTTTTTCTAATTAGAGTACCCCATAATCATCCAATATGAGAGGATGATAAATGAAAGATACTGATTATAAATTTTGAAGAGCCCGTGGCAACGCACGGGCGTTATACTAGTAGGAGTAGGGTATTACACCACAATTGTGGCCTGATCCTGTATAAATCTTGTGTCTCTTATGCTGTGAGTTCATCGTGCTAGCATAGAGATTGCGTCGAGGCTGAGGGCGTGTTTCGATAGGGGTAAATCTTCATGCGCACCCAGTGTTCGAACCTTAAGGGTGTTGCCGGAACCCGATATCCGACATTTGGCATGCTAGGTAGGGGTGCGCCGAAATCTTCCTTCCGTCGATCCATGTCCCATTGTTTGTCGCATCCATATCAGACGCCCACCGAGCCCGTGCCGAGCGCCGGGCTGCTCTCGCTGCTCGCGTCGCCCAGACAGCCCCTGTCGGTGGGCCTCTCCGTGGTTCTCCGTCACCTACCGCCAATGCCGCCACCAGACCAGCAGGGAACGAGCAGCAAGCATCCTCGTTGCACCCCTCGGTGCGGCGGGTGTCGGTGTCAAAACCTACGGATCTCGGGTAGGGGGTCCCAAACTGTGTGTCTAAGGCTAATGGTAACAGGAGGCGGGGGACACAATGTTTACCAGGTTCGAGCCCTCTCTATGGAGGTAATACCCTACTTCCTGCTTGATTGATCTTGATGATATGAGTATTACAAGAGTTGATCTACCATGAGATCGTAGAGGCTAAACCCTAGAAGCTAGCCTATGATTATGATTGTTGTTGTCCTATGGACTAAACCCTCCGGTTTATATAGACACCGAAGGGGGCTAGGGTTACACAGAGTTGGTTACAGAGAAGGAAATCTACATATCCGAATTGCCAAGCTTGCCTTCCACGCAAAGGAGATTCCCACCCGGACACGGGACGAAGTCTTCAATCTCGCATCTTCATAGTCCAACAGTCCGGCATAAGTACATAGTCCAGCTGTCCGAGGAAACCATAATCCAGGACTCCCATAGTAGACCCTGAACCAGGCTTCAATGAAGATGAGTCCGGCGTGCAGATTTTTTTCGGCATTGCAAGGTAGATTTTGAACACATGAATCGTGTCGGGCTCTGCAAAAAAAAATCCACATACCACCGTAGAGAGCACAATATTCCACAAGTCCAATCCACTGACAACTTTTTCATAGAGTGACATCACGCTGCGGCCCGGTCATTATTCAAACCGTTTTTCCCAGCCTGCTACTGCACATATTGTGATGCGGTTTTATTGGCACGTCTTGTCGAGGCAGAGATCGTGTCCCCTTATCACGGGATTCTCATCAATACGGGTGTGGGTAACCCAACCGCGCCACCAACACGACACTTGGGGAATAAGCGAGTTTATAGGGCAAGTGGGGAGGCGCATGGTTTCTACCGCTTTTATAAAGGGATAAGGATTCCCCTTTTTCACCCACGCCTTCTTCTTCCTGTGCTCATCCATTCTCGCCCGCTCGAGCTCTAGCGCCCAAGCTTTCACCCTCTTCGCAAAGTCATTCCAAGTATGTCTGGAGCGGGAGGCAACTGGATGGCCTCCTCCGTCACGGAGGAGGACATTACGAAGCTTCGGGAGGCCGGATACCTATCCGCAAACATCGTGCACAGGCTTCCGGCCGAAGGGCATCCCCACCCTGAAACCCCAGGAGAGGGTAGTGTTCCTCTCTCATTTCGTCCGCGGACTGGGTTTCCCCCTCCACCCGTTTGTCTGCGAGCTCATTTTCTACTACGGGCGAGACTTCCATGATCTGGCCCCCAATTTCATCCTCAACATCTCGGCGTTTATCATCGTGTGCGAGGCCTTCCTCCACATTACGCCCCACTTTCGCCTATGGCTGAAGACCTTCAACGTGAAGCCAAAGGTGGTGGTTGGCCAGCAAGCGGAGTGCGAAGGCGCCATGGTGGGAAAGATGCCCAATGTCACCTGGCCCGAAGGTTCCTTCGTGGAGACCGTGAAGGGGTGGCAATCGGGGTGGTTCTACATCACCGAGCCGCGCGACACCAACTAGGCAGCGACCCCTGAATTCCGATCCGGCGTCCCCATGCGGCTCACCTCCTGGAAAGAGAATGGCTTAGCATGGGGCTCATCGGTGGAGCTGACCAGACTTCAGACCTGCATCGAAAATATGATAGGCAAGAAAATCAAGCTTGTCAACGTGGTCCAGGGCATGCTCATATGCTGGATCCTCCCGTGTCAGAGACGGGCTTACAATCTATGGGAGTTCGACCCGGCCGAGCCCCAGATGCTGCAAGATCTCTTCGGCATGACGCATGAAGACGTCTGGAAGGTGCTCTTCAAGGCCAACGAGGTCCCCCCACCCATAACCGAAAATCGCGGACTCAGCGCCAAACGCCAAGTGCATCCAGTGAGTTTTTACATTTTGTAACATGTGCCTTTTACCAACACATTCGCGGGAGTAATCTAAGCCTCCATGCTGATTCAATAGGACTGGGTAGCGATAGCGAAGCGAATCGACCGTCCCGCACCGTTACCTGAAGATCCAGCATCGTCTCTTCTAACGAAGATGTTGTTTCCGGCGCCGTATGAGGTGCCGGAGAAGAAGGCCAAGAAGAAGGCCGCAGGGACCAGGAAAGGTCTCCGGCGCAAGGTTGTATCGGACGTGACGTCCGAAGACACCGAGGCGCACTCCTCCAATGAAGACGAGGAGGAGGAAGAAGAAATCCCTCCCACAATCGGGGGGGGGGTGGGAGAACAGAAAGGACGCCCCATAGGGGGAGGCCGAGGCGTCCAAGAAGGGAAAGACCTTCCTTCCGGACCACTCCACCACGGCTACCTACAGCGGCGAGGAGTGGCTGCCCAGGGACAAGCCCCTGGCTAAGTCGTAATTATCCAGACACTATAATGCTTCCAGTATGTCTTGCTTTATTGCTTCTTATCATGCCGAACATGCATATGCAGTTTGGCCAAATCCCACATCGGGGTATCCTCTTCGGATGGGTCCCTATCCCATCAGCGATGAACAAAGATTCACTCCTGACAGCCTCCACCCCCAGGCCCGCGGACGACACCGAGGTGTTGTCTCAGACGATACCGGGCCAAGGGGAGACAGTTCTGGAGACACCACCAGGCGAAATCCCAGTCGCCAGGCACATGGGAGGGAATACCCCCATGGACTCCGATAACGGGAGCCACAGCAAGTCTGGTTCCCAGCCGAATACGGCTCCGAAAACCCAAGTGGTTCCGGATTCAGGCAGGCAGCCTCTCTAAGGAGGGCGAGCCGCCTGTACCAATGACCTCTGTCCATCCAGAGGCATCGGATAACATGGTGGAAGCGCTCCCTGGTGCTTCCATTGATGAAGAACACCGTACTCTTATGTGTGCGGTGATTGAGAAGGTCCGGTCCGCCAAAAGTGGATTGACCGAAGACAGCGCCAGCCTCCTAACAGGCTTTGAGGTAAGTAACAAAATTGTGAGAAACTATCATAGTATAGACAGTAGCTCCTAATGCTCTATTTGGTGTTCGGAAAGAAAGGCCGAACAGAGGATCAAATAACATCCGCAGGAGTCTAACAAAAGATGTCTATGTGAATAAGCAGGCATCACTGCTGGCTGCTACCACTCGTACTACAGAGGTCTCCGGACTGAAGCGGGACCTGGAGTAGACCGAGGTAGAGCTCGGCCTCGTGAAGAGGAAGCTCGAGGAAAAAAAGGAACACAATACCCCGTCTGTATATTTAGAAAGGAAAAATGGTTTCTGCTGATGAAAGCGTCATGAACTTTACTAGGGGCCACGACCGAAGTGGCGGCCCTTAAGACGGCGCTGGCCGAGGCTGGAGACAAAGCGGCCAAGGAGCGCGCCGAGTGCGAGAAGCAAGAGGCCCGAGTCAACGATGTCCAGCAAGAGCTCCAGGATTTCGTCCAAAAATACGAGTCCTTGGAGCGTGACTCTAAGACGCAAGAGTCTGAGCTTGCAAAGGCCATCCAGAGCGCACGAGACGCCAAGGCCGAAGCCTAAAAGGCCCTCCAGGAGATTCAGGCGGCCAAGAAGATTGCAGCGGGTAAGGCATTCATTATGCAAAGCAAGCATGTGAAGGAGACTTTCCTTTTACTTACCCGAATTTGGAGCTCTCCAGGAGCATTCGCAGATTTGCCGCGCATCATATGTGATGCCGCAGAGTTCTACCAAGCTAAAGAAGGGAGCTCGACAAAGAAGTTGTTCTGGTCTCAGTATATTGGCACCGAACATCCGATGCCCTTGAGCGACTAGCTGAAGCAACTAGTCGAACTGCATAAGGCGGCCAAACTGGCCATGAAGGACCTCATAGTCCGGCTGTGGCCTGTCGAGCCCCTGCCCTGCTGCTACTTCGGCCTAGTAAAGCGGCTTGTGAGTGCCTGCCCGCGGCTTGAAGTTATTAAGCGGTCAGTTTGCATTGAAGGTGCGTGAATGGCCTTCGCCCGTGCAAAAGTGCACTGGGTGAAGATGGATGCCGAGAAGCTGATGACCGAAGGGCTGCCGAAGGGCAAGGATCATCGCCACCCTGAAAAGTATTATGATATTGTCCTGAAGGGCTCCCGCCTTGTGGTGGAGCAATGTGCGAAGGATGTAATCTTTGAGTGAATACACTCATTTTATCCTGTAATATGAAACAAGTTATTTTGCAGAATATAACGCTTGCTGGTTTAAAATTTTACCTTCTGTGCAGTCGTTTATAAAATCTGAGAGTTGGCCAGTCGTCGGCTTCTTCCACCATGTAACTAGTACCGGGGTGTTCGGGATAAATCTAAACACTCTTTATCCAAATTCTTGGTCCTTTAAGGAGGTGTTTAGCGCAACGAACAAAACAATCGGACTATACAGCTTTATCACTCTCACTTAGCCATAGAAGTTCTATAATTTTAAATTTTGGCGTAGCCCCTGGTATTCGGAAGGCCGAACTTGGGGCGCTATACATGCCTAAATCGGACAAAGGCCGATTCCTCGCCCAAAGTGGAAAAAATCATTATGGATTTGAGACCTCTCGAACAGCGATTAGCTCTCGCCACATCATGACAGTCAGTTTTCGGCTTTCTCTACTAAGGTGCTCGTCTGGAAGAACCGGGACACAATCACAGTATTTATCCATGTGCAACCTTAGCCAATATAGCGGAACATAAGGCAGCAAAACATGGGAGCCGAGCAAACCCAACTATTGACCCAAGACATGATTCGGAGCTGATGCATATAATGCTATAAGTTCGGGGTGCCGCACTGTCGAAAGTGTTCGGACTTTTCTTGCCGTGTTATGGGGTACACTGAAGGCCCTGGCGAGCTGAACGTACCAAAATGTACGGGTGCAATTTGTAATAAATAAACAGTCAAGGAAAAAGATAAAGAAATGTAATAATAAGCTGGCATTGTATGTTATTTTCCATTGTTATTTGAATAATACGTCAAGGCATATGTATGCAAGTAGTGCAATATGCAAAATAGTACTATTTGACATGTCCTAACCAAGAGTGAGCTGCGTGTGGGTATGTAAAACAGGTATAGCCATCATTATCAGAGACCACATGGGGATTCCCTTGTACGTCGAAGCTCCTTGCCTCCTTGGTGTTTCTGTCTCGTGATGGGTTCGATAATGAGGCTATCGGAAGAGCCTCCAGAAAATAGGGACCTTAAAGAAAGAAAAGGGGTGAAGGTATACGGATCCTGGGGCGGCTGAGCCGCATTGTGGACCGCATTATAACTGTGCCTCCGTCTATGCCCATGGTATTTTAAGTACGTAATTATGTACGCGCGGCACGAATTTTACCGCTTGATTGGGAATAGGACAGAGGCCGAATTGCTAGGCGAGCTCTGGGACGTCCCGGACGATCCTGTTGTAGAATACTTCGGACTCACTTGGCGGTGTCCAGGGGTTTTATTGCCAAATTGGAGGTCTGCCTCAGAAGGCTGCTTTGTACTTCTGCTGCAAGGGCTGGAGTGTGCTCCTCCGTACGGAGGGAGCGCTCTGTGTTTCCATTGACTGTTATAACCCCGCGAGGTCCTGGCATTTTGAGCTTGAGGTCTGCATAATGCGGTACCACATTGAATCTGGCAAATGCGGTTCGTCCGAGCAGTGCGTGATAGACACTCCGAAAGGGGATGATATCGAAGATTAACTCCTTGCTTCGGAAGTTTTCCGGAGATCCGAAGACTACTTCCAGTGTGATTGAGCCCATGCAACAGGCCTCTACACCTGGTATGACACCTTAAAAGGTGGTTTTGGTGGGTTTGATCCTTGAGGGATCGATGCCCATGTTGCGCACTGTATACCGCTAGAGCAGGTCCAGGCTGCTGCCACCATCCATAAGGACTCGTGTGAGGTGGAATCCGTCAATGATGGGGTCGAGGACCAACGTGGCCGAACCGCCATGACGGATACTGGTCGGATGGTCCCTGCGATCGAAAGTGATCGAACGAGAAGACCATGGGTTGAACTTTGGGGCGACTGGCTCCATCGCGTAGACGTCCCTTAGTGCATGCTTTCCTTCCCGCTTGGGAATATGTGTTGCGTATATCATATTTACCCTTCTTACTTGGGGAGGAAATTTCTTCTCTCCTCCTGTGTTCGGCAGCCGGGGCTCCTCGTCCTCATCACTACGTGGCCCCTTTTCCTTGTTTTCGGCATTCAACTTGCCGGCCTGTTTGAACACCCAACATTTTTCTGTTGGTGTGGTTGGTTGGTTTATCGGGGGTGCACTGAATTTGACATGAGCGATCGAGTATACGGTCCAGACTGGACGGGCCCAGATTGTTTCTTTTGAATGGCTATTTCCGCTGACCGGACTTAGAGCCACTGAATCCGGCATTGACGGTCGTGTCTTCGGCGTTATCGCCATTGTTGCGACGCTTGTGTCTGTTGCGTCGGGGCTTGCTGTTGCTATCTCTGGCATCTGAGGTGCCAGGATTTCTTGATGTGCTATTGCTGTGAGCCAGCCAGCTATCCTCGCCCGCACGAAAGAGGGTCATGAGTGTCATGAGGCTGCCATGGACTTCGGCTTCTCTTGGTCGAGGTGTCGGGCAAGCCACTCATCACGGATGTTAGGCTTAAAGGCCGCTAGGGCTTCGGCATCCGGACAGTCGACAATTTTGTTCGTTTTAGTTAGTAAACGAGTCCAGAATTTCCTGGCTGACTCTCCGGGCTGTTGGGTTATGTGACTTAAATCATCAGCATCTGGTGGTCACACATAAGTGCCCTGGAAGTTATCCAGGAATGCGTCTTCCAGGTTCTCCCAACTTCCAATGGAGTTTACCGGCAAACTATTCAGCCAATGGCGAGCCAGTCCCTTGGGTTTTAGTGGGAGGTACTTGATGGCATGTAGATCATCGCCGCGGGCCATGTGAATGTGGAGAAGGACATCTTCTATCCATACTGTGGGGTCTGTAGTCCCATCGTAGGGCTCGATATTCACGGACGTAAACCCTTTTGTGAATTCATGCTCCATTACTTCATCAGTGAAGCGTAGGGGGTGTGCGGCACCTCCGTGCCAGGCTATATCACGACGCAGTTCAAATGAGTCTGTTCTGTTGTTTTCGGTCCGGCCAGATTTGTATTTAGTATATCTGGCAAGGCGGTCATCGTCACGCGTTGGGGCGCGCCTCCGTGATCCGTAGATCGATCTTCACTGTCCTGCTTTGTTTTCCAATTCGTCTCGCAGGTCATGCATGCAGCCCCGGGCCTTCATGTTTTTGTTTGTTTGGCGACGGGGTGCGGGCTGGTGTTCGGGCTGATACGCCGCTTTGTCTCGGCCATGGGTTGGCCGGTCAGCTGCATCCTGTGATGGTAGTGTAGGCTCTAGTGCCTCCTCCTCGAATTGAGGTAACACCCTGCGCTTTGGGTAAATTTTGGTTGGGCGCTCGAGTCCGTATTACTCGGCTTCCAGGACCTCTATCCATCTATCAGTTAGCAGATCTTGATCAGCTTGAAGCTGCTGCTGCTCTTTCATCAGTCTTTTTGTAGTGGCTATAAGCCGGCGCTTGAAGTGCTCCTGCTCGACGGGATCCTCAGGCACGATGAATCCTTCACCGCTGAGGCTCACTTTCGTCTTAGGAGAGGGGCATGTAATTGTCATCCTCTGAGTCTCCATCCATTGCTTGTTTATCAGGGCTGGCTTGCCCATCCTCCCGTCCGGCTTGCTCTTTGCTTGGCTGGGCGGGATTGTTTTCGTCTTCGGCATCATCCGGAGTGATATTGTCTCTTGTGCCAGTATCGCTATTTTTGCTATGACGGGGCTTAGAGCGGCGCCGTTGACGCCGGCGCTTAAATTGCTTCTCTAGGGGATTATCCTCCGTTGCCTCATAGCCATTGCTTTCTTTGGGTGTGTCCACCATATATATATCATATGATGAGGTGGCTGTCCAGCGCCCTTTGGGTGGTGGTTCCTGTTCTTCTCCGGCATCGTCATCCATACCGTCGACGTCTTCGGAGTCGAAATCAAGCATGTCGGTTAAGTCATCGACAGTGGCTATTAAGTGGGTGGTGGGTGGGGAACGAAATTCTTCGTCGTCCACTTCCCACTCAAGCCGAACATAGTTTGTCCAAGAGTCTCCTGACAGGGAGAGAGATTTTAATGAATTTAGCACGTCGCCCAAGGGCGAGTGCCAAAAGATATCCGTGGAGCTAAACTCCATGACCGGTGCCCAGTCCGGTCTGATGGGCACGGATGGGCGTGGTTCCGAGCCCCTGGTCGAAGACGAGTCCATGGGTCCGAAGACACAGATCTCCCTATGAGTGGGAACTGTGTTCGGCTCTGTCGCCTCTGAGTGTGCGGCCTCCGTGGCGGGGTCCATCCACCCGTCCTCGGATGGCGTGATCTTCTTAGGGTTTAAAGCCAGGGCAGCTGCAGGTGCGTTCTCCTGAACACTGTCCGATGGCCGCTACTTCAGCATCCCTCCATCTTTAGCATCATCAGGTGACATCCTTCGAGTTTCATTTTCAGCTGGGAGCGCCCCCCAGGGCTGCATCATTCCCAGTCCGCGTGGGTCCATCCCTACGGCATGTATCCCTTTAGTTCATGTTTTAAGCTTACTTTATCGGGGGCGCCCCTCGGGCTGCATCATCCCCAAAGTCGCTCGGGCCCGACCCAGCGGTGATCGTCTCTTTCTGCGTCTATCTAAATGGATTTGCTCCTTCATGGCTAACGTGCTTGACTTAATCGCCCACTCAATTGACAACAACTGATGGAGCTGCTCCCTCACGGCACTACGCTTGCGCACGGGTCCATCCCTGCAACATCGACAAACCTGGACCACTGAGATTTGGCCGCGGAAACCCCGCAGGGCACCACCTCACCAAGCCTTCAGTGCCTCGTCACCTTCCTAGAGCAACCGGCAGCTGGCGGGCAATTGTGACGGAAAACCCTTGCTTTTCTCATGATGAACTCACAGGATCGTTTTAAGGAGCAATGTCCGGTGAGGCCTCTGCGGCGTCTCCTTCGCTCTCGTCCACGCGAACCGCTTGCACATTAAAGGGGGGGGGTACCTGAGCATCGCGACTCATGGGCTCTTACTCTCTCTCCAACCCCCACCCTCTGGCCTTGTCCACGGCATCGTGACCTGGCATACCAGCTACGGCTGAGCCCGCTTGAGGACCGGGACCTGAGGACGTAGAGCACGAAGGGGAGCAAAGGGGAGAGGGAAGAGGCACATGGGAACCTCGCTAGGCAACTCCTCGGCTGTCAACGCGCGGGCCCAGCGCCGCGCCAAGGAGTGGTTTCTGACCCCCGAGATAAGTCATCCTCCGGAAACACTAGCTGTCACAGCACCAACCCCACACCTAATGCAGTCCTGCTTTGGCGACGTCGCGCTCCTTTCTCACCGAACGATGGCTGCTTGAGCGCTAAAGGGGACCTCCTGAGCATCGCGACTCAGGGGCTCTTACTGGACCCCGGTCCGCTCACCTCCTGGCCTTGACCACGACATCGTGACTTGGCATACCAACGACGACTGAAGGCTGCCTTGGGACCGGGACCTGTCAGCGCAGAGTGTCAAGTCCTCGCGAGGTTCGGAAGGAGGAACTAAGCTAAGACGGGACGAGCATCCCTCACCACTTCATGATAAGGAACATATTAACAAATGGAACTACAATCACCTTACAAACCCCCGCGGGGTGTGTTCTTCGATTCCTCGCAGGGAACAAAAGGAGCAGATTCTAAGGAGTGCTAACTACGCGCGCCTCCGCAAGAGACGCCATCATCAACAGTGGGCCGTCAGCCACCGGCGCCAACCCCATACAGATCAGTGGCGACGGCGGCCCGACGAGCCCGCCCTGCTCTGGGAGCGACACAAGCTCGGGGGCTCGTAGCTGTCGTCGCTCGTCTCCGGGGTCGCGAGGAGCTCGGTGGAGTCGCTGGATCCTCCGACACCTCCGCTACCTAAGGAGCTGCTGGGGAAGCGATTGACGAGCCTAGTCCTCGCCGCGGCAGGGTCCCGACCGCCTTTCTCAGGGCAGTACTCCAGCTGGCGTCCCTCCGCGTCGAAGACCTTGAAGAACATCAGGGAGGCGCCAACGTACTCGAGGTAGACTGCGAGGGCGCCACCTGTCCTGCCGACCCGGGCAATCTCGCCCCAGCCACGGGTCAGGTAGACCCTACTCGGAGCGACGACCTCGACCTCCGCTTCGGTCGCAGGGGCACTCCAGTCAGCATGCTGCAGCCAAAGCTCAATAGCCCCCCTCGGCGGGATCTCGAAGGCGAAGGAAGGAGAGAGGCGAATCCAGGACCGAGGAGGCATGGCGGCGTGAAGCACGAGCTCACGAGAAGAGCCTCCGGCGTGAACTCCTGGAGGAACGACGCACACCGCCGTGACCCGCCGGCGGCGACGGTGCCTCTGGCGCTGCCACTCGGCGCCAGCACCTTCAGGGCTCTCGATCCGAGCGTACAAGGGTAGGGGGAATCCCGGCAGGGGCCGCTCGAACCATGGCCTCGACACCTCCTGCCAAGCACCTCCTTCCCCGTGGCAAGAGATAAGCCGTTTCTTCAAAGGAAGCGGGACAGTACTCTCTCGGGGGGCCTTCCCCTGCTCTTCTGCAGGTAATCATGACCCGTTTTTGCATGCAGGGACTTGTCAATTCGTGCGGTTACCAAGGCGTCATGGGGGAGCCAGGACGCCCATGTCCAATCAACCGCCACGCGGAGCCCAAGGCCGCATGCTATTGGGGCCCGCGACGCTTCGCACTTGCCTCTTCGCTTCTCTGCTAAGCCAAGTCCAAGCGTGCCTTGAGCCCGGGGGCTACTGTCGGCGTTCTAGGAACGGGGGTACCCAGACTTGCCTACCTGCGGCCTACGGCGTGGCTCAAGGAGTGGCCGAGTACGGCCCATCTTCATCAACACATGCTCAGGACCCTCGCGAGGGGCCGAGCCTCGCGGGGCGGATGACAGGAGGCTTCCTCGGGCACGGGCTTGTCAGGCTGGCTCGTGAGGAGGCGGAGAGATCAACGCGGGGTACTTCACGAGGTGCCCGTGACGCATGCCATGACGACCGAGGCCCGGCGGGCGCCAGGCGGGCGCCGTCCTGCCCAGAGTCCTTGTTTCCTGTTAGGTGCAAAGGGGGCAAGCGCAGGCAAGGGTATCAAGCAAAGGCAACCATTTCGGTGCAACAAGACCAAGACCAGCAGGACGGCAGAGCGGAGGTCATCATGGAGCCCAAGCCAGCATCATCGTCAGGGTCTTTGGCAGGCGAGGACCAACTTTAGTCAGGATAAGTGTACTAGATGTTCCCCTTCAAAATGGCCAATTGTTGGCGCCCTTCCCGCTCAATATTTGGGAAGAGACCCGGGGCCTTTGCCTATAAATAGGACTAGCCACCCACAGGGTAAGGCATCAGAGAGAGGAGATCCACATCGAAGACACAGAGAGAGAGGCGACTGAACTCCCCCTAGCAGTTCATCGCACCAACCAAGAATAGACCCTCGTGAGGCTGTTCTTCCCTTGTACTGTTCCTCATCAGCCCCCAGAGGCAATCCACCATACCACAACCTGGAGTAGGGTATTACACCAAAATGGTGGCCTGAACCAGTATAAATCTCGTGTCCCTTGTGTTGTTTTTTGTGTAGTTCTAGATCCTGGCGAGGCGGTGAAACATTGGTAGGATGGGGGTGTGATCTCCGCGTGCACACCAATGTTCGAACCTCAAGGGTCTGCCGGAACCCGAAATCCGACAGGCTAGCGAGGGAATAGTAGAACTGGGGTAGGAAAGCTACGCGAGGGTACATGGGGGCACAGTGAGATGAAGATGGAGATAGAGATGGAGATGGAGATGGAGTGGTGCTAGGGGAGAGGGACACGAGGCTAGGCATGCTAATGTGCTATACAACAGCAATGACAGACTACAAAGTGCACAAGGTGAGGTTGACTTTGGTAATCCGAACACGCCGCCTGGACTAGTCAGGCGCAGGGCGTTGTCACTTCACTGTGAGGACCGTATGAATAATATTTTGACCATCAAGTGTACCATAGTTGTACTACTACTAGTAGTAGGAACATGAGTACTCTAGTACTGTATAGCGGAAATAGGTCTCAAAGTGCTAGCATGCCTCTGGGTTCACTTCATCCTCTGGGTATCATCCATATTGCAAGCAGAACCAAATTCTCGTGCGGCGGAAGCGCGAAGAAGGGCTTTTCTCTTTTGAGGATAACCGCGTATTCCTTAACCAGAGAATGTTATGTATCCCATGCACACACCAATATCCATCCGAACTAGCTACGACACATTTTTTTACCTGTTTGCATAGATCCCACCTGTCGGGAGGGGTGCAGTAATAAAAAGGAATCATAAAATGCCTCGCCACAGTTATTTGAAAGAGTGACCACAACTAGCAAGTGGCACATGTAGCGCTAGAAGGATGGGCACGTACATGGATAGGTACCACTCCTTAGTCTACCCACATAGCCTTTTCGTTTAGTCTACCTAGTTTTCTAATGAACTGCCTTGAGGCCACTTCTGCCATTTACTTCTACATTGGGAACCGATTTTCCTCAGCTTCTTCACCTATCCTTCATATTCATTTGCATCAAAACTCCACTGCATTCACATTGTTTTAACCTCTTCACATACTCCTGGAGTAATTCCGGAGCGCCTTTAAATAATCATCTTCTTCATTTACACTAGCCATCCAATCCTAATTCTCGAAACCATAGCCCTCCGGTCCAGTGGTTCCAAATGGCGAAAGAGATCCAGATGCAGGTTTTTAGCGTCCAACATGTCCTCGTCGAAGGTTCGTTGAGCATAGTTGCCACCATTACCGACCACACAAGGGTTGTTCAGAAGTGGATCAACAATGTATCGAACTCCCTCCAAAAGTAGAGATGAAGGTCATCGGCCTCGACATAGAGTACATGGAGCGTGCCACTTGGAAATCCAACACGCCGCCGTCCTTCAGCTGTGCCTCGAAGATAATGTTTTGGTGTACCCCATCATAGACGCGCCCTCCATAACAGGTGAGCTCCACGATTTCTTGTCTCAGGAGGATATATACTTCTGTGGGGCAGCCATGGAATGGGACAAATAGAAGCTGGCACCATACAACCTTGATTTGAAAAGCATCACTGACCTACAAACCAGAATCAAAATTCATGTAGAAGATTGTGATAAACAGACACCATCCCTCACTGCAAAAAAAATAAACTTCCGTTATGATACGTGTTTGTCACAGTAGGTCGTGTTTTCTGTCATGCATGTACATCCATGACGATTTTATGACAGAATCAAGATAGTCATACCTGTGTTGTCGTAGAAGTGTTCCATGACATTACCAAAATTATCATCATGGAAGTGTCCACTTCCATGACGATAAATAGCACGTCACAGAAGTGCTTTCATCAAGGGTGACCGACACGTGGCATCCACCGTAATGGAACGCCGTTAAGCTATCAGGTCCGGTTTTGGATCCGATAACCTGTTAACAGACCCGACCAATGGGGATTTTCCACATGTAAAATCATCATTGGCTGGAGGAAACACGTGTTGGCTCACCGTTGGGATAGATGTCATCCACTCATTGGAACCAAGACGCCTATTATACATCAACACATGGCACGGCCCAATAGAGGCCCATTCCTATGAAAAGGCCGGCCCATTTGACTTGGTCGAAAAGTGGCGGGCCGCCCCACGGCAAGCCTGTTAACGGCATGTTCGCATATAACCCATTTACAGCCTCCTAACCCAGGGCCCATTTACGGCCAATCTGAATTAGGCCCAGTAGCGTCATCTGGGCTGTCCAATATAATTCCAGCCCATTTTAACTTCTGGCCCATGTATGGCTCATGACGTCTCTCGGCCCAAATGAGGCCCTTTGTAACCCTTGGCCCATTAACGCCCATGGTGAAACTGGCCCATAATGAATAGTGAATCACTTTATACCCATTAACGACACGTGGTGAAACTGGCCCGTAATGAACAGTGTATCACTTTATACCCATTAACGGCCCATTATTCCTTTAGGCTGTTTCCAGCCCATGTTATCGTTCAGCCTTCTCAGGGCCCATTTATTCTTGGGCTCATTTCCAGCATTCGTTTAATTATGGCCCGTTACTGTCATTTTCTACTTGTGGGCCAAATTCAGCCCATGGTTACAGTCGCCCGTTTGTGGCCCATTAATATGTTGGGCCGTTTTCATAGTGTCATCAAATACGGCCGATTAACGACGGCCCGTTATGGTTGGCCCATGAATGGACGATTCCAACTCTTGCCCGTTTACGACCATAATGTGGTTTGTTATTGGCCCATGTTTGGCCAACCGATCATACTGCCCGTAGAAGGCCCATTGATGATATGGCCCGTAGAAGTCCCATTGTGTCTACGGCCCGTATAAGGCCCATTGTTTCTATGCCCCGTAGAAGGCCCATTGATTCTACGGCGCTTAGAAGGCTCATTGTTTCTACGGCCCGTAGGAGGGCCATGTTAACTACAGTAAATATGTAGCCCATGGTTATTGTGGCCTCGTTTTAAAAAAAATAGGTTATTGCGGCCACTAGCAAACCGCGGAAAAAGAACCGCACTGACTCCAAGCAAACAAATAAAAAAGACAATAAGGAAATAAATAAGCAAGCAACTTACGCTAGGCTATCACG
Organism: Triticum dicoccoides; assembly: GCF_002162155.2. Taxonomy (NCBI): domain Eukaryota; kingdom Viridiplantae; phylum Streptophyta; class Magnoliopsida; order Poales; family Poaceae; genus Triticum; species Triticum dicoccoides. The sequence continues at coordinate 224,378,094 of NC_041387.1, read as the reverse complement.
GCCATTACACATATTACATCCATCGGGCATCAAAGTTTGCCACCAGTGCAAATATAGGGAACAAAGCAGCATATAAACGCCGCAGCAAAACAAGTACAGAACTTAAACCACTTCAGAAGAGCTCAAGAAACAATATCTTGTGTAACCATAATGCTGGCAAGATGCTTAGCAAGCTTATTAACTTTCTCTTGTTTGGCTCTTAAATCCTACAGCACTTGCTGCTGCACCAGAAAGTATGCATCGGAATCCTGCAGGGACTTCCTCAGTCCTTTTTCTTCTTGTCGCATAACATCTGATCTATGTCTTTCAACTTGAAGTTGAGTCTCAAGAAGCCGAACTGATTCAGGCAGCGAGTTCGAAGAGCTGGTGCCAGGAATAGTAGCCAGTAACTTGAACACTACATCCAGACAGGACTTTGGGGTTGTCTCAGTGTCTTCAATATAGTTTTCATCAGCTTTCTTGGAAACCAACAGGGATGTCTCACTATCTTGAACCTTATCTGCATTACTTCCTTTACCATTGCAAAACAGGGTACTCTTCTCCAATATTTTATCCGCGTTCTAAAAGAGAAACAAAAAAACACATCACAGGTTTACAATGTAGTATATGAAACTCATTTTTGTAAACCAATTCAGTAGTAAGGTGGATAGGATAATAGCATGAAACAAACATATATCTATGTAGTAAGGTCAATGTATTGTCTATATCATTCTAGTTTATGTTCCCAAATCAAGATAGATACAGTTCGAATCATATCTATTTAAGACAAAGCAGCATAGACAGAATATAAGTGTGGGAAACTACACAACAATAAAAACACTTGTAATGTGCATGGCATGAGAACATAACTGATTATTCAATTGAAACTGAAATCAACATAAGCAAGTTACAACAACAAAAATGTTAAAGAAACAGGTCTAAAACATACCTGTTGCGCCATTGCAGTTTCAGTTGCATCCTTCAAATTTGAAATTAGGTTGTATGAGTAAATACAGTGACGCAAGAGCAATGTAGTATGAACCATAGCTACGGAACCTGACCTGAGTCTTCTGCTTTAAGCGTTGACTTGGGGTTTGGAGTGGTGGTCCTCATGCTTTGGGCACTGAAATTGCCTTACTAACTGCTCGTGTTTGGGTGCTCTGTGGTGGAGACGGTGCTGTGTCAACAGGAACTGGGTTACTATTTGCTGGGGTTGGGGTTAGAAGGGGTGTAGCTGGTTCTCTGTCCAACTGGGTAGGGATACATTCTGCGTGAGTCTGGGTTATGTGTGGTGGGGCTGGTTCTTGGGCAAGTACAATCGTGGTTCTATCTGCATCGACAGGTAGCACAATCTTTTCTGAAGACAGTGTTTTTACTCCCACAGATACCGCCATCACCCCCTCCAATTGAAATGGCTGATAAACAAGAAAAGTAATTGAATGTACAGACATTGTAAGATAGACAGGTGCAATGGATACTAGGGAAGAAAATAGGGCATGAAATAATTCACATTTATGTTGTCTAACTAAACAAAATAGCAGGACATAATTTCACATATATGATGGGCTAATTAAACATGATAGCATGACACAATTTCACATGTATGATGGCTAACTAAACAGGATAGAGTGACATACTTGAAAATATGATGACTATGTAAACAGGATGACATGATATAACTATACGATGTGTTTATTAAAGTGGTTGGCATGCCCTAAATCACAAACATGCCATCGATGGAAACACGATGGCATGATATAATTCATGGATAGAATGACATAATTCAAAATTTGATGACTATGTAAACAGGATGAGATGATATAACTATATTATGTCTTTAGAAAATGGGTAGGCATGCCATAATTCAGATACATGCTGTCTATGTAAACATCATGGCATGATATAATTCAAATATATGATTTATATACTAAGGAAGTGAGCAGAGGGCAATCACATATATGATGTGTCAACTAAGGAGATGGTATTCAATATTGTGTATATGATGTAAAAACTAAGCATTGCAATACAACATATGCATGATATGAGTAATATAACGATGCCAAGTTTGAGCATACACCTCAGGGGGATAATAGGACTGGTCATCTGCATCTAAATCCTCCTCTGAAGAGCTATCTGTAACCAACAAGATATCTGCTTTAGCAGGTAGCATTGTCTACTCTAAAGACCTTGTTTTCACTCAAAATTTCTCCATCACGAATTCAAATGGCTGATGCACAGGAAGAGCAGTTGAACATACAAATATTTTCTACAAAAGCAATGAGAAATACAAAAAAAGGATGGCATGATATAATTCACATATATGACGCTTGGCTAAACAACATGGCATTGCATAATTCACATACATAATGCCTTGCAACAAGATAGCATTGCATAATTCACATATATAATGTATTGCAACAAGATGGCATTGCATAATTCACATATATGCTAATTAGACACTAAACAGGTGCCATTCACACAAAGCATGTCTAAACTAAGCAAATGACATAGCAATGCAAGATACCATACGCACGATATGAGCACCATAACCCTGCCAAGTTAGAGCATGCACCTCGGGGGGGGGGAATAGGACTGCTCATCCATCTCTTAATCCTCCTCTGAGGAGGTATCTGTAACCAGCAAGACATGCGCTTCATCAGATAGCATTGTCTGCTCTAAAGACCTTATTTCCACTCCAGATTTTTCCATGACCGTGCCGAATGGCTGATGCACAGGAAGAGTAATTGAATGTACTAAAATTGTTGACAAATTTAGCACGTAATAGAAAAACGATGGCATGATATAATTCATATATAAGATGACTGGCTAACCAGGGTGGCATTGCAAAATTCACATATATGATGCCTGTCTAAACAAGATGGCACTGCATGATTCACATATACGATAAAGAAACTAAGCAGAGGCATTGACACAAAGCATGTCTAAACTAAGAGGATGACATCTTTGATGTATACAGTAAGAAATGAAAGGCACCATATGCATGACATTACCAACATCAGCATGCCAAGTTAGAACGAAGACCTCATGGGGTAAATAGGAGTGGTCTTCTCCTTCTGAATCCCCCTCAGAACAGTTATCTTCCTCTTGATTACGACCCGAAATGGGTGGAGGGCGGCTGCTTTTGCGCCACCATGGAGCGACGTCTGCATGAAATTTTATTGCCACGCAAGGCTCGTCTCTTTTGCTCTACATGTTCAGTTCCATTGTGTAGAATAACTGACATGCATAGGAATAAAACATAGTGAGATTATGGAAGGAGTGCATGCACAAATCCAGAATTATGGTAGCAAACTATGGATAGACCCAAAACCAATGATAGCAGGCAGATAATAGCTTTAGTTAGAAAATACAGATAATGTCTCCTTTAATGTTTGTTTGCACCCAACATGAAACTCATAGTAGACACCTGAGATTAACCAGATAGTAGACAAATAGTATTGATTGTTGCCCCAATATGTACCCCACAACCATTTAAAAACTCAAATTTCAGCATTAATTTGGACCTGACTTGGAGTCTAATAGGTGAACACGACGATAAAGTAGCATGTCATCATGTTAAGCGATGCATAACGTAAGCATACACGGAAGAGTGCAACCTCTCTTCCGGACCCGTGTAGTCCTTAAGGTCATCTACTTAGTTGATGATGGTAACGCAGTTGTCGTGGCTGCCAGCATCGGGGAAGAAGATCTGAAGCGGCGAATGACAATCTGGAGAGCGGGATCCCAACTGTGGTGAACCCTTCCGTCATTGGAGCAGCTGGGCTAGGGTGGAACACAGCACGGGAGGAGCAGGACAAACCACACGAGGTTTTCTTTGACACATATCTGTAACTGAAGTAATTGTGTAAGGGCTTGTTTGAACTTGAGGATTCTAACAGTGCGGGGATAGGAAATAGACAGGAATATGATAGGAATGCACGTGCAAAATAGAGAATTTAAAAATACAGGATTTCTGCGAATCTGGTTGTTTGATTCACAAGAATTGGAAGATGACAGGATGCAAAGAAGCATGGTGAGATTAAGTTAAACCACAAGAAAATGTACAGTTATAATGCTATTATGCTACTATCTCTTAGTATTGTGCTTCATGAATAGGAATTTGAAAAGAAGTACAAGTGGAAATTAAAATTCCTACGGTTTTTCTTTCAAGGAGACTCTAAAGGAACAATTCCTACAGTTTTCCTTTGCTCCATTCCTTTGCACAAAATTCATGAAAAGTAGTACCATAGGAAACTTTCCAATTCCTATGTTTTTCATTCACTTTTCCTTTCAAGCACTAGCGATTCTAACAGGCTGGCTTGAGCAAGGAAAAGCCTACACTAAATTTGTTTTGTGCTACATCTATTACTTTGGACCCAGGCCACTGCCCTACTAGCTCAACTCCCAGGGCCATCGACAAATGGACAGCTCAAACGCGCAGAGATAAATAATGATGGCGTTCAAGAGAGTCCATCACGGATAGCTAAGTTGCCTGGTACCTCACTGCTTGTCATATATTAGAATAAAATAATCATATTTCACGTTACTCCATGTGCTCTGTGGACACTATCGATAAAATGGAGAGTAAAAAAGAGATGCAATAAGTGTACAACCTCTTTGGCGAAGCCATGTCGATCTCAACATGATTGGGTTGGCCCGTGAGGATGCTCCGGCTGACTTGGATGTCGGAGGAGGGGAAGAAGATCTTAGGCGTCTGGAGATGGAGCCCGAGGTATTACCCCGCTGTGATGGAGGGTTTCATCGTTGGAGCAGCTCCGGTGAGTTGTACGACAGCGAGACTGAAGCAGGACAAGAGAGATAACGTTAACCTGAGTGGAATTATAATAGCACCTCCAATAATGATGTAAATTACATAACTACAAAGTGATAGATGTAAAATACATCAGCCGCTCATCTCTGAACTTAACTGTCGAAACTGAAGTTAACTGTCGAAACTGAATTTTGTTGTCGAAACTGAATTTTACTGTCGAAACTGAACGCACTAGACGTGAGGCGACACGTCAGTTGACTGAAATTTTCATCTCTGTTCAGTCGATTTTGCAGCCATTGGATACGAAATCAAGGGCATGTAGTTCATCTTCAACCTCCACCCCCTAAGCCGACAGCCACCACCGGCCAAACAGCCGCCCGCGACCGGCGGTGCGCCGCCCCGCCCGCCCCAAAAACACTCCCCACCGCCGGTCCGCTGCTACCCCGGCCATCCCTCTACCCCCCCCTGCCAAGCGTTTTCCCCGGCAATCCCGACGCCACCACCCCACCACCGCCGGCGACCACCTCCCCCTCCCCGAACCCTAAGAAAGATAGTGGGGTACCTCTCGGGTGAGCCCCCCTCCCCGCTACGGCTAGTTCTCCTTAACTCCCGAGAGCCCCCATCCCCTGAAATTCGACTGACCCAAAAGGCGATTCAGTCGACTTAAGTGTAGCTAAATCGGAGCAGCATCGCAAGCAAGAGCAAGAGCGAGAGCAGCGGTAGCGAGCAAGAGCAATAGCAAGAGCAGACCAGGCAGGGGACTGAGAGCAAGAGCAAAGCTGCAGCGCGAGCGAGTGCTAAAGAAGCAGCAGCTCCTACTGATGTGGACATCGCTGCCGAAGGAACGACACCGTGGATGGAGCATTACCGTTAGATCGAATGAAGAAGAAAATGCGGTGATTAGTGTACAACCTCTTTCGTGGCGGTGATTAGTCGAGAACTTCATCCGAGGAATTGGTGATGATGATGCTCTTCCAGTGGTTCAGGTGAAGACGGCAGTGTGGGAATGGAGGTGGTACAAAAGACGAGGGGAACATCGGGGCACCTCCTTGGAGGTGGATGATGGGGTGGCTGAGCCGGTGGGATGAAGAGATCGACCATGGATCCTCATCCAGTACGGTGGATGAGGGAGTCAAGATGTTGCTGTGGACGACGTCGTCAGGGAAGAGGCTCCGGCTGGGTGGCGGACGGAGGAGGGTGTGGGGCTTCGCGGGTTTTCGCGGCCTCGGTGTATGAATGGGTGTGCGGATAGGATGGGACTGGGGAACCATGGCTTAGGGACGCGCTAGTCCGAAATTTGGATAAGTTACAAAAGTAGCCCCACCGATTTGAGGCAGTTCTTTCAGTTCCGGGGTATCACGGGCATTTTGCGTGTTCGGATTTCACAGGATGTGGGAGTTTTTGCACACGTTGTAATTTTGGAATAGCAAGGCACGGGTTGTGATGGAGGGAGTTGTCTGATCACAACGAGACAAAGATATATCTTAAATATTTCGGGGTAACAAGGCGCGGGTTGAAGAGGCGGGAGTTTCGCAGCACGCTAGATAGAGACACTAGCTTGAAATTTCAGCATAACAAGGCGCGGCTTGAAATTTCAAGAGAACAAGCTTAACATGTACCAAAAAAACACAATTCGCACCTCATCACTAGAGAGAGCCATGTCCCATTTTACTATATTACTAGAAATGCATTCAAATACAAAAAAAAAACTAAAAAAATCGGGACAACAAACATAATATGTACAGTACCAAAACAATTTGCACTTCCCTCAACAATAAAAAACAATGTGTGTTGTCTAGCATATGGACTAAATTTGAGTACATTTTCCCTGTTTTAATGGGCTCGGGTTAGTTATACAACCATCTAAATATTATCTCCACAACACATGACATGAATATAGGAGAAGTAAATTCGTATGTAAATACGAACTACATGTACATACGACCTCAAATTCAAATATATGTATCCATTTTGTGTTGAATTCAAATCATACTACATGTATGCTCTAGCTAGATGTTTGGAATCTAAATCATGTATGATATAGTACGTACAATGTGTTTCACACGCACAACACACACACATAAACACCATTTAAACTAGTAAGGTACACGTGCATTGCACACATGAGATTTGGCAACGAAATTATGAATAAATACCACATTATAGCATGTAAGCTTTGAGTCATATATGCATGATGTAGATGTTCCTTTAATTCTTATAGTTCATTTCATTCAAAATCATCTAGTTTTTATAAGAAAGCTAATCTATTTTAAGATTCATGGAATTGTGCGTTGTAAGGCCTAAAGTAAAAACAAATCATGTAGAAAAACATTTGGGCCATTCTGGTACGACAGATTCTAGAACAAAGAAGAAGTGCTTGTGTTTTGATGTTTGTGCATTAAGCTTAAGTTTAACCATGGAGTCTTCTAGATTGTACATGTGGCAAAATCTGGTGGAATCTAGATGATATCCAACGGCCAGTAGTGCTCAAATTTGTCATCTCTGCACCATCGGATTGGCCTCATCCAATGACCATCTTTCAAATTTAAATTTATCCACACACTATATAAAAAACAAAAAATATAATATATATAGGGGTATACATATAGATATGTGATGCGAAAGCCACCCATCATGTCCAATTAGAATAGTGCGTCCATGCACAGATGCAATGTGGCCAAATGATGTCTGCCATCTATATCTCAAATTCAAATCAGTCTGACCTGGTTCAATGTGTATACATTACAACATGCTCGTTTCCAAACCACGCCGCACAGATATCTGTTATATTCATGCATGCATGGGTTTCAAACATCATGATCTCTTATTCAAATATTTGAATTCAACTTTACATTGATTATGACCTCACCTAGTCTTTTACACCCACACAGTTGTCTTCTCTTTATAATTGTGCCACTAACTTTATCTCATGCATGCGTGCACACACACTATCAGTCGGCATTATCCATCACACACATGCAATCTTTTTCTTCAGGTCGGTCTCCCATGAAGGCACACACACACATCCGTCTCTCCATCATATCGGGCATTCTTTATCTCTCACGTGCATGCGCAACAATTGATGTTCCTCTATGTGTGTGTGTATATAGATAGGTCTTTCATAGTTTTCCACATAAACCAATCAATCTATATATCTAGTGAGGTCTCACCCTCTTTCCCACGTCCACATCCATCAATCTATACCTATCTATATAGGATTACATATATAGCTAATACACCCACATTAATTATATATCCAACGTCCCCCTCTCATCATCCATGCCTTCCGCTTCATCTCTCAGAAGCGCGCACAATGGCGAAGACAGGGGGCAGCAAGGGCCCTGCCCCCCCCCCCCTAACATCACAATATATCGAGGCTAATATGAATGTGATCATTAGACAATTGATGGTAAAAATGGTTTAAGTTCATGAATTGGCCCTCCTAGTAAAGGATTAGCAATGCTTGGCCCCCTATCTCATGTGACATTTTTCATGGCTCCACCACTACACGCAAAAGCACACGTTCTCGCCCCTCTCTCTAAATATCGATCTCGCACTTGTGCACTCCTTCATAGTCTCCCTCCACTCGGCCCCTTGCACCATCTTCTAGCCCCCCACCGGATTTTGCCACATGTACAATCTAGCAGACTCCATGGTTGAACTTAAGCATAATGCACAAACCGCAAAACAACAGTGATTCTCCTTTGTTCTAGAATCTTCCGTATCATAACTGCCCAAACTTTTTTCTAGTCGAATTGTCATTATTTGTTTTTACATTATGCTTTACAACGCACAATTCCATGAATCATAAAATAGATTAAGGGCTTCTTTGATTCAAAGGATTCTCAAAGGAATTTTGGAGGATTCTAATCCTTTGGAATTTTTCCTATCTTGGTTGTTTGATTCGTAGGATTGTAAACCATGGGAATTTTTCCATATGATTCATTTGCACTAGATTTCATTGGAAACATCCCATCCACTCAAACCTCTTGGAAAGAATTCAGCATTTTTTCTATGCACAATCAAACACTCATACAATCCTGTAGGATTCAAGATGACTCTAATCCCATGTTTTTCCTATTCCCGCGTTTTGGAAATCCTACGAATCAAAGAGGCCCTAGGTTTTTTATAGAAACTAATTGATTTTGAATGAAATGAACTATAAGAATTAAATGAAGGTGTACATCAGGCATATATGACTCAGAGTTACATGCTATAGTGTGGTATTTATTCATAATTTGGTTGCAAAATCTAATGCGTGCAATGCACGTGTACCTTACTAGTACTTCGAGTATGTGCAAAACACGTAAATTAGAATTCCAATGGCACGCTACACAGTGTATCTCTTACAGTTCATGAAGCCATGTGGCACATGTGGAGGCGTTGTCACGACCTCCTTGTGTGGATTGATCACAGTGACATGCTGCTGGTTCCACAAGAATGTACTCGACCTCCTTGAGCCACACTGGTGGTACATGCACGAAGCGAAGATGTGCACGCACGCCATGCACGCACACGCGGGTAGATGGGCGGATGCAATTTTGTACCAAGATACGCCCCATGTGATAATTTGACCCGTGTAAAGTCCTTCACTTCATTGATGGTCAATTAATACAGCGCATGCAAATTGAGTGGATGTGAGGGCGGAAGAAAGCCATTACTACTCCACTGCACGCATGCGAGTAGTTAAATCATGGGTTGCTAGTAGTACTTCCATTGGTCTCCTTCGTATTTTGTGCCAATTTTTGACAGTAACATAATATTTATGCATTTGAGTAGTGTAGTCTACTTGAAATTTAAGTTCCACTAAACTCATCGGGAGACGTTTCGGGCCTCGAAACCAAAACCAACAATTTATCTTTACCTTGTTCCCATCACATTCGAAAGTACTAGTGCTACAATTAAGTGCAACCCTTCTCACACCTACTAGTACGTACCAAACCTGAACGTGTTCCCACTATGCAGGTATTAGTACCTGTGCTAGTACTTAGGTTATAAAAAGGGGAACTACCTAACCGAAAATTACTCTACCTTTCCTCCTCATAAGTGCTTCTTCTTCGTCCATCCTTGCCATGGCCGGTGCATAGAGCTCTAGGTTGAGAACTACTCATAACAAGGGTGTGGCAACAAAGGCTGGGGAATAAAAAGAGAGGGCTCGCCGCCACACAGAGACCTCGAAAGATCTCTCACGGGCAGGCGATGGCTCCCGGGAGCGCCCTAGCCGCAGAGGCGAACATGCCGAGCTGGCGGCGCTAGAGTCGTTATCCCTCGACGGCATGCCCGATCAGCTCAATAAGGACCTCAATAAGAAGAAGGAGTTCATCCACGGCTTGGTGGAGCTGCTGAAGGACAGCCTTGATGACATGCCCTCTGAGCTCAATAAGCAGGGGGAGTTGACCGCCGGCTTGGTGATGCTGCTGAACAAGAGCATTGCCTCAGAGAAGAAGGCGACCGATGAAATCCTACAACTTTAGGAGGACAAGGCGAAGCTCTACCACAAGCTCGACCTTCTGAAGGAGAAGAACGCCGGCTGGAAGAAGCTGAATGAGAATAGTAGTTCCTCGATGAAGATGCTGCAGGCCCTTGTCATGGAACAGAAGGAGGAGTTGGCGAAGCTCCACATCAAGCACCCGGCTGCTGTCATGGTACGTAATGCGGCCGTGGAACAGATGATGAAGGATCGCGTCGAGAAATCCCGTGTCATGGACAGAATGAAGAAGATGGTGGAGGAGACGCGCAATGAGATGGAGGTTGTGGAGGCGATGAAGAAGCAGTTACGACTCCGCGGCGAATTAGATCATTTGGGGTGATAATCTTCCTTCTTCTTCTGCTCCTGTGTTTCTTCTTTTGCTTCAAGTGTTTCTCCGCATGTGTCACGTTCTCTGCGAGCCATGAATAGAACAATGCTAACAATGAGATGACTATCAAATTAGATCATTTTTTATCGCCATATGGCACTGGGCTGCCGTGTTTCGTGCTCCTCCGTCATGGTACTACTCTAGTGGAAAACTTGAGTATACCGCACGGTTCTTTGCTCCTCCTCAGGTCGTCGGCACATTTATACGAGCAGTCAAATCACAAGGCCCCGCCTTCCAGCAGTAATGAGCCGTCAAATCACAAAGGCCCTAGCCTCTCGTGAAAACGACCAAGCTAGACTGCCCCGCCCTCTATTCTTTTAAAAAATGTGCACTTTTGTATAGTAGTAGTATCGATGGATTGCGCCATGGAGCAAAACTAACAGGATGAAATTAAAGGAAAAAGGTGGTACATATAGAGAGCGCTCGTCGCCAAATTATGCATATAGTACTATTAAAGAAATAAATAAATTAGCATACCTATTTAATTCTTGGGTTCTTATTATTTATGCCACTAGTTGTGTATCACTACGTAGTTTTTCCATTAGAAGTTACAACTACTAAAAACTGCCATCGATATGTGTGATGTCTGCTAAAAAATGCAATTAGATATCTAAAAAATGCCATTGTTAAGTTAGATGTTTGCTCAAAAATGCCATTAGACATTGTTATTTTCACGTCAAACCCGTTGACCATGTTACATGACAAAAATAAGCCGATTCTCACAATGATAAGTGTGGCCCTGCTTGTCAGGAGTAACCAGGCGAATAATTTTACAGGAGAATAAGAACGCTGTTGGGATCAAGTAGGCCCCACACTTTATTTTACTGTAGTGGGATAGAGGGAGAGCTGGCATGTTGGACCAACCGTATTTATGTCATTATAACATGGCAAAAGCGATTTGAGTCACAATAATGGTGTCTAGCACAACACACCCCTCAAGTAAAACTAAGCACCCTAGAACTCTTTGACAAAACTAAGCACCCTGCAATTCTTTGACAACTAAACTATTGGCTATATGATGTTGTCCGTATATATTGTACGTATATAATGTGAAGAAACGAGTGGCAGTACTATACCAACTAAAAGATGAAATGTAAGAAATATAATGAGAAGAAACATAACATAGTTCTGCTGGGGGCTCAGCACAACACACCCCTAAAATTAAACCAAGCAGACCTGAAACTAAACTAAGCAACTAATCCGATGGACACTTCATTAGAACCACCATGAGCAACGGCACTGCCACCTTACTCGGAGTCCTCGTCCACGTCCTCGACTTCGTCCTTTTCCCTCTTCCTCTTGGGCAATACTTCTTTGCTTGAACCGCACACTTGGTTCTTGCTCTTCATCCAACCCTTGTAGATATTGAAACAAAGGTAGACATCCATTGAAGCGTACTGGATGTGGTTTATATCTAGTACATTCCACTACCATGCATGACAAAGAAACGTGTGCCGAGGTTTCTCCAGTTTACCGTACGAAGGATGAACCATGACTCCCGCCAGGGTCAGCATTGAAGGCTGACCACGGGAGGGCAGCAGCCGATTCTTATGGAGGTCAAAGGGGTTGCCTACAATGAGGCCTATCCGACCCAGGACTCTTTTGTCATTCGTAAAGTCTACAGTAATGAATTTTACTAGGCCGCCCTTAAGTAGTACTCTTTTCCTAAAGAAGCACCAATCTATTTCTCTTTATTTGTACACAGTGTCACAACTTTGACCCAAAGGTCCAGAGCTATTTTAGGGTGATTGGCGTACTACTCGGAGACTGATTGTAACCATGATTTTGATTAGCTGTCACACTGATTGTAAGCATGACCAGGTGGTAGATTAGGTTAGTGCGAAGCTTACCTTAAACCCTACCGCCGCCGATGAAACGAGGCGAGCGTCGTGGGAACCGTGGAGAACGGCGGGGAAGCCACGTCGCGCCATCCGGCCTCCTCTTGAGGTGGGAGAACGAATACTCTAGTGGCTCTGGCTGGCTCTGCACCCTCACGAACGGCACACTGTACTCGATGGATTTGTTATCCTCTGGGTGCTCGACCTTCGACTTGTACACCCACCACCTCTGCCTGACTTTCGCTTCGGGTGAATCTGCCTGCTCCATCGCCCAGAGGATAACTAATCCATCGCTCTTTCACACACCATACTCGATGAACTCGAAGGACTACGGCATGACTGCCGCCGAGGAGTACATGTACATGGCCGCCCTCATCGCAGCCGTCTCGCTCTTTTGCATACATTTCCATATGGCCCTCACCATCCTTGAAATCTCCCACTCATTGTCAAACTAAGTAAGGATCTCCTTCAACCTGGCTAACTTTGCCTGGTCGCCGGCGGTGATCTGCCTGAGTTGCTGCTGCATCCTCTCCATTGATGTCCTTTTGAGTGGTCCGGTTCTAGCTTTGGAAGATGGGAGAAGAGACGATGGTCTTGCAATAGAGAAGAGGGAGAGGCAAGACGATGGTTTGGGAATGGAGATGATGGAGAGGAGAGGAGGTGGTTTTGCAATGGAGAAGAGGGAGAGGCGACACGGTGGTTTTGGAGCGGAGATGATGAGAGGAGAGGAGAGGAGGTGGTTTTGCAATGGACAAGAGGGAGAGGCGAGACGGTGGTTTTTGAATGGAGATGATGGAGAGGAGAGGAGCTGGTTTTGCAATGGAGAAGAGGGAGAGGAGCATGCTGCGGCGATTTAGGATTGGATGAGTGGGCTAGCGCGCTGTGACTGGATCAAAATCAAAATCAATTTACCCTTCAATTAAGAAAGAGACCCCACATTAACTAGTCTCCCTTTTATTATGGGTCATAACTGACCATGATTTTCACAAATAAAAAAATGTTATAGATTGCAAAAATAATATAATTTGAAAATACATTCCGATACGAACCAAACGATATAATATTTGGTGGCATGCATTCGCATTTTGCTTGTCAAATATAGTATGTGGTCAAACTTTGACCCAAGATAGGCAAAACAAAAAAATACTTCCAAGACCAGCGCCGCTCTTCCGCTCTTCTCCCCTTAAACCACCGCCGCTCCTCTCCTGTTCCAATCTAAATCTAGTGCCGCTCCTCTCCTCTTCCATTTCAAAACCAATGCCCCTCCTCTCCTATTCCAATCCAAAACCAGCGTACCTCCTCTCCTGTTCTAATCCAAAACCAGCACTGCTCCTCTCCTCTTCCATTCGAAAACCACCACCGACGAGTGAAGGTGTTGTGGAGAACTAGATCGATGGAGGAGTACAACCAATACGTGAGATCACGGACGGCCACCCTGTGAAGCTAGCTAGGATGTTGGAGATACAGTCTTGGTTTGACAACAAGGACCAACTAGCGGTGACGGCGACATCCATGGCCAAATATCTGCAACAGAGCGAAAAGGCAGCAATACTCCCGGAGGGAGTCACGTAGGAGTACATAGATCTTCTCCTCTGGGCCATGGAGCAAACAGATTCACCGAAACCGATCGTGAGGGTGCGATGGTGGAAGTATCAATCCCAGGTGGAGCATCCACGAAATATTGAAGGATCGAGCATCTACAGGGTGCCGTTTTGTGAGGGTGTCATGCCAGAGCGAGCCGGTGAAGTCTTCATCAACCAAATCCAACTGCAAGAGGAGAAAAGCAGTTGGCCCAACGATGCTTCCCCGCCATCCTCTCCCTCGCTGTTCACATGGTCTGACGGGGCGGCTGTCTGCCGCCGAGGAATAGGAGAGGACTGCCCCCCCATCCCAATAGTCGGGCAGGTTGTGAATTTTCAGGCGGAGCTTAGGGTTGTCAATATTTGCAGGTTGTGAATTGTGTTTTGTGTTGTGTATTTTGAGAGTACTTTCAGATATTAATGTCTTTTGAATTTCATATTTGCAGTATCGAGCATATGAAGTATTTTATGAATTCTAGAGATCTATTTTTAGCACTTAAAAAAATGTAGATTCATAGAAGTATAAAAGTGCAGACAATGTGATTCTCAGAGAAGAAACTGCAAGTTTCAGTTTCATATAAGAAACTACAAGTTCAGTTTGAGATAAGAAACTGCAACTTTCAAAGGCAGAGCATTTATATTAACATGGCCTTTTCAAATAGTGTTAACATGATGTTGGAAGTTTTATTCATGGTCGAAAATGGAACTACGAGCCAGTTAACATCATGTTGATCAACATTCATGCATAGCAAATCTTCATATGATGCATAGTCAAAAAGATATGCTATTTTCAAAATGCCCACACAAGTCGAGTGTGAGAAAAATAGAGAAAACGAGGGACGAAGTTTTGGCAAGTGTTGGACGTGGTGTGTGTAGATGACAACGGGGACCCACATGTCAATAAAGGCAGAGACAAAAAAATTGGAGATATTTTCCTTGCACAGGTGGAATCAAACCCGGGCAGAACAGCTGTCGGGTAGTGTCACTTGGCCACTAGGCTAGTTCTGTTGTTTCGTTACTAATAAGGCACTTCCTTAGGTGGTCGGATCTCTTCCTGTGCCTTTGTGCGCTCGCCGCGACGCTGTTGTCTGCCATTGTGAACATGCTGAACAAACGAGAGGTATCTGGAGAGGACTGTACGTGGAGAGGCGGATAGTCTGGACCCACCAGGTCTATGGCCGTACGCAAGCAAGTGCGTCATCGAAAAAATACTTCCTCCTATTGCTATACTGGCGTTGGGGCCCACGGGTTTGTCAACATAGTTACATTTTTTTAGGTGCTTCAATGCAGTTACTCTAGGAGATAAATTCACAACAAAGCCGAGGAGCTGGGAGGTATCATTTATTATCACTAGGGCAGCAAGTATCAGCTGAGTTTTGGGCTGCCCCATCTAGGCTTTCTTTTTTAACATGCCCAGCTCATGACATGCCGGTTTGTATTTCCTTGAGGGCCGTCATGTATCGATCGGCCAGCGGACCTCCCATCCGAGGTTTTATTTGTCCTGATACATCGGCAGCCCAATTTATTAAATTTTTTGAACAAAATGCAGAGGTCTGTTCTATTTTTCTATATAAGAATAGGAACGCCTAGTCCAACTTATGTTTCCCTTCTAACTGTATTATATATATTGAAATTATTTTATATGTTATTATATATTATTGTTATTGTCATCATATATTTAACAGATACTTACATATGTAAGAAAACAATATACCACATCATATTAACTTATAAAAATAATTTCTTAACAATATAATCCTGGATTTTTTTTGGCAACGAAAATCCTGGTGATTGTGTACAAAATCTTGGTAAGATTTAAGGACCAACGTAATAATAAATCACTTATTATTTAAATATATTTATAACTAAATGCTCAGCCACTGTTTATTTTTTGATAACATTGTTGTGCCCACCCCAACATTATAATTAGAATCAACCCAGCAAAATCGTGTATCTTGAGAAAGTGCAAATGGCCTGCAATTTTTAGAAAAAAAATAAATGGGCCGCATGGACGCTACATTATTTGTTGATCCTGCCCAG
Organism: Triticum dicoccoides; assembly: GCF_002162155.2. Taxonomy (NCBI): domain Eukaryota; kingdom Viridiplantae; phylum Streptophyta; class Magnoliopsida; order Poales; family Poaceae; genus Triticum; species Triticum dicoccoides. The sequence goes on along the minus strand of NC_041387.1, from coordinate 224,362,028 downwards.
CTAATGCACTGTAATTCAAAAAAAAGAGATGAAATTGACTGTAAATTCTACCCCCCCCCCCAAAAAAATAGACAGTAAATTCTGAAAAAATGGGTTGAATACGTGCCACATTTTTGGAGGCTGAAATGTGGACCAATAGGTCGAAGCCAACGCAAGTTGTTGTCAACTTATTCAACAAATGATTCTAACATTGTTAGCCATTAGATTTACATCCCATGACCATTCAATCTCTCATCTTCTTACTCCAGCGGCGCCGGGACCACCTGCTCTCGCCTCCTGCTGCTAGCAGCTCTGTTAGCACGCTTCGCTGTGAAGCGCTACTCCACCGTTGGCCAGGCCATCCCTCCACCCCTCCACACCTCCTATTCTTCTCCACCGACTGCCGAACCACACCGCATCAGAACCAGTTAACCCTCGTACACCTCTTCGTCTACGACTCTACTCCGATGTCTTCCCATCTCCGGCTCGTTGCTGTCCGGGGCCTCGCCGTCATCCACCACCTTGGATGTGCTCGGCGCGGAGTGGTCAATGAAAGACACCATTGAAAGTAAACTGTGTGGGAAGAGGCTGACAGCTAGGTCCACGGCCGCACGCATGCAAGTGCCTCCTTATTACGCTTAAAATAATGATTCCTCCACCTGAAAGCTGGGACCCACCGGAAGGGCCACTGTATTTCACGAAAAAGTTCCCCCTGGTGACACGTCGGACCGACCAGATATATCTTCGCACGCAAGGAAGTGCCTCCTTATTACGCACAAAAAAAGAATACCCCCTGCTAGCTGGGACCCACCATAGTGGGAGGCTGACTTGTGGGCCAACTAAGTTGACGGGGACGGAGGGCTTTGTCAACTTAGTCAATATGAACGATTCTAGCTCCAATGACCGTACGGTGTCCATCCAACAGCTGTAGTGCTTCTTCAACCTCAGGTCTTCTTGCTCCAACCGCCCAAACCAGCGCCGCTCGTGTCGCGTGCTCCTGCCTCCTATGGCCGGCTGGGATGCCGAGGAGGCCTCACCGCCTCCTACCACTCCCACCGCTGGCCAGGCCATCCCTCTACTCACACACACCACCTGTTATTCTGCGGCGACGGCAGCCTCCCACTACAGCCGAACCAGTGAACCCTCATACTCCTCTACGCGTGGGCATCCACTGCCGCGTCTACCCCGGCTCCATGTCGTCCCCTTCCTAGGCCTCGCTGTCGTCCACCGCCCTGGTGCTCTCGGCGCGGCATGGTCAACATGGTCAAGGAACGACTTTCATCGAAAGATGACTGTATGTTGATAGGCTGACAGCTGGGTCCACGGCAGCCACAAGGAATTGGCTCCTTGTTACGTGCAAAATAATTATTCCTCCACCTGACAGTAGGGACCCACCGGACGGGCCACTGTATTTCACAAAAAAATGTTTCCCCCCTGACTGCTGGGACCCACCAGCTACATCTCCGCATGCAAGGAAGTGCGTCCGGGCAAAAAAAAACGATTCGCCCCCGTGACTGCTGGGACCCACTAGCTACATCTTCGGGATGCACCTGGTCAAAGCGTACGTAGCATTGTCATTCTGGTCGCGAACGTGTACGTGTCGTAGTAGAGGCGCGCATGTAGCATATACACATACGTATAGCGGCCAGGGTGCAAGAAAGTAAATACAGCCACGTACGTACATAAGGGCGGGGTCTTGAACGCCTACTCACGCATACGTACGACCAGGGCCCATGTACATGGCTGGGTCAGAATGGAGAAACTGTGTCATCGTCGTGTTCATGGGGAGCCAACCAGCTAGGTCAGAACGAAATGCGTCATCATGTTCATCGGGAGGGCTTGGACGGAACAACCGATCGAAACGAGGCTGGCGTACCATAGAGCGGAGGAAACGGCCTTGTGTTCGACCGGCCACGTTCGAAAGGGGATCATGTTCGTTGGGAGGGGTCTGCCATACTGCAAAACGGAGGAAACAAACTTCTGTTGGACCACCTACGGTTGAAACAGGGTCCTGTTGATCAGGAGGGGTGTGGCGTACCGCAAAACGGAGGAAATGGACTTGTGTTTGAGTGCTACGGTCGAAACGGGGGTCCTGTTCATCGGAAGGGGTGTGGCGTACCGCAAAACGGGACTCCACGGGATACTATTCATCTCCACCGTCGACCTCCTCCAGCCTCCACGGGCTACTGTTCATCCACCGTCGACCTCCTCCAGCCTCCACCTGCGACTGTTCATCCATAGGCTCCTGTTCATCCAGCCTCCACTGTGCGCTACTCCACTGGCTACTGTTCAACCAGCCCTCTCCACGGGGTCATGTTCAACCACCCCTCCACGGGCTACTTTTCATCCAGCCCTCCACCGGCTACTATTCAACCAGCCTTCCACGGGGTTGTCCTGTTGATCCAGCCTTGCACGGGGTCCTGTTCATCCAGCCCCAATCGGCTCAATCGATTGGGCTCCTGTTCATCCAGCGGCAACAGCCTCTACTACCATGGGGTCCTGTTCATCCAACCCCCCACCGGGAAATGTTCATCCACCCCCCATCAACACTCACTATTCATCTTGAGGCAGCATCGATCGGCTTCAGTTAGCAGCAATAGCGAAGGAATCGCTCAATCGGGTTCAGTTAATAGCCATCGATCGATTGCTCAGGTTCAGTAACGTATAGCCTGTAGTGCAATCGCTCGGGTTCAGTAGGCGAACGCCTCGCTCGTGTTCAGTTAGAGCCCAATGCCGCGCACCCACGCACGTGCGTGTACGAGAGAAACGTGCAAACCTTCGTGCATGGCTCGTCCCCGACCACCCACCGTAACCGGGAACACCCTGATATCTTCCTCGCCCTCGCTTCTACCACATTTTTTTCAATCATGGACGGCCCAAAGAATGTCATGCAGCTGCGTCTCCAGCCCGCCCAGGACGCAAAGCCCATTTTCTGTCATGATTTTTTGTCATAGAAGTAGGAGCCCACCACATCTATGATGATACCGAGTTTTTTCACCATCATAGAAGTGTCATAAGTAAGACAAAATTATTTTTTCGTTCGGCCCAAAATGTCACAAATGTGTATTTTTTTGTAGTGCCTATTCGAGGTGTCCAATTTTGTGCTCGGTACAAATCTTCAGAAGGGTGACAAGGCGTTGGCATTAAGGTCGACTAGATGGGAGAATTATCCCTTGACGTACGAGCGGATAAAATATGTTGCCCTCGATGCCCGTGTGAGTTTCAAAATAGTGGCAAGGTCCAAAGAGCTTGTTGCGAAGCCGTCTACCACAGAAAATGAGAATAATAATAATAATAATAATAATAATAATAATAATAATAATAATAATAATAATAATCATGATGATGATGATGATGATGATGATGATGATGATGATGATGATGATGATGATGATGATAATAACAATAATAATAATAATAACAATAATAGTAATAATAATAATAATAATAATAATAATAATAATAATAATAATAATAATAATAATAATAATAATAATAAGAAGAAGAAGCAGAAGAAGAAGAAGTTGCACCAGCAGCAGGGCATTATGGATGGATGACCTATTTCCTCTGTTCTTAAAACAATATTTCCTCTCCGTGTATATTGATATAGATGAACTATTTCTATTGTGTCCATGTCTTTGGAACAAGTATCAGTGTAGGTCGCTTGACTATCAGTAACTATTTATCCGCCTAGCTTTCTCTACTACTCCTTCCAGTGATCGGTATGCAATGCATGTGTCAGTAGACATGACAGCTTGTCCATGGAAGTTGAACTACAAAGACCATCACGTTTCATACACTGCCACTCGCGATTCCCACGACGCTTCTCCAACCCACGACACCACGTCCCTCGACGTGCTCCTCACCACTTTTGGCTGCACGACCCCTCTGCCTTTGTGTGCATGACATGTGGGCCAGCTGAAATGTGGCGAGCATCAAGGTTCTACCATGGTGTCAGGACCCCGATCCTATGCCACACCGATCTAGCATGTAACACCTCATATCCCTTTGCGTCCTCACGCACGGTATTCCCGCGGGTGTCGCCTTTTGGCTCACGTATAAGATAGTGTCGCTACCATCCATATGACAAAGAACCCGGGATGATATGGCTAGTCGTAAACCCAAAGTGGCACTAGCTTACAGGGACAGGCATACATGACCCAACAGGGAATGTATCGGTCATCAGTGAGTGAATTCGGGCTGTAGCAACTGGGCTAGCAGGACTCTGATAAACCGGGCTATAGTAGGCTAACAGGACTCTGGTAGACACCGCGTGAAATTTCTCCGAAGGGACAGACACAAGAACGAAGGACACATGCCGGCCAGCCTAAGTGTTCCGGAGCAGTAGCAAGCTACCAGGGCTCAGTGGAAGCACTAGGAGACATTTCCCGGTAAGAGAGGCTACCAAGGATAAACAACTAGATAGTCAGATCCCACACATCCCAAGCATTTCAATAATATACACACAATATGCTCAATATGTGCAAATACAACATGGTATCACAACATGACTCTACAACTCAAGTATTTATTCATTAGGCTCCGAGGAGCGAGATATTACAAACATGGGTCTCATAACCCCACATTCAGAGCATACAAGTCAAAGCACATGAGGAAGCTTAACATGTCTGAGTACAGACAACTATAAATGAAAAAGGCTGACAAGCCTGACTATCTACCAGATCCTACGGAGGGCACAAGATCATAGCTGAGGTAACAAGCTAAATGTTGAAGTTCACGCAGACTAGTGAGACTGAAGTCTCTCTGCAAAACATAAAATAGGAAAATGTGAGTACAAATGTACCCATCAAGACATACATCAGATCTAACTACATATGCATCATTATCAACAAAGGGGATGGTGGGGTTTAACTGCAGCAAGCCAGCTTTGACTCTGTGGCTATCCTGAACTACGACTGCATGTAACTCTTTTGAGGTGGCGTACACGAGTCCACAAATTCACCATATCAATACACCACTATGGATCCGCTCCCGTCTCCCTACAAGAACGCCATCAATAGCACTCACGCTTATCTTGCGTATTTTAAAGTATCCACTTTCACTTGTCTATGAACTGTACATGCAACCCAGAAGTCCTTTACCACGGACACGGCTATTCGAATAGATGATGTTAACCCTGCAGGGGTGTACTTCTTCACACACGCTCTCACCACTTACCGTCGTTTACACGACATGTACTCGGCAACCTTCAAGCGGAAGCCCAACGAGGGTGTCGGCCACGGCCTACCTAAACACTCAAGTCTCTAGTCCAGGTTTATCACCTATTCAGGTTCCATTCGCAGGGAGTCCGGCCGAGGTTTCCACATACGGCCCCGAACGATGTGTACAGGGTTCCCGAGACACCAAACGGGTGCCCGGTACACCATGCCACGTGCCTACCGAATCACAGCCCACCCCTCGGGTCAGCGCTGTGCACGGCCTCCAGCATACTACAAACACCAGAAACTACTTGCAACTCCTGGATAGAGGACAAGGGTGATTAAGAAGCCGAGAGGGTCCATTGGTTTTGGGCCCAATGCGTGGTAGTAATTGTTTCATGGATCACAAACACAGAACTCAGTTCCTGAGGACTGCTTCAATAAGACAACCCACCATGTACTCCTACATGGCCTCTCATGACTACCTTTACCAAATCGTGTTCACACACTTAGCTCACACACAGTAGGACATGTTTACACATCTCCGATTCATCCCCGATGAATCAGACATGACTCAACTCTAAGCAGTAGGAGGCATGACAAACAAGCATGAATGAGTAGGCACATCAGGGCTCAAACAACTCCTACTCATGCTAGTGGGTTTCATCTATTTACTGTGGCAATGACAGGTCATGCAGAGGAAAGGGGTTCAACTACTGCAGCAAGTAACACATGAATCGTTGCTGTCCTAATGCAGTAAAAGAGAGCAGGAGCGAGAGAGTGGGATTGTATCGGAATGAACAAGGGGGTTTTGCTTGCTTGGCACTTCTGAATATAGCATAGTTCTTCATCGGTGTCATCGAACTCATCGTCAGAACCACTTCTATCGAGAGGGAACAAACACCGGCAAACAAGGAAGAACACAATCAATGCAATGCACAATATGATGCATGATCATGACATGGCAATATGCTATGGGTTTAGCTAATGCAACTAGCAGCAGGTTAAATGGAGTTGGTTTGAATCTAAGACTCAAATTCAAACTCCATATATGACATTTAAATGCCATTAATTCAAATTGTCATATACAGTAGCTTTAGGTTGCTCAAACATGCATGAAAATACCATAAACAGATTCTTTGGATTTTTATGATAATTTTTCATATATAATTTGTTTCATTTGGACTTAAGGTTGATTTTATATGATTTTTAGAAGTTTTGGATATTTTCTAAAATTTCCTGAATTAAAAATAAATCCAGAAAAGGTTATCTGCGTCAGCATGACGTCGGGGTGACGTTAGCAGGTCAAAGGCACCAGCCAAGGTCAAACCTGACGGCTGGGACCCACTTGTAAGTGTCTAACTAATTAACCTGAGTTAATTAGGTCCAAACTAATACTAAACTAGACTAGTTAAGGCCCTCGTCCCACATGTTAGTATTCATAGGGCTAATTATGTTTAATTAGCACTTAACCTAAATTAGCAGGGGCATGGGCCCACCTGTTAGCGACCCTGGGGAGGTCAAACAGGGTCAAACCCCGGGTCAGTAGGGTCAAACCCACCGGCAACATGACGCCGGCGGGGCCAGACGCGGTGGAGCAGCGCGGGTTTCATGCTCCGGCAACCAAAACAACGGCAGAGTTGTGTAGGCGGTGTGTGCGGGGGTGGCCAGAGATGACGCCGGCGTCGAGCCAGGCGGCGGCCGGAGTTCGGGTGTGCACGGAAACGACATTAGAAAGCACGGTAGGGGGCGCAGAGGGGTGCTACGGCCTCTTGGGGTGCACTGAGCACGGTGACACGCTCAGTTGTGAGCTTGCACGGCTGTGGCCACGGCTACGCCATGGCCGGCAGCGAGAAGCTCTCGGCCGCGGTGCAAAATGGAGCTAGGGGACGGGAATGGAGGGGGCGAGCACATGAGAAGCAGCAGGAGCTCATAGCGGATCCATCAAAGGCGGAGACGAGGCCGGGGGAGCGTCCGAGGCAGCGCAGGGTCACCGGAGATCTGGGCGGCCGGAGGTTGAAGACGACGACTTGGACGGTGTTCGAGGGCGTCCCGTGGCTCGTGGCTCGTTGTAGAGGCATAGAAGACGGAGGCAGATCTCGTGGAGGTATTGGGGAGGCGAGGCTGTGGCCGTGGCCACAGCAACAGCGAGCGGCGGCGATGGTTGCGCTCGGTGCGTGGGAGGGAGAGAGCCAGGGAAGGGTATGTGGTCGGGGGAGTGAGCGAGGGGGTTCCAAGGGGCTGCGTGGCGCTGCGAAGACGTCCAGGGGGAGGAGGAGGCAGCCAGGCAGGGGGGAGGTGGCCGGTGTGTGGCCACGCGCGCCGGGCACTCGCCCCTGCCTACTGGCGCGAGGAGGAAGGCGACATGGAGCTAGGCGGTGGTGGGCTGGTCCTAGCTGGGCCGGTCCTGTTGGGCCACCAGGTAAGTGGACCAGGTGAGTTCTGTTTTTTTTTTAATTTTTCTGTTCCGTTTCCCTTTTCATTTTATTTTGCCACTGTTTTCAAATTCAAAATAATTTCTAACAGTGCCAAAACATTCTGAAATATTTTATGTTACGTCTCTAGACTAATCCAAAAGTACATAAAACATTTCAAAGCATTTGAAAATATATTCATTATATATTATGAATATATCCCCAAATTCAAATAAATTATTGATTTAAATTCAGAGACCAAATAATTCCTTAAAAATGTTCCAGAATTTTGGTTTTATATATAACTCTTGCCAAAATTCACAAAACTATTTTTAGGGCATTTTGGATTCACAGAATGCAATTTAAAGGGTGCTTGCCCTTCTTTTAATTAGATTTCTGAGGTTTCAACAATCCTCAATTCAAGTTTCAGAAATTTAGGCATGATGCAGGATGCTCTCAAATGCAACTAATACAAGCAAAATCTAGAGTTGTGACAACTTACCGCCACTAAACAAGAATCTCATCCCGAGATTCAGGACGTGGGGTAAGAAGAGAAAGGGGACACAAAGCTAACATGATCCTCACGATCCGGATTGCACCTCTTGAAGATGTTGATTCGATCACCATCATTGTCTTGATGTCTTTCTCTGAGAACTTCAACTAACATGACAATGAGAGGATAGGAAGAACTCTAAAAGAATCGATCTTCTCGGAGATCAAGCAACTCAGGATCAACTCACGGAGTAAGACATAGGACATCTCTCGAGATGGGACACGAAACACACATCCAAAGGGATGGGGTGAAACAGATGACAAAGGTTCACTAGGTAGACAACAATTCCACACTTAAGAGGGGCGTGAACGGTTGTCAACGTAGCAAGGAGTTGAGTTGCCATGATACCACAAACGAGACATCCTGGAGGAGGGTGATTCGTAGATTATTACTCTTAAGTGGAAAAAAGAATTACCTTTGATTCAGAGATCATTGAAACTCTTTATACCAGCCTAAGGCAAATCACAATTGATCATTTGAAGGTGTCCGAAAGAATGACATTCTTGGGCCAGAATGTATGATTTGGACTACCTTGTTGAAGACAACGCAATGTATGATTTTGCTTATCACTGAAATGGATGAGATCCATGGTAGACTGGCACAATGACAGGTTCTAGCTGGGAACAAAATGCAAATCCTGGGAATTATTCTGGTAACTGGGGAGAAACCCAACAATAGAGAGTGAGTCCACTATTAGAAAAGTTATAGCATAATCCAGGAAATTGGAAGCAATCCCAGATAGTGCCTATGATAGCACCTAGTGCTTGAGCGTGCTCTCAAGAACTTGAGCATTTCCATATTTATCAAGGTTTTACCAATATCCGTGTCAAGGATGCTGGCAACACAACATACTGCCATGATGAATAGCGGTGGAAGATGCAGATGCAAAGGAAGATAACACTTCCTCAGATTTGACCTTGGCGAGGCCAAGGGGACAAAATCTGGATGATCGACCAAGAGACATTTAGCACTCTGCTTCTAATGTTCTCCTTGATGTGCTAGTGTCTGCCATTCATAGATATGGTTTGATATCTAGAACATCAAGTAAAAGGTCGGACTTCGGGAACACAAAAATCATAAGGCACAACTAGGGAGTAATTCCTACGAAGTCCTTATGGGGAGGTGGCCAACTTCTTCAATCAAGATATTACAATAACAGGTCTTCCAGCTGGGTGTGTTGGCCACGACATCCACTTTACCGGGTTATAGAGAGACCAATATTATAATTCTTGGGAAACGTTCCAACCATCATATCTGCCAGAGATTCAGATCTAGTTGGTGTCAGAATAATCTAGACTCATCGAGTCTAGAAAGTAAAATGAAAGTTTGCAACACAAATCGATGAGATGACATTGCGAGATTCTTGGGGAATGAACTACAATAGCAAGCTCCAAAACATGAGCTGGTTCTGCTACAAACATGTGAAAACATTGTCCCAGACAAACATGGCCACATAGTAGTCTTATAATAAAACACTACCGAGTTCAGGTTGGGAATCATCATCAAGGATATCGAAGTGCTTGCATAATGTATACTCTTAATAAGGAACTTCTTCTCCTTGAACAAGTCAATCAGTGGCTTGGTGTGCTAGGGAACACATATAGAATGGAGGCGGCCAACCTATCAAACCATAGATCACTTCGCACATGTGTGACTAACTTGGGATGATTCTAAGGAAGCAAAATTGACTTTCTCGAATTCACGGCGGCCACTTGCATCAAATGCACATGAGTTAAAGGGAGTCACTTCTTTCATCCGGGCATATGCTTCATGAGCTATCATGAAGAAATGCTTTCAAAAGTTTCCAATACTAGCTTAATATTCAACAAGATTATGGAGAAGATAAGGAGGTTGTCGATGGGATCAACAACAATTCATCCTGGTTTCCATATAGATGGAATTCCACAATTATGTGAACATGCTGATAACATTGGTCAGACCAAAGGATGTAATCGTGTATGCCCGAGGGAACAACCACGGGCAAGACAACATTACGAACATTGTTGGTTCTGATTTGATTTGAGGATAACCCATACTCAAATCAAAGTTTCAGCAAGACAATAGATCCAATAATTGACCACGAGGTTCAATGAAGGAAGATATCGTCTATCTTCAACACACACACACACACAAGATATCCCTTAAAATGAACTAAGTCGGACAAGCTTCCATCTTCCAACTCTCCAAGTTGTTGTTTAGCTTAACCAACTAGCTCAGGGTATCCTACACAGATTCTTGGGGAAAGGGTGGTTACACGAAAACCAACTTGATCACGAACTCAACATAGCGGTTAGGTGACGACTGCTACGTCTTGAGCTTGTGTTGGTTTTCCTCGAAGAGGAGAGGGTGATGCAGCAAACTGTAGCATAAGTATTTCCCTCAATTTTGAGAACCAAGGTATCAATCCAGTAGGAGGCTCCTCAAAAGTCCCATGCACCTACACAAACAAACTGAGAACTCGCAACCAACGCAATAAAGGGGTTGTCAATCCCTTCACGACCAATTGCGAAAGTGATATCTAATAAAGATAGTATGATAAGATAAATATATTTTTGGTATTTTATAAGATAGATGCAAAAAGTAAAGATCCAAATAAAGGTAGATTGAAAGCAAATATGATAAGAGATAGACCCGGGGGCCATAGGTTTCACTAGAAGCTTCTCTCAAGATAGCATAAGTATTACAGTGGGTGAACAAATTTTTGTAGAGCAATTGATAGAAAAGAGCATAGTTATGAGATTACATAGGCATGATCATGTATATAGGCATCACGTCCATAACAAGTAGACTCACTCCTGCCTGCATCTACTACTATTACTCCACACATCGACCGACTCCTGCCTGCATCTAGAGTATTAAGTTCATAAGAACAGAGTAACACATTAAGCAAGATGACATCATGTAGAGGGATAAACACATTCAATATGATATAAACCCCATCTTGTTATCCTCGATGGCAACAATACAATATGTGTCTTGCAACCCTTTCTATCACTGGGTAAGAACACCGCAAGATTGAACCCAAATGTAACGCCCCGAGACCGACGCTCTAAAAGACTTCTAGCTATTCCGAGTTTCGTCGTGTGTTTCTTTTGTGCTTGCTCTTTTATTTTTGCATTGCATCATGTCATCATGCCATCATGTCTTTAACCTTTGCATCTCATACTCAACTAAATAAATTGCATAGATCTTTTGACATGGTGATTTCTCTTTATAACATATCCTCCCAATATTTTAGGGAGTTATTATTAAAATATTCCATTAACTTTGGAATGACGATAACACACTTGCAATTTAATTCCATGCCTCTTCTGCTTCAAGTTTCACCTCCAAACTTTGGCAACAATTATTTTCCCTTTTTTCGAGGCTCTTCCTAAATTCTCAACATTTTTGGACACTTCTAAAACCTTGTTCTAGTTCAAGCCATTTGAATTAAATTCAAATAAGTTTGAATTTAAATCATGCATTCGTGCCTCTTTTCTATTTTTCTTGGATCAAGCTCATTTTTATGAGTCCGAGAAAAAACCCTCCTGCTCAAGCTCCACCTCTAACCTCTTTTTCTTTTCTTTCTCATCTCTGTTTTATTTTTTTTATTTTTTTAGAGTGAGAGAGAGCCTGCAACCCCAGTCCTTTTGGCCCAAGGCCCAGCCGTGCCCCCCTTAACCCTAGCCCAAACCCCCTGCCCGATCCCCTCAGCATCTCTCCCGATCGATGTCCTTCCTCTCGCTCGTCTCCCTCTCCTCTTGCGCCACCACCCACACACAGAGAGGTGCGAGATCCCCTCGAGCCCGGTCCCCAACGCCTGGAGGCCTCCTTCCGTGCCTCACCAACCCCTTGCGCCGACCGCGACTAGTGCTGCGCCTCCAAGCCGTGTTCCGCACCCGGCCTCTCCCTCACCTTGCTAGTGCCCTGCTCCAGCGCCGCCGCCTCTCTTCATCGCCACCAACAGGAGCTCCAAGCGCCATGGTCTCCCCGAGCTCCGCCGTGCCATTCATCTCTTCCACTTGCGGATCCAAGTCCCGTGCTGGCCTCGCCGTTCGGATCCACGCCAAGATCCGATGTCCTCTGCACCCGGGCTCTCATCTCCGTCTTCCCGGCGTCCTCTGCGTCCCCTGGCTGCATCGAGCAGCAGTAACGCATCGCTCAAGCCTCGACGCTCCTGCAACCCAAGTCCCTCGCCACCTCGCCAGAGAACCCCGTCCTCACCCGGATCTCCGTTGCCAGCCCCAAGCCTCGCTGCTGCTGCCTCCGTTTTGCCTGAACCGCGCGCCTGCTTCACCTCGAACAGCAGCAGCAGCTCCCCCGCTCATCCTCGTGGACTCGATTCAGTCAAATGCCAGGTCCACGGGTCGGGGCCATCTCCCCTTCCTTTTGCCAGATCTGGCCTCCTGTTCATGTTGACCGGAAGATCACAAGAGTCCTCTCTGCCTCCTGTACACTGTTGGCCACCAATTGATGCACCCCAAGTACCACGACTATACTCGAGTATCTCTACGCACGAAGACGGAAGATCATCCCGGATATCGCCAAGTACCACGACAACCATGTCCCGCCAAGTTCGTCTACGAGATGTACCACTACCGTCTCCAAGATCGCGAGTACCTCTACCATTGCCGTGAACGACTACTTCCACGACGTTCGTGAACCACTACCGTCGCCCCGAAGATGTTGAATTCGTCAAGTACCTCTACCAATGACCCCGAACATCTACGGATTGTGTACGACTACTTCCACTACGGCCGTGTACCACTACTTCCCACGATGACCCGTGAACGACTACTTCCTCTACATCGTACCGAACTCGTTCCGCCCGTAACACACGCTTCGAAGGTATAACCCCGAGATGACCGCCCGTGACCGAATGCTTGTGTGTTGTATGAGATGCTCGTGTTTGCACCGTGTCCGAGAGAGGTCTTTGCAAGTTCCTTGTTTGCCATGCCGTCATCCCGTGGGAACCCGATAATCCGGGATCACCCCACCATCTTGCATGACTCGCTCATGTCACACTTCCTTTTGCACCGGTACCTCCATGAGTTACCGGGACCGGAATGTTGCCGTGGCACCATTTCCGTTTCACCGCCGTGGCACCTTTTTCCTTCCGCCATGGCGACAAATGCCTCGTATCATTCTCATGTTAACATTTTCATAAAATTGCATAAACCTTGATTATGTCATCCGCATCATGTTAACAACATGTAAAATGTTTAAAATTGTGTTTGCATTAAATTGCTAAATGTCATGTGGGGATTTACCGGAATTGTTGTTTGTTGTTTCCGGCCTCATTTAAACTTTCCTAAATAGTTAGTTTAATTATGCTTCACCTCTCGCCATGTTTAACAACATTTAATATTGTTGGATACATAAACGAGAGAGAACTAAATAACTCGAATGTGGTGTCTTGTCAATATGCAACTCGTTGCATATTGATGCTCCACTTAACTTGTAGTGTTGTTTGTGCATATTGCCATGCCATGCCTCATTAAACCGGACATGCATCATACTTGTTTGTGCATCATGACATGTTTATGCTTGTGTGTTTACCATGTTGTTTGCTTCTTTCCGTTTAGCTTCTCTCGTTAGCTTCGGTTTCATTCCGGAGTTGTGAGGATTCGTTCGTCTACATCCGTTTGTCTTCTTCTTGGACTCGTTCTTCTTACTTGCGGGATCTCAAGCAAGATGACCACTACCCTCGATATCACTTCTATCTTTGCTTGCTAGTTGCTTCGTTCTATCGCTATGTTGCGCTACCTATAACTTGTTTACCATGCCTCCCAAATTGCCATGTCAGCCTCTAACCTTTTCACCCTTCCTAGCAAACCGTTGTTTGGCTATGTTACCGCTTTTGCCCAGTCCATCTTATAGCGTTGTTAGTTGCAGGTGAAGTTGAAGATTGCTCCATGATGGACAGGATTATGTTGGGATATCACAATATCTCTTATTTAATTAATGCATCTATATACTTGGTAAAGGGTGGAAGACTCGGCCTTATCCCTGGTGTTTTGTTCCACTCTTGCCGCCCTAGTTTCCGTCATACCGGTGTTATGTTCCTTGATTTTGCGTTCCTTACACGGTTGGGTGATTTATGGGACCCCCTTGACAGTTCGCTTTGAATAAAACTCCTCCAGCAAGGCCCAACCTTGGTTTTAACATCTGCCACCTAAGCCTTTATCCCTTGGGTTCTGCACACTCAAGGGTCATCTTTATTTTAACCCCCCCCCCCGGGCCAGTGCTCCTTCGAGTGTTGGTCCGAACTGAGTAGACTGCGGGGCCAC
>NC_041387.1:224314239-224347199 GCF_002162155.2 Triticum dicoccoides | reverse complement strand
CGGTGTTATGTTCCTTGATTTTGCGTTCCTTACACGGTTGGGTGATTTATGGGACCCCCTTGACAGTTCGCTTTGAATAAAACTCCTCCAGCAAGGCCCAACCTTGGTTTTAACATCTGCCACCTAAGCCTTTATCCCTTGGGTTCTGCACACTCAAGGGTCATCTTTATTTTAACCCCCCCCCCCCGGGCCAGTGCTCCTTCGAGTGTTGGTCCGAACTGAGTAGACTGCGGGGCCACCTCGGGGAAACTTGAGGGCTGGTTTTACTCGTAGGATGTCTCATCCGGTGTGCCCTGAGAACGAGATATGTGCAGCTCCTATCGGGATTTGTTGACACATCGGGCGGCTTTGCTGGTCTTATTTTACCATTGTCGAAAAGTCTTGTAAGCCGGGATTCCGAGTCTGATCGGGTCTTCCTGGGAGAAGGAATATCCTTCGTTGACCGTGAGAGCTTGTGATGGGCTAAGTTGGGACACCCCTGCAGGGTATAAACTTTTGAGAGCCATGCCCGCGGTTATGTGGCAGATGGGAATTTGTTAATGTCCGGTTGTAGAGAACTTGACACTTGACTTAAGTAAAACGTATCAACCGTGTGTGTAGCCGTGATGGTCTCTTCTCGGCAGAGTCCGGGAAGTGAACACGGTTTTGGGTTATGTTTGACGTAAGTAGGAGTTCGGGATCACTTCTTGATCATTGCTAGCTTCACGACCATTCTGTTTGCTCTCTTCTCGCTCTTATTTGCGTATGTTAGCCACCATATTTGTTTAGTGCTTGCTGCAACTCCACCTCTTTACCACTTCCTACCCATAAGCATAAATAGTCTTGATCTCGCGGGTTTTGAGATTGCTGAGTCCTCGTGACTCACCAGATACTATCACAACAGTTGCAGGTCCCGACGATACCAGTGCAGGTGATGCAACCGAGCTCAGATGGGAGCTCAATGAAGATCTTGGTTGTTGCTATGTTTCGTTTCCTGTTGATCACTAGTGGAGCCCAGTTGGGACGATCGGGGATTTAGCAGTTGGGTTATCTTCTTTTCTTTTGGCTTCGTCCGTAGTCGGACTATGTGTGTACTCTGAATGATGTATGATTTATTTGTGTTCATTGTGTGAAGTGGCGATTGTAAGCCAACTCTTTATCCCTTTCTTGTTCATTACATGGGATTGTGTGAAGATGACCCTTCTTGCGACAAAACCACAATGCAGTTATGCCTCTAAGTCGTGCTTCGACACGTGGGAGATATAGCCGCATCGTGGGTGTTACAAGTAGGTATTAGAGCCATCCCCGACTTAGGAGCCCCCTGCTTGATTGTTTGCTGGCGTTGTTGAGTCTAGAACAAGAAATGTTTTGAGTCTTAGGATTATATATATCAGAGAGTAGGATTCTTTTTACTCCTCAGTCCCTTCGTCGCTCTGGTGAGGCCTCCTGACGTAGATGTTTAGACTTTCCTCTCCTCAAATTTCACTAAAAAAATATTTTAGGATCACGCGGGTATCTTGGAATCGTTCCGATGGTTTTGTGACGAGAACATTATTCTTGGTGCCTCCTGTCTTTTATGTGGCAGTGACCCGGGGATTTGAGCTCTGAGGTGTTGTTGTCACAATTTTATCGTTGTAGTTCTGGAATACCTGAGTTTTTCTGACATTGAAAATTTCTTTTATGCAGTTGTTGGTGAGATAACCTCGACGCCACCCAGTACTGGGGCAGGAGTTCCGGAGTATTGCCATAACTCGTATAACGGATGCTTTTCGAAGGTTGAGGTACACGATTTCCGAAGGTTTCTTGGTTATGTGTTGATGGATGGATACAGCTTGGATGTAGGAATTGTTAGTTTGGGTGAGATATATTGCTTCCCCTGTATCCCCAACACCAGATTGCATAACCAGAAAGTTTCGGGAGTTTTATAGGTGGGAATTCAAGTAGCTCCTAGAATATCTTTCCGACAGATGCATGATATGAGTTTGGGGTTCGACGTCTAGTGGTCCGCCTATCCACGGTCATTTTTACAGTGGTCTTAAAAGAACCCTTGGCTATGCTGGTTTGGGGACGCTTCGTATGTCATGTGCACTGCCTTGTACATGATGGTGCTGTACAATCGAGCCCATGTGGGCCCCACCACGAAAACTTCAGACGAAATCTCTATCATATGTTTGTTCCGGCTTATTCTGCAAGCCAAATCCTTTGTTTTGTGTTATATGTGGTATTCGAGTTGCTTCGAAGTCAAATGTTGAATCCATACCTTTCCTAAATGTTGTTCTCATATTGCTATGTGAATACTAATCCTTCTTGATCATCGAGATTGTCATATCAATTCTTTCCGACCGGTGTGTTTCTCTTCAAGTGGATCCGAACATTTCAACATTCGCAAGATCAATTCTAAGTTTTCTCAATGCTATCAATTCCATCTGCCCCAAGTTGCCTTTGTTTTCCCCATCCTCCCACCCTTTTCTTCAAGGACTCATATATGTTAATCAAGTATCCATTTATTCATGTGAAGTCTCTTCACTCTTTTCAATCAATGTTCTTACCCGGTGATTATCACGAAGTTGGCCAGGAGTTTCAAGTTCATCATTCTTCGTTCTTTTTTTCTTCTCTGGTGGATTCAAGTCAAGATTTTGGTGTTGATCATATTCCCTTCCTTGTTTCAAGTGTTTTCATATGCCGGTGTACCTCTTAATCATTCACCTCTCACTATTCATTTGTTCCAGAGTGCGAAGATATCTTGGAAGATTCATGTTTCCATTCTCAATCCGTTCAAGTTATTTTCGAGATTATTATCTCATTCAAGCCATTTAATTCAACCGGTGCAATCTCTCTTTCAAGTAATCTTTTCCAACGGTGTTTCCTTTTGAGTGGGCCCTAACCCACAAGTCTTTTTCCAGGATCTTACCTGACGCTTCTAATTATCAGGAGCGATTCTCAAATTCATTCCCAAATTTGACGTAAGAATGAATTTTCACTAGTCACATGCCTTCTCCAAGGTCGTTTTAAAATTCTTTTCATCTTTGGCTCAACCTTTTTTTTCTTTTAATCCTTCCGGAGTGTCTCAACAATTCATGGTGGTGTTTCTCGTCGTCATTCTTGAATTTTGAAGACCGAAGAAGGGTTCCTCCTAAATCCTTTCCCGTTCTTCCAAAGATGCGTAGTTCAGGATTGATGCCATCCTCATAGTTGTTTTTTGTTGTGACAATTCTTTTCTTACCATCCGGAGCATTTCATGAGTTATTTCCGTTTCTTTCCTCCGAAGGCCATCATGTCATAATTCTTCATTCTCGGCATGTAGATATCGTTCTCCAAATCTTACCGGTGCATCGTCCAAATATCCTCTAATCAGTTCATGACCCCTTCGTTCTCATGAATCTAAATTTCTCAAGTAACTTCATTTGTTTTCAAACTCTTCCCAGTGTTCTGCTATCTTTTCTTTTCTTACGGTGGTTCTTTCAACATTCCTCTTCCTTCGTTATCATATCAATTCATTCATTGTTTCCAAATCCCACCGGTGGTTCCATCTATACCTTCTCAAGTTTGCGCCATATCTATCTTAATCCTTTCTATGAGAATAAGTAGTGTGCCAAATCCGTTGCTTGTCATCAATTTAAATTGGTGAAGGATACGCATAACGTAATTCTTATTATTGTTTCACCCAAGTGATCTAGTTTCTTCTTCCCAGAGTTGTTCATCATGTCATTTTTCTCGGTTTGAGATGCTTCATCTTTTCTTTTCCGGAGTTAAAAGTTTTCTACATTATCTCATCGCGAAGCTCCATCTAAATCATTGCAAGGATTCACCTTGTGTTTTTCACTTCTCTTTCTTTCTATCATTCTCTTTTTACCGAAGTTCTCACGAAGGCTCAACATGGTGATTCGTCAAGGATTCTATTCATTCTTCAATTGTTCTTCAAGATTTCTCTCGAAGCTATAATCCGCCAAGCTATACTAAAAAATAAACATGGTGCTCAACACATGTTTTTTTTCGAGGAGTTCAAGTTTCTTCTTCTTGCATTTTGAAGTGCAGTTCTTTCTACCCTATCTTTTGAGGTGGTGTTATATCATTCTTGACAATTTCCATCAATCTCTTTGTTGGAGTTATCTTGTGTCATATTTCACCTAAAAGCCTTCCCTAAGGAATGTTGCTATTGTGGTGCTTATCAATGATCCAAATTTTCTCCTATCCTCTCGGCGAAAGCAGTTTTCATCTCTTCATTGATCTCAAGCAAGCAATTGTTTCCGTTAGTGGCCGGTTGTCACCTCATAATTTTGAGATGTTTTCCATAAGCCCACTACAAGACTATTCGTTTCGTTGTTGGTTTCCAACAACTCCATTATAACCTTCTTGGTAGGGTGCTTTCCAAGCTCATTTGTGGCAGAAGTTGGCATTTTCTTCTCCATTCTGTTATTCCAATGATCTATCTTCTATTATTTCTTTCGGAGGCATTGTGATGTTGCTCTTTTCACTCATCATCTCGAATTGTGAGGATCGTGTCCTTTTCGTGCGTATCCATTTAACCAGAGTGTTGTGTCATCTCTTCAAGTTCTTTTTATCTTATCAAGTTTTGCCTCTATTTTCAACCTAAGTGTTGTCTGAAATCCTTACCCATTGTGCCATTCTTTAAATAGTTCCGAAGGCAGTGTGATGTTGATTTCATCTAGTATCATCCCATCTTCTCAAGTTCATGTTCTATTCCTTCCATGTTCAACCGGAGTGCTGCCCGTATTCTTCCTCTCTCATCTTGTTTTAACAGGAGTGGTTTCGAATTCTACCTTGTCCATTAAACTCTTGATTCATGTCTTTACAACCTTCAAGTTCTAATGTTCTTTGTTCCTCTTTTCTAATGGATCGTTCTCAATCTCATTCATCTCTGTTGTACTCTTTCTTTTAAATTGCTCAACTTCTCAAGGTTCTTTGGTTTCACTCATTTGTCGGAGAAGCAACTTAGTTTTACCTCTTCTCTTCCTCTTCCTTTTCTCTCCGGTGCCATCCTAGATCTCGGGACGAGATCCTCTTGTAGTGGTGGAGTGTTGTAACACCCCGAGACCAACGCTCCAGAAGACTTCTAGCTATTCCGAGTTTCGTCATGTGTTTCTTTTGTGCTTGGTCTTTTATTTTTGCATTGCATCATGTCATCATACCATCATGTCTTTAACCTTTGCATCTCATACACAAATAAATGAATTGCATAGATCTTTTGATCTATTTAAATCAAGGGAATTCACATGGTGATTTCTATTTATAACATATCCTCCCAATATTTTAGGGAGTTATTATTAAAATATTCCATTAACTTTGGAATCACGATAACACACTTGCAATTTAATTCCATGCCTCTTCTGCTTCAAGTTTCACCTCCAAACTTTACCAACAATTCTTTTCCCTTTTATCGAGGTTCTTCCTAAATTCTCAACATTTTTGGACACTTCTAAAACCTTGTTCTAGTTCAAACCATTTGAATTAAATTCAAATAAGTTTGAATTTCAATCTTGCATTCGTGCCTCTTTTCTATTTTTCTTGGATCAAGCTCATTTTTATGAGTCCGGGAAAAAACCCTCCTGCTCAAGCTCCACCTCTAACCTCTTTTTCTTTTCTTTCTCATCTCCGTTTTTATTTTTTTATTTTTTTAGAGTGACAGAGAGCCTGCAACCCCAGTCCTTTTGGCCCAAGGCCCAGCCGCGCCCCCCTTAACCCTAGCCCGAACCCCCCGCCCGATCCCCTCAGCATCTCTCCCGATCAATACCCTTCCTCTCGCTCGTCTCCCTCTCCTCTCGCGCCGCCACCCACACACAGAGAAGAGCGAGATCCCCTCGAGCCCGGTCCCCAACTCCTAGAGGCCTCCTTCCGTGCCTCACCAACCCCTCGCGCCGACCGCGCCCAGCCTCTCCCTCGCCTTGCTAGTGCCCTGCTCAAGTGCCGCCACCTCTCTTCATTGCCACCAACAGGAGCTCCAAGCGCCATGGTCTCCCCGAGCTCCACCGCGCCGTTCATCTCTTCCATTGGCCGATCCAGGTCCCGCGCTGGCCTTGCCGTTCGGATCCACGCCAAGCTCTGATGACCTCTGCACCCGGGCTCTCATCTCCGTCTTCCCGGCGTCCTCTGCGTCCTCTGGCTGCATCGAGCAGCAGCAACGCATCGCTCAAGCCTCGACGCTCCTGCAACCCAAGTCCATCGCCACCTCGCCAGAGAACCCCGTCCTCACCCGGATCTCCGTTGCCAGCCCCAAGCCTCGCTGCTGCTGCCTTCGTTTTGCCTGAACCGCGCGCCTGCTTCACCTCGAACAGCAGCAGCAGCGCGACCGCTCATCCTCGTGGACTTGATTCAGTCAAATGCCAGGTCCACGGGTTGGGGCCTTCTCCCCTTCCTTTTCATGTTGGCCGGAAGATCGCAAGAGTCCTCTCTGCCTCCTGTACACTGTTGGCCACCAGTTGATGCACCCCAAGTACCACGACTACAGCCGATGCCCAGAGGACACCGAGTACGACTACACGAATCCGCCGAGTATCTCTATGCACGAAGATGCAAGATCATCCCGGATATTGCCAAGTACCACTACAACCATGTTCCGTCAAGTTCGTCTACGAGATGTACCACTACCGTCGCCAAGATCGCTAGTACCTCTACCGTTGCCGTGAACGACTACTTCCACGACGTCCGTGAACCAGTACCATCGCCCCGAAGATGTTGGATTTGTCCATTACCTCTACCGACGACCCCAAACATCTACGGATTGTGTACGACTACTTCCACTATGGCCGTGTACCACTACTTCCCATGACGACCCGTGAACGACTACTTCCTCTACATCGTACCGAACTCATTCCACCCGTAACACACGCTTCGAAGGTATAACCCCGAGACGACCTTCTGTGAACGATTGCTTATGTGTTGTATGAGATGCTCGTGTTTGCACCGTGTCCGAGAGAGGCCTTTGCACGTTCCTCGTTTGCCATGCCGTCGTCCCGTGGGAACCCGATAATCCGGGATCGCCCCACCATCTTGCATGACTCGCTCATGTCACACTTCCTTTTGCACCGGTACCTCCATGAGTTACCGGGACCGGAATGTTGCCGTGGCACCATTTACGTTTCACCGCTGTGGCACCTTTTTCCTTCCGCCATGGGGACAAATGCCTCGTATCATGCTCATGTTAACGTTTTCATAAAATTGCATAAACCTTGATTATGTCATCCGCATCATGTTAACAACATTTAAAATGTTTAAGATTGTGTTTGCATTAAATTGCTAAATGTCATGTGGGGATTTACCGGAATAGTTAGTTTAATTATGCTTCACCTGTTGCCATGTTTAACAACATTTAATATTGTTGGGTACATAAATGAGAGAGAACTAAATAACTCGAATGTGGTGTCTTGTCAATATGCAACTCGTTGCATATTGATGCTCCACTTAACTTGTAGTGTTGTTTGTGCATATTGCCATGCCATGCCTCATTAAACCGGACATGCATCATACTTGTTTGTGCATCATGACATGTTTATGCTTGTGTGTTTACCATGTTGTTTGCTTCTTTCCGGTTTGCTTCTCTCGTTAGCTTCGGTTTCGTTCCGGAGTTGTGAGGATTCATTCGTCTACATCCGTTTGTCTTCTTCTTGGACTCGTTCTTCTTCCTTGCGGGATCTCAGGCAAGATGACCACTACCCTCGATATCACTTCTATCTTTGCTTGCTAGTTGCTTCATTCTATCGCTATGTTGCGCTACCTATAACTTGTTTACCATGCCTCCCAAATTGCCATGCCAGCCTCTAACCTTTTCACCCTTCCTAGCAAACCGTTGTTTGGCTATGTTACCGCTTTTGCCCAGCCCATCTTATAGCGTTGTTAGTTGCAGGTGAAGTTGAAGATTGCTCCATGATGGACAGGATTATGTTGGGATATCACAATATCTCTTATTTAATTAATGCATCTATATACTTGGTAAAGGGTGGAAGACTCGGCCTTATGCCTGGTGTTTTGTTCCACTCTTGTCGTCCTAGTTTCCGTCATACCGGTGTTATGTTCCTTGATTTTGCGTTCCTTACATGGTTGGGTGATTTATGGGACCCCCTTGACAGTTCGCTTTGAATAAAACTCCTCCAGCAACGCCCAACCTTGGTTTTAACATTTGCCACCTAAGCCTTTTTCCCTTGGGTTCTGCAGACTCCAGGGTCATCTTTATTTTAACCCCCCCGGGCCAGTGCTCCTTCGAGTGTTGGTCCGAACTGAATAGACTGCGGGGCCACCTCGGGGAAACTTGAGGGCTGGTTTTACTCGTAGGATGTCTCATCCGTTGTGCCCTGAGAACGAGATATGTGTAGCTCCTATCGGGATTTGTCGGCACATCGGGCGGCTTTGCTGGTCTTGTTTTACCATTGTCGAAAAGTCTTGTAAACCGGGATTCCGAGTCTGATCGGGTCTTCCTGGTAGAAGGAATATCCTTCGTTGACAGTGAGAGCTTGTGATGGGCTAAGTTGGGACACCCCTGCAGGGTATAAACTTTCGAGAGCCGTGCCCGCGGTTATGTGGCAGATGGGAATTTGTTAATGTCCGGTTGTAGAGAACTTGACACTTGACTTAAGTAAAACGCATCAACCGTGTGTGTAGCCGTGATGGTCTCTTCTCGGCAGAGTCCGGGAAGTGAACACGGTTTTGGGTTATGTTTGACGTAAGTAGGAGTTCAGGATCACTTCTTGATCATTGCTAGCTTCACGACCCTTCTGTTTGCTCTCTTCTCGCTCTTATTTGCGTATGTTAGCCACCATATTTGCTTAGTGCTTGCTGCAACTCCACCTCTTTACCACTTCCTACCCATAAGCTTAGATAGTCTTGATCTCGCGGGTGTTGAGATTGCTGCGTCCTCGTGACTCACCAGATACTATCACAACAGTTGCAGGTCCCAACGATACCAGTGCAGGTGATGCAACCGAGCTCAGATGGGAGCTCAATGAAGATCTTGGTCATTGCTATGTTTCGTTTCGTGTTGATCAGTAGTGGAGCCCAGTTGGGACGATCGGGGATTTAGCAGTTGGGTTATCTTCTTTTCTTTTGGCTTCGTCCGTATTCGGACTATGTGTGCACTTTGAATGATGTATGATTTATTTATGTTCATTGTGTGAAGTGGCGATTGTAAGCCAACTCTTTATCCCTTTCTTGTTCATTACATGGGATTGTGTGAAGATGACCCTTCTTGCGACAAAACCACAATGCGGTTATGCCTCTAAGTCGTGCTTCGACACGTGGGAGATATAGCTGCATCGTGGGTGTTACACCAAAGCTAAGCACTTCTCCCATGGCAAGAAGAACCAATCTAGTAGGCCAAACCAAACTCATAATTCGAAGAGACTTGCAAAGATAACTCAATCATACATAAAAGAATTCAGAGAAGATTCAAATATTATTCATAGATAAACTTGATCATAAACCCACAATTCATCGGATCTCGACAAACACACCGCAAAGAGAGTTTACATCGAATAGATCTCCACAAGAGAGGGGGAGAACATTGTATTGAGATACAAAAAGAGAGAAGAAGCCATCTAGCTAATAACTATGGACCCGTAGGTCTGTGGTAAACTACTCACAACTCATCGAAGGGGCAAGGATGTTGATGTAGAAGCCCTCCATGGTTGATTCCCCCTCCGGCAGAGTGCTGTCGAAGGCTCCAAGATGAGATCTCGCGGATACAGAAGGTTACGTCGGTGGAAATTGTGTTTCGTGGTGCTCCTGGATGTTTTTGGGGTACGTGGGTATATATAGGAAGAAGAAGTACGTCGGTGGCCGCCCGAGGGGCACATGAGACAGGGGGCGCACACTACAGGGGGGCGGCCCCCTATCTCGTGGTGCCCTCGGGAGCTTCTTGACATGCACTCCAAGCTCTCTGGATCGGATTTGTTCCAAAAATCACGCTCCCGAAAATTTCATTCCGTTTGGACTCCGTTTGATATTCCTTTTCTTCGAAATACTGAAATAGGCAAAAAAAAACAGCAATATGGGTTGGGCCTCCGGTTAGTAGGTTAGTCCCAAAAATGATATAAATGTGTAAAATAAAGCCCATAAACATCTAAAAGGGGTAATATAATAGCATGGAACAATCAAACATTATAGATACGTTGGAGACGTATCAAGCATCCCCAAGCTTAATTCCTCCTCGACTTCGAGTAGGTAAAGGATAAAAAGAGAATTTTTGATGTGGAATGCTACCTAGCATAATTCATAATGTAATTTTCTTTATTGCGGCATGAATGTTCAGATCCAAATGAATACAAAATAAAAGTTCATATTGACATAAGAAATAGTAACACTTCAAGCATACTAATCAAAGTAATCATGTCTTCTCAAAAGAGCATGATAAAAGAAAGTTCATCCCTACAAAATCATATAGTTAGGCTATGCTTCATTTTTGTCACACAAAGATGTTCCCCACTTCTATACCCCCGATGACAAGCCAAGCAATTGTTTCATACTTAAATAATCTCAAACTTTTTCAACCTTCACGCAATACATGAGCGTGAGCCATGGATATAGCACTATGGGTGGAATAGAATATGATGATGGGGATTGTGTGGACAAGACAAAAAAAGAAAGTCTCACATTGACGAGGATAACCAACGGGCTATGGAGATGCCCTTCAATTGATGTCAACATGAGGAGTAGGGATTCCCATGCAACGGATGCACTAGAGCTATAAATGAATGCTCAACAAAAGAAAACTTTTGCCGCTCTGTGAGGGGAGGGGAGGGGAGCACTCGTCCGCCGACCTGCGCCTCACCCCTCTTGGTCCCATTACCGCTCGGCTTTCATGAGAATGACATATGGGCCAGCCTCATTTAAGGTCCACATGTCATTGACTCATAGGCCGGTGCACTAAGACACTCAAGCTCAGTCCCTTGGGCCCCGAGAGGGAAATGTCAGTCCTGCGCTAGGCCTTGTGGTGCTTCCGCAGTACGAACTCGTGCCAAACACGGAATTTGTCTCTTACTACCACCAATGTGCTGGCCCTTGCGTTGCAATGGATCCAAAGTATCTATTTAGTGGAGTGCACTCTAAACACATTATCTATTTATTTTTCTCTAGCCTTTCCTAGCCATGAAACCAAGCCACATAAGCTTCATGGGTGCCCCCACATCATATTATTCATACTACGTTGACTGAAAAAAGATAAATCACCCAAAACAAGATATTCCCGTTTTTTGTTCCTACGATGTTGTGCCGTGCACGTACCTAGTTGTATAGTGGTAGTACAAACTTCATACTAGTTGGAGTAGTAGTACAGAGTGATCCTACTCTATCAACGAGCCCCATGTGACACCAAATTTCTAGGCTTCTGTGCTACAGCTGGATCTTCCCCTCCTCATTTCTGTTTTCCAACGTGGGGGGCGGGGTGCAGTTTGCTGATAGTCGGGTTGCTCAACTACGGTCCCACATGAAAGTGAAAATGCTAGGCAACACGCCTTCCCTAGCTATGTGGCACGCCGAACGGGCCGTAGAGTACTCCCGATTCCCGGGCATGTGGGGGTGAGACATGAACGTGGCAGACCTTTTTCTTTTACTAGTAATGTGCATGTGTGTTCCGATAGATCCAAAGTAGAATAGTACTTGTTCACAAACTTGAAAGAAAACACTCTTGTTTTGATATACATATATACCACTAAAAATATATTACTTTTCAATCATAATATATTTCTCAGGCTGTTTTGATGAGGTGAGGGAGGGATGTGGTTGCTTTCAAGATAATAAGGGGTTTTCTGCAAATTGGAGCAGAGAAGTGGGCTATTTTTGCAAAAATGCTACAACTTACCTCACAAATGTTAGATGCAGATCTAATGGTCAGAAATGACGGATGTAATACACACCACCATCACCAACTGAGTCTTTTATAGGAGTAGAGAAACATGTATAAATTGTAACATTTGGTTCTACTCCTTGGCACGATCAATAGATAGAAATAACGATTAGAAACGCTAGTGCGGGGCTTTTTCTGCCAGATAAGCTGGGTAGTAGCTAGGTAGGCGCATCATCGGTTTGGTCACATGTGGTTCGACATGTTGTAGTGTTTCTAGCAAGATGCCCGTGCATTGCACGAAGTTTATGGAAAAGCTAAGCACAACTTATAAATTGACGGATGGAGTACTAGTTACAGTGACACATATAATTGCCTCCAAATGTGAGCGAATGGATCACACATGTCTATATTGACTGGAACGAGAATACAATAGCGTAATAAGAATTAAGGCCATGATGATGCAATCACAGTGGTGGTTACAGGAGGCAAGAAGAAAGATGCATCCATCAACGTACGACCTCCTGCTCCTTGACTTGGTGTGCCGGGCCACCGGCCGGCTGCTTAGGAGCGGAGACTTTTGTGGTGAGGTCAAGGTTCTTCTCAACAAAGCTGTCCAATGCTTCCAGCCAGTTAACGAAGGCCAAGTCACGGCGTCCTCACCGTCCTTGTAGATACCTATGTACATGACTTCCTCATACACATGGATGTGTAGGTCAATGAATTCTTGCAGGGCGAGGCACCTCGCAGCGAATGCGACCTGCAGGTGGACGTTCTTTGTTGCATCGGCGACAGTCGTAGGGCCACCAGTGCTTGAAAGAGGTTCTCGCCATGGAGGCCGATAAGGGTGGCAGTCAATGAGGAGCCTGGGCGCGCGGGCTGGAGGAGTACGGCAATTTCGTCCGCGAGCTTCTTGACAATGGTGAACTTGTTGATGGTGGCAATGATCATCTGGTCCAACTGAGTGTCATATCCGGCATCGACGATGGCCATGAACCAGTAGGTAGCCAACACCGTCTGGAGACAATGCTTGGAGCCATGCCACAGGCCGGTGTCATGGACCATCTGGCAGAACCGCTGGCCGCTCGTGCGCATCGCCGCCATGGGTCTGTAGTGAGCACTTTTGAGCTTAGTGTATGTGCTTAGGTGCGTACGATGTGGTAGATGCATTGGAATGGAGGGGCGCCTTTATATGAGTGCAAACTGCATTGTATTAACGTCGTGCTTCCTCTTTTCCCCGTACTCCTCCCATTACTTCCCTCATGCATTCATGATGCTAATTGAAGGTGGATGCATGATTGGCCATTCAACATTTCGGGAACTGCTACCCTCTCCCTCGTCTGCATTAAAGTTGTATCAAGAACTGTCATGGTTTTACTATTAGCTGTGAAATCAAATAATATTACTGCGCCGCCTGCTGCACGCCCAGCTGAACACACCTCCTCGCCTCCATCAAATGCCTACGTTAAACCTGCATGCAAACCGAGAAACCTACTCCGGCCACACGTCCATTCATGAGCAGGTCAGAACTAAATGAAACATCGGCCCAGCCCCTCCCGTCCGCCTTCAGTTTAAACGAGGCCAAACACCAGCCAAGCTACTACCATCTTCCCTCTATTTAAACAAGGCCACACAGATAGCAGGCAAGAATTGCACCCCTCCACCGCTCCCCCATGTCCTCCTTCACCATTTTCTCCACTCTTCCAATGGCTTCCGAGGAGCCGTTCTCCGGTATACTACCCGGCAGGGTGGCCCACCGAGCCCCCCGGATACGAGCGAGGTTGCTTGATGCTTTACCAACCTCTCTTGGCCCAACGGAGCCAGTTGCCTCCCCAAGCCGGCGCGTGGTTCCACAACTTGCCGCTCCAGTTCAGCTCGATGAGGAGTGGCGAGTTGCTCCATGCCGGCACGGCGGCAAGCACGGCGACACGGGCGTCATCGCTACCACATCGTACCGCGCCACCAGTGTCTGCGGTGGCCGTGCCTCCCATGTCTGCAGGCGTGCCTCCCATGCCTGCGGCAGCACCATGCAGGAAGAGGCAGAAACCGGATGCGTCCAGAGTGATGAGTCGGTGGCTGGCTTCTCTGTGTCCGCCATCATCATCAAGGAGAAGTAGAACATGGTAGGCCGCCACCACTTGGGTCCCATGAAGGCCACCGCAGAGGCGATGACTGTGTATGCAGGTGGTCTCTTTGCTACTTCATCTCTTTGGAGGACCTTCGTCGACCCCGCAAGTGTATGTCGGACATGAGGAAGACAAAGGGATCCGCGGGCGGCCATTTAGATTAGGTATTAATTATACCATGAGTGCCGGATTAGCACCGCTTAGTTCATATAAATGTAATGAAATCCGTCATGTTTACATAAAGATCCAGTTTTTTTATATGAAATCCTTCTTGCTTATATGAAATCAGTTCGTGTTTGCAGAAATTTCCTTTGGTTGGTTAGAGTTGTGAAAATGTACGACGCTGGCGTTGGATGTCCTTCGCGGAAGTAAGCGGGAGGAATTTTGTCGGCTGCCATTGGAGATGCTCTTCTGCTGGAAATAATAGAATCACATCCAATCCATTTGAGTTAATTGCGTGTATGATTCTCCATCTACAAAAAGTTAATTGCATGTACAGTGTACATGACTAGCAGGGTGGCTACAACTTCGCACAGAAAGTTAAAAAGAAACAAATCCATCCTTAATCTTGTATTCTATGTAATCTGTGGGTTCCACTGTCAGTACAATAGCGAAATAAGTATATATTAAATTATATAATATAAAAATCAAAAGTTAAAGCCATAATTTGAATTCAGGTCATCGCATTATGAGCATCCGACGCTTGTCGTGGGAGTGACTCTGACAGTAAGAGTAAGGGGTATGTAGGAGGAGGCAACGTCAAAGCTATGGTGAGGTTGTACATGCAATTTTACGAGTTTAGGCCCCTCTTGGAGGAGGTAAAAGCCCCATGTCTCGGTGCCGGAGGCTTGTCGACTGGATTATGCGTGGATGTTACAGGGGTTGCGAACCCTTGTGCCTGAGGAGGGGGTGGCTTATATAGAGTGCACAGGGCCCCTCGCAGTCCTCAGTTACACAGGGTTCAATGTGAGTTAAGGCAGGGGTGTTACTAGTAACGCCAACTATTAATGATCTCTATGACTATGGAGTGAACGCCTGACCGTTGCCATCCTAGGGTGGATTTAGATCTTCTGTACTCCGAGTGATTCTTTGTATGGTCGAGTGACGCTACTGTGGTCGAGTAGAATTGGGGTGTCCAAGTGGAATCGTCTGTCGAGTGGATTGCACTTCAAGGTGATTTTAGTCGGTGCCTTCTATTGGACTTTCAATATCTTTGACTCTAGGGTAGTGTCCTTGGGTAGGGTGTCTAGGTCAGGCCTAAGACCCTACCCTAGGTACGTTTCATCATCATTAGCTCCCGAATGGATTGAGGTCCGAGTGAAGAAGGGCTGAAGTTGGTTCCGACTCGATTCCATGCTTCGGAGGCATTCCAGAGAGACCTGGAAAGCACAATGGTACTTTAATCCTACACCAGTCGCCTTGATCGATTCTGGTTTCTGAGATTGCCGAGTGAACTATGTGGTAATTCTTCGAGTGAATTAGAGTGTGAAATCTTTAAGGTGATTGAATGCTCTGCGGTCTCCGAATCTCACGGGATTTGAAATTTTGGGGAAGCACGCAGGACGGGGCATGGCGCAGTAAACTGAACGAGCAGATAGAGACTCCTTGATCTTCGTGCCTCCTTTTTCTCCACGTGTCAAGCCAGCACTTGTGATGGGAAGCGATAAGATTGCTCGGGCCCACAGGTCAGCCACTCGAAAGCAGCCCCATAAAAAGCGCCGAGGCTGAGGCGAGGCATTGTGTATTCCATTTGATCCCCTTCCTCTTTGCTTCTCCACCTTGCTTCTCCTTGCTTCTCACGCTTCTGCACGGCCCACTCGGACACCGCCGCCATGGTGAAGGAGAAGACAGTGGCCCTGCAGCGTGCAAAGAAGGCGATGGTGGCGGTGAAGGGCAAGAAGACGGCGAGGGGTTCGTCGTCACGGCCCGGTCTGCCGCCTGGTTGGATCCCGCGGGACTGGATCCTCTCCACCGTCGTGAGGGAGGACTTGGAGAATCTTGCCCATGATGGCCTGAGTGCTCATGGGTCTAGGAGGCTGACAAGGAATGAATTCGAGCCCCAGCCACGCGAGGGTGAGTGTGTCCTCCACACCACCCATGTCGATTGAGGTTGCTCCTTGCCTCCACATCCGTTCTTCCGGGTTTTTTAAAATTTCTTCTGTGCTCAGATCCATCACTTTCCTCCCAAGACAATCTTGTACCTTGCTACATTTGTATCCGTGTGTGAGAACTTCCTTAGGTGCCAGCCGCATTGTGGCTTGTTCAAACACATTTTCACTTGTCGATTCTAGTCAGTAAAGAAAGCCAACCCACACGATGAAAAGACACACGTGATCGAAATGTGTGGAGGTTTAGGAATCCAGATGAGGGGTAGAAGTACTTTTCCTCCCATGACTTTTCCTGAGTCAGTTAGGCGATGGCAATCGTATTGGTTCTACTTCAAAGATATTCTGACTCCCGGTCAGTCGACTAGTCTTCCTCCTTTCTCTCTGGAGAGACTCTGCACCCCTCATTCACTAGTTGTAGCGCCGGAGGAGAAGGGGGAGGTGCGAATGTTAGTAATGTCTTTGTTGTGTTGGTTCAAGGTAGAGTGACGGGTATGGATCTGTTGGAGGTACTCCTCAGTCGATGTATCGAGCCCTTGCAGGCCTGTGACCACCGTATGTGGATGTACTCGGGTCCAAAGGACACCGCTTGAACCCACCCGGAGGAGGTTAACGAGGAGATGGTGGCTCAAGAACATTACCAGCAACAAGTATAAACCAGGGGGTCCAGGAGGATTCTGCCATTCGATACCTACAATGCTCCAAAAGAGGCCAGGCTCAATTTTCCGAGTGTTTCTTCCTTTCAATCTGCGATTATTCTTGAATCCGACTGATACTTGTAACTTGTGTCTTGCAGATTTTCCCCAAGATGTACTCGATGCCGAACGGAGAGAAGTACCAAGAAGGAGTTGAGCGTGATGGCGAGAGCGTTGATTATCAGTATGCTGATGACAATGAGGACTTGGGAAGCAGCAAAGAAGTCAACTCACCGCCCAACTCCGAGCGTCATTCCAAAGAGTCGCAAGACCCTACAGGGGGACATGGGAAAGCTGCTGCATCGACTGCAAAGATTCCAAAATGCACTCGGACGTCGACTCCCGAGCCATCAGAGAAGGCCGCGAAGTAGGCCAAAGTAGCCCAGCCCAAACCTCGGAAGGCCCTGCCTAAGGATCAAGGTGGCTGTGCCTGTGACTTCAGCGTAAGAATTTCTTTCCTTTGTTCTTCTGTGTTATTGTGGACTCGTTCACTTGTTTGACCGAGTGAACTCTGGAACTTTTTGTGCTGCTACTTCTACGACATCCATGGACATCGACGAGGAGCGTGGTGATGCAGAAACCGTAGATGCGGCCACCTCTCGGCATGTATGGTTCTATAGATGAACCTATGCTCTATCAATTGACTTTCTGGTCGACTGAAATTTCACTGTCAAATGTTTGCAGCACCAACATATATTATCCAGCTTCCTGATGATGATGACAAGGATGTGCCTATGAAAAATGCCGGGAGGAGGGTTAGAACTTTGAGCAAGAGGGTGCCTGCAGCAAGAACACCTCACTCGGCATCTGATCCTGTGGTCCAACAACTCAGCGATCTAGTACAGGCTTCGGTATCTTTTGCCAATCCTTTGTTGACTGACCAACCCTCAACGTCGACTTCTCAAGCTCCAGATTCGATTGTGCAACTTCAGGCTTCTACTCTACCGGCCACATCACCTGTTCCATCAACTCCAAATCCTATGCATCACGTCCCAGAGGACCAAGTAGGGGCTGCCAAGGAGGCCATCATCCAGGCAGGTCTGATGATGGACCGACTGAAGGTGGTGTATGACACCAGCAAGGTCGCCTATGACGCCAGCTCTGCTATCCAAGCCAATGTCCGAGTAAATGTGATTTTAAGTTGATTTCCGATTGTTTTTTCTAGCTTGACCCTTGTTCTGTTAGGATACGCTTCCTGCAAACTACTGCTTTATTATCCGTAAGATGTCCGTACATCTATCATGAGTTCACCCACTGGGTATTTCTCTTTTACTTTGTAGCTCTTTAACTTGAGTCGACCGAGTCATGTCAAGTGAGATCTTGGTCTAGTGGGGGCACACTGAGTGCACCCACTGGGTGTAGTCCCTGAGACCACCGTTGAATGTTTGATTTGGCGGGGGTCTTTGCGAAATGTCTGCTTGTAGTACTTCCACTTGGCCTAGAAAGGTTGTGCCGAGTGGGAACTGAACTAGTGGGGAGATGCTAAGTGCACCCACTAGGTTTAGTCCCGGAGACCGCGGTCGACTGCGGGCAGTAGGCGGTCATCTAAGAACCAATGATGATGTTTTTTAACTCCTTCCACTCAGGCTGGGCTGACCATGCTAAGTGGGAAATGTAACCACTGGGGGCACACTGAGTGCACCCACTGTGTGTAGTCCCCGAGAATGTTGTTGGATGTTTGATTTGGCACCAGTCTTAGAACTCTTTTCCTATTAGATTTGATCTTGCACTTTTCCATTCAGAAGTAATTGTCGATTGACTTGTCTTGTTGTTATTTGCAGAAATCTTGTGAGCTTGGGACTCAATATCCTGCTTTGGAATAGGAGAAAATCCAACTCAAGCTCGACCAGGCTCTGGCCATGGAGAACTTTAAGAAGGCTTAAGATGAAGTTGCAATCATGGGAGGTAACGACTCATCGAGTCCATGCCTTGTTATTTTTTCCTTTCCATCCTTTGAACCGAGTGATTCCACTCGAACAAATGTGCGTAATGAAAACCGCCAACTCCAAATTCTAAGGAATGTTATTTCTGTAGAGAAAATGAAGCAGGATATGGAGCAGAAGAACCTTGATCTTGCGGCAGCGCAGAATATGGTGTGCGAGAAGACTGAACTTGCTGACCAGAAGCTGGATTCAGTCGGAAAGTTGGAAGAGGAGAACGCCAAGCTGAAAACCGTTATTGACGAGGCGAAGAAAGAGGCCATGCAACTGAAGGAGCAGAAGGTGGCTTTGATTGAAAAAGTGGATGTTCTCACTCGGAAGAGGGACGAGCTGGAAACTTATCTGGGTGATCTTGCCAAGAAGATATTCCTCATGCTTGAAGGTACTTTCCTTTATCCGACTAATTGCAAAAAACTTATTCACCATGTTGCTGCCAATTAATTACCTTTCTGTGCGTGGAGAGTTCTGTCAGAATTTCGAGGAGGAAGCTGGGCGGATCGAAACAGGACTGGACCCCATCAATTCTCCCATCAAGGATGAAGCTGCCATGAACATGCTGCGACTAGAATCTCGTCTTGCCAGCATCTTGGGCTACGTCGCCCGACTGAAAGTTGCAATGTCTCGGATTGACAAGGAGCTCTGGCCAGAGGATGTTCCTCTGAATGACCTCGAGTCACTGATGACTCGACTCAACAACATCCCTGACCAATTGCAAGCGTGGAAGAAGTCAGTTGTGCACTGCGGTGCTGATGTGGCTATATCACTCGTCCGCGTTCATTGCAAGGTCGCCAAGGAAGAGAAGCTGAAGGCTTTTCAGGTTGCTAACACCAAGAAGCTTCAATTTCAATATTTCATGCAGAACTTCATCGATGAGGCCACTCGCATCACGGACGGTATCGACCTGGACTGTTTCGTCGAGCCAGCAAGTCCTCCTCCTACGGAGTGAAAAACTTGATAACTTGACTTTATTCGCCTCAGAATGCCGAGTGATTTTGTAATCGTTAAACTCTTTGGGGCTTCATGCCCGAGCACTTCTGCTGGATTTATCCAAACTTGGTTGTCCTATTTGAATGTAGTTGCTTTGTCTCTATTCTCTTTGGATTGTTTGACCTAGGCGAATCTAGGATCGCAACTGAGTCTCCAAGTGGGAGTATTGCTCTCCAATCGGAATAGACGTTGTACCTGTGATGCAACTCAAAGTGCATCCGGACGTTGTACTTGTGGCGCAGCTGTAACATCCCAAATTTTCAATTTGCAATGTTATACATTAGATCATCATTGCATATCATATTTTGTTGCATTTTGGCTTGATCCTAGAAATTCTACGCAACTCAAGGAGCCACGGAGAGAGTTGGGGATTTCATTATTTTCATATTTGAGTTTTTCTCAATTTTTGAAAAGAGGATCGTTTGATTTTAATTATTTTATCTTCGAGTATTTCTTTTATAAAAATAAAAGATAGGGAAAAAATGACTTTCCTGAAATAAAGAAATATTGGAGATTTAATATTAAAATCAAATAAGATTTTATTTCGGAGTTTTATCGCAATTTTATTTGAATTAGGAAAAATATGCGTCTTTCAAAATTGCATTATAGGACGAAATAAATGTTCACTTTGTCCGCTATATTTTTAGAGGACGGGGAAAATTTATTTCAGGATTTTTGGAGTCTGTTTAGTATTTCTTTTATTTGTTTTTCTGCACGGAATTATTTAAAAAAAACCGACTCCGGGCTGTAACCGACCAAGACTCCCCCAGCTGACCCTCTTATAAGCCGCCACCCTGATCCGCCCAGCCCACCAGCCCGCGCCGCCCTAAACCCTAACCCTAGTCATCAGCCATCGCCTCGCCCCGCCGCCCGACGCCGTCGTCCGCCGACGTCGCCGCCACCACCACCCGCCGGAGCCCCGCCACCATTGCCCCGCCGCCCGCCGGACCCGCCACCGCTGCCTCGCTGGACCTGCGGGAGATAGCCGCCGCCGTTGCGGTTTCCGTGAGAAAACCATCGGTTTATTTAGAAACCCCGGTTTATTTTTTTAATAGATGGTTTTTTCGGTTTAGCTATTTAGCGAATGCCCGTTCTTTCGTTAGTTTTAATGAACGATTTTCACCGTTTAGCCGCAGACAGCGAATGTTCATTCGTTAGCCGGTTCGTCAGTTTTTTCTTTTTCTAGGGTTTTTCCGCGATTATTTTCGATCGTGATTTCTGCCCTAATTTTCGTTTAAGTTTATCTTTTCGCTCATTTATCGGAATCAGGCGATTCAAGCGCCTATAGTTTCGTATCGAAACCCTCTTTCCGTTTAACCAATTTAAATAAGCTTTTGCTACTGTAAAATTTGACTTAAGTCCAAATTAGTAAACGAAGCTTGTTTCTTTCGTAGTTTGAGTTTTGTTGCTTCATTTGATTTGATTCTTTTTGCAAACCGGGGTTCTTAAGTTTAACTTTCTAGTTAGATATCTTATTTGAGTTTTACTCGTGCTTTTAGTTGAGTCCTTATTGTATGCTTGTTTGTTTGCGATAGATACCCGGAGTGCGAAGCGTGCTACTACGAGTCTCTAGGTTTCACGGATCATCAGCAAGGCAAGTAACACTTTGATCATACCTCTTTACTACCCATTTTTATTGCATTAGACCAACCCTCAAACAACTGTATGATTAGGATCTGATTAATATGTGGGTTTTGGGAAGTAGATGAGGTAGTACCTATTGTCCTCTTTATTATCAAACCTTTGGGAGTTACTTCTATGTTGCTTATATTGCTATGCTATGCTTGGACGTGGATTGGGTGAGTGTATCCATGACAGATGTGAGTTTTGTCCATTAATGGTTAACCTAATGTAGCTACTTTAATTCACATCTGGGTGGATTGAGGCACCTGGGGAACCCAGTGTTGCCTGTATTTTTGGAAATCCCAGCGTACCGTGTGACTCTCCTATCGACCGCCACCGAGGCTCAAAGGGATCATAAGATTATTCATGCTAGAAACTTCCGTGTGCAGCCACAAGCTATTATGGGCTCTAGCATAGTTGAGTATGTTGCCTGACCTCTTTCAGTGGTAGGCTAGCAGATGTAGGGGGTGTAGGTTGGTACTGTCTACCCAGAGTAAAGAGTTAATGCTTATGAAAGACTGTGTCTCGGTCATCCGTTTCTCAAACATCATGTAGTGTGAGAAAAACAATGAAGGAGATCGAGTATTTTCGGGAAAAGTGCGCAATCCTCTGCAGAGTGTACAAACTAATCATGGTTAGTTGTGTCCCCAGTTATGGACGTCTTGAGTATCGAGTTTCTTGGATTATCATGTGGATCTCATCACTCTTAAAGATAATTTGATTGGGTTTAATGTTGATGCTTAATTGGGATTGAGTTGGGTGAACCTTCGCAATGTTTAACAACCACCATGATAGTTAAATAAAATTTCTTCCTTTGTTGTAGGAAAAAATTGGCTTTATGCAAAACTGTAACCATAGAGCTTTCCACCAGACATATATGCATGTAGTTATAGCATTATTCTGTTCATTACTCTCTATGTGTTACATTGCGAACATATTCCATGTGCTGACCCGTTTCGGGCTGCAACGTTCATGTTGCAGACTTTTTAGACGACGAGTAAGGTGCCTTAGGTCGTGATCTTTCACTCAGTGATGCCGTTCGAGTTGATGGACTCACTTTATCTTCCAAGCCTTCCGCTGTTATCATTTTTAGATGGCCTTAAGCCATATTTATTGTAATAAGTCCTCTTTGGAGACATTTGATGTAATAATGTGTGATTGCTACTCTGTTATAAATCCTTGAAGAAGTGTCAGCATTACCAATCCAGGGATGACACTGATGCACAGAGATCATACTGTTTGAGGTCTGGTCGCTACAAGTTGGTATCAGAGCACACGCTGACTGTAGAACACGTCCACTAAGCGCAAGACCTATATCACTACTCTCTTCTCATTTCTAACGCCTCTCCTTTTTCTACTCTTTAGGATGGCAGGTGCAAGAAACAAGTTCACGCAACCAGATGAAGATACACCTTTTGGACGCCACTTGAAGGAAGTTACTAGATACCTTAAGATCGGAGTACCAAGCTTCACTGGGACCTACATCACCACTTTACCAGAAGAGCAGCGTTGGATGATTCGAGTTCAAGTTCCAGGAAGGACGTTCATGCCAGTCATTGAGCCCATAGAGTTTTCCTTTGATGCACCAATCTGGAGTCTAGGAAAGAGCATGGCAGCCCACATCACCATGGGACGCATTGGAGATGTTTACCACAAGGATCTCAAGGATACTATCTACCAGATTTGTGGGCGCCGAGACAAACAATGGGAGATGATCAGCACCAGGAAGGATATATCTATTGGAGCTTTCATCTAGGAGTTAAATCAGCACATTCGACGCCAGGAGAACCGGATGTGCGCAGCCATGATAGATCTGAACAAGGCAATGACCAGGATTAGGGAGCTGGAAGAAGGACTCAAGACTACACGCGATGGATATGAGGGGGAAATCGTAACATTATTGGAGAAGAATGACGACCTGATAAAGAAGATCAGAGTGTTCATGGGAGACCACACGCCAGGTGGAGAAGACGATGATTCCACTTGTCCGGAGAACTTCATCATCATCGACAACACCGACTCGGACCCTGATGATAGCGATGATGACTTTGTTGATGATGCTGGAGTAGATATCATGGAGTCTTCGACCGATCAATTTTTCTAGTCGACCACCACATCAGTAGTAGTATTCCCCCATGTATATAGTATAGTCCGAGCACTTTTGTAACGACAGTTAGACCGTTGT
This sequence comes from Triticum dicoccoides, assembly GCF_002162155.2. Lineage (NCBI taxonomy): Eukaryota > Viridiplantae > Streptophyta > Magnoliopsida > Poales > Poaceae > Triticum > Triticum dicoccoides. Next base: position 224,323,771 of record NC_041387.1, on the reverse strand, counting down.
ATGCCTTTGTTTGAATTGATTGAAGTGATATGATTGTGTTTGTCTCATGTGCATATGGGTAGTGTTTTCCCTCTAGACCTCGTTCTATTCTATATTCTCATCTTATCTAAAACCCTCAGATGCCTCCAAGACGCGAAAATGGATTTGCCTTCCCACCGGAGCTCACTTAGTTGATCCAGCAGCAGAATGCATTGATGCATATACTAGTCCAGAATCAGAATCAGGGGAACAACAACAACAACAACAACAACAACAACAACAACCCACCACCACCTGTTGATCACTTAGCCTGTTTCTTGAGGCTTAATCCGCCGGTGTTCTCTAGTAGCACGAGTTGCAGATGATTGGCTCCGCAAGATCGGAAGGGAGTTGACCACTGCAGGATGCATAGATGCCGAGAGAGTGTGGTTTGCCGCACATCAGCTTGATGGACCCGCAGCATCATGGTGGGAGAATTTCACAGCAACTTACCCCATCGACACTATCACATGGGACCAGTTTCAGCAGGCTTCCGTACTGCCCATGTTTCAGCAGGAGCTATGGCCATGAAGAAGTGTGAGTTTCACAACTTGCGCCAAGGAGGACGCACAGTTGTCCAGTATGTGGATGAATTTAGTAAGTTAGCACGTTATGCCCCAGATGATGTTGCTACGGATGCAGCTAAGCAGGAGAAGTTTCTGGAAGGACTGAATGATGAGCTGAGCATGCAGTTGATGGTGGCAACCTTGAACAACTACCAGGAGTTGGTAGATAGAGCCCTCATGATTGAAAGGAAGCAGTAGCAGATTGATAACCGTAAGAGGAAGTATGGACAAGGGAAGTACAATTCTGGAGCTCAACAGAAGCCTCGTTTACCCCGAACTCGGGAGGACCGTTTTAGCATAACCATGGAGGTCACAACCACGAGGGAGGAAGTTTGCACAACCATAGTGGCCCCAAAAATGGGAATGGTGATGGAGGAAGCAACGGCCAGAACCGTTCCAACCCAGCAATGCCCGCCAAGAAGGATCTGAGCCACATTACTTGCTACAAGTGCCAGAAGACTGGACATTATGCCAATGAATGTCCTGAAGCTAAGAATGGAAATAGAAATGGAAGCTCTGGGAATAAGCCTAACCCTTTCAACAGGGGACAGGTAAACCACGTTAACGTGGAGGAGGTTGAAGCGCAGCTAGATGCAGTAATAGGTAAGTTTTTGGTTAAGTCATTTACTGCAACTGTTCTTTTTGGTATTGGTGCATCGCATTCATACATATCAAGGGGATTTGTGGATAAGTATAAACTGCCAACCCAAGCCCTTAGGTCACCCATGTTAGTAACCTCACCAAGAGCAGAGTATATGGCTAGTCTATGGTGGGATTGGTTACCATTAAGGATAGGTAACTATGCATTTCCCTCAGACCTAATAGTATTGGAGTCACAAGGACTGGATGTGATATTAGGCATGGATTGGTTATTGAAGTATGGAGGGAACATTGAATGCGCCAGTAAGTCGATTTTGTTTACCACCCCAGAAGGAAGAAGGATTAAGTATGTATCCCGGCATGTGCCGAAGAGGACTCAAGTGAATTCCTTATCAGGAGTTGTATAGGAGGAAGTACCAGTGGTGAAGGATTTCCCAGATATATTTCTAGAAGAGTTGCCAGGCATGCCATCCGATAGAGACGTTGAGTTTTTGATTGAGCTTTTGCCAGGTACAGGGCCAATATCTAAGAGACCGTACAGGATGCCCGCAAAGGATTTGGAGGAAATTAAGAAGCAGATTAAGGAGTTACTGGATAAAGGCTACATTCGCCCAAGTTCGTCACCTTGGGGATCACCAGTGCTTCTAGTGGAGAAGAAGGATGGATCGTTGAGGATGGTTGTTGATTATCATGGATTGAATGAAGTGACCATCAAGAACAAGTACCCACTGCCGATGATCAATGATCTGTTTGATCAGTTACAAGGAGCTAAAGTATTTTTCCAAGATTGATTTGCGATCAGGATACCACCAGTTGAAGATTCAAGAGCATGATATACCTAAGATAGCTTTTACCACAAGGTATGGGCTATATGAGTATACCGTTATGTCATTTGGTCTGACTAACGCACCTGCCTATTTCATGAACATGATAAACAAGGTGTTTATGGAGTTTCTGGATAAGTTCGTTGTGGTGTTCATTGATGATATTCTGGTCTACTCGAAGAATGAAGAGGAGCATAAGGAGCATTTGCGTTTGGTACTTGGAAAGCTCAGAGAACAATAGTTGTATGCCAAGTTCAGCAAGTGTGACTTTTGGTTGAAGGAAGTTGGATTCCTCGGACATGTTATATCTGGAGAAGGAATAGCACTAGACCCCACCAAGGTTGTCACTGTGACAAATTGGGAAGCCCCCGCGTCAGTTGGAGATATTTGGAGTTTTCTTGGACTTGCAGGATACTACCGGAGGTTCATTGAGAATTTCTCGAAGATTGCAAAACCCATGACGGAGTTTTTGAAGAAGGACACCAAATTTCAAATGGACTGAGGAATGTGAGGCCAGTTTCTAGGAATTGAAGAAACGTTTGGTTACATCACCAGTGTCGATTCTGCCAGATCAACGCAAGGATTATGTAGTGTATTGCGACGCTTCTCGTCGAGGACTTGGAGCAGTGCTTATGCAGGAGGGAAGAGTTGTTTCTTATGCCTCACGACAGCTTAAACCCCATGAGTTGAACTGTGCTACACATGATTTGGAGTTAGCAGCCGACATGGAGACATTTTCTCATCGGAAACCATTGTGAGGTGTACATGGATCACAAGAGTTTGAAGTATATCTTCACGCAGAAGAATTGAATCTCACACAAAGGAGATGGTTGGAGCTCATTAAGGATTATGATATGAGGTTGCATTATCATCCAGGAAAGGCTAACGGAGTAGCCGATGCATTGAGCCGCAAGAGGCACGTCAACACGCTCATGACCGGGGAGTTACCCAAGGAGTTAGCAGAGGATCTTCCCAAGCTATGTTTTGAGTTAGTTCTGAGAGGCTACGTAGCGGCATTGGAGATTCAGTCTACGTTGATGGATAACATCAGAGAAGCTCAGAAGACGGACAAGGAGATTGCCGAGATAAAGGAAAAGCTAAAGGATTTCGTGAGGATGAGCACGATACCTTATGGTTTGAGGATGGCGTATATGTGCCTAATGATCCGGAGATCAGGAAGTTGATTTTCCAGGAGGCCCATGACTCGTCGTATTTGATTCACCCAGGAAATACCAAGATGTATCTGGATTTGAAGGACAGTTTCTGGTGGACCGGAATGAAGAAAGATATTGCGGAGTATGTAGCAGTTTGTGATGTATGTCAGAGAGTGAAGGCAGAGCATCAGAAGCCAGCAGGATTGTTACAGCCATTGCCAATACCTGAATGGAAGTGGGATGAGCTAGGCATGGATTTTATCACGGGATTGCCCAGGACTGGTTCAGGCTATGACTCGATATGGGTTTTAGTCGATCATTTGACGAAGATAGCTCATTTCATCCCAGTGAAGACCACTTATACCAGTGCAAAGTTGGCGAAGATATACATGACCAGGATCGTATGTCTGCATGGAGTTCCGAGGACCATTGTATCAGATAGAGGAACCCAGTTTACCTCAAAGTTCTGGAATCAGTTGCACGAAACTTTGGGTACCATGCTAGAGTTTAGTACAACCTTTCATCCACAGACAGATGGATAGACTGAGAGAGTCAATCAGATTCTGGAGGACATGTTGAGATCTTGTGCACTAAATTATGGATCCAGTTGGAGAACAATTTGCCATATGTAGAGTTCTCTTACAACAACAATTATCAATCCAGATTGAAGATGGCCCCTTTTGAAGCTTTGTATCGAAGGAGGTGCAGGACTCCGTTGTTGTGGGATGAAGTTGGAGAACGTGAGTTGTTTGGACCAGACCCGATTAAAGAGTCTGAAGAGAAGGCCAAGCTGATTCGCGATAGACTCAAAGTAGCCCAATCCAGGCAGAAGAGCTATGCGGATTCTAAACGCAAGGAGACAGTTTACAAAGTCAAAGACAGTTTATCTTCGTGTGTCCCCACTTGGAGGAGTTAAGTGTTTTGGAGTAAAGGGAAAGTTAGCACCACGTTTTGTGGGACCATACAAAGTTTTGGAACATATGGTAGAAGTTGCTTACAAGTTGGAATTGCTCGAAGGATTGTCAGGAGTACATGATGTGTTCCACGTTTTCCAGTTAAAGAAGTGCCACGCGGAGATGGCTGATATTCCTCTGAGAGATACAGTGCCACTGGAAGCGATTCAGTTGGATAGCAATTTGACCTACGAGGAGAAACCAGTGAAGATTCTCGAGTTTGCCAGCCGAGTCACATGAAACAAGGTTATGAAGTTCTGCAAAGTTCAGTGGAGCCAGCATACTGAAGATGAAGCCGCCTGGGAGCGAGAGGAGGACCTACGGAAGGATCACCCTCACCTATTTTCTAGCCAACCTGAATCTCGAGGGCGTGATTCATCTTAAGGGGGTAGGTTTGTAACATACCAAATTTTCAATTTGGAATGTTATACATTAGATCATCATTGCATATCATATTTTATTGCATTTTGGTTTGATCCTAGAAATTCTACGCAACTCAAGGACCCAAGGAGAGAGTTGGGGATTTCGTTATTTTCATATTTGAGTTTTTCTCAAATTTTGAAAAGAGGATCGTTTGATTTTAATTATTTTATCTTTGAATATTTCTTTTATAAAAATAAAAGAGAGGGAATAAAATGACATACCCAAAATAAATAAATATTGGAGATTTAATATTAAAATCAAATAAGATTTTATTTCGGAGTTTTATCTCTATTTTATTTGAATTAGGAAAATATGTGTTTTTTCAAAATTTCATTATAGGCCCAAATAAATGTTCACTTTGCCCGCTATATTTTTCGAGGACGGGGAAATTTTATTTCAGGATTTTTGGAGTCTGTTTAATATTTCTTTTATTTGTTTTTCTGCGCGGAGTTATTTAAAAAAACAAACCGACTCCGGGCCGTAACCAGCTAGGACTCCCCCAGCCGGCCCTTGATACGTCTCCAACGTATCTATAATTTATGAAGCATTCATGCTATTTTATTATCTGTTTTGAATGATTATGGGCTTTATTATACACTTTTATATTACTGTTGGGACTAACTTATTAACCGGAGGCCCAGCCCATATTGCTGTTTTATTGCCTGTTTAAGTATTTCGAAGAAAATAAATATCAAACGGAGTCCAAATGGAATGAAACCTTCGGCAGCGTGATTTTTTGGAAGAATATGATCCTGGAGACTTGGAGTCCACGTCAGAAGATCCTTGAGGAGCCCACGAGATAGGAGGGCATGCCCCCTGTCTCGTGGGCCCCTCGAGCACCTCCCGACCGACTTCTTTCACCTATATAAGCATACGTACCCTAAAACCATCGAATATCAAGATAGATCGGGAGTTCCGCTGCCGCAAGCCTCTGTAGCCACCAAAAACCTCTCGGGAGCCCGTTCCGGCATCCTGCCGGAGGGGGAATGTAACACCCAAGATGCGGCTATATCTCCCACGTGTCGAAGCACGACTTAGAGGCATAACCGCATGGTGGTTTTGTCGCAAAAAGGGTCATCTTCACGCAATCCCATGTAATGAACAAGAATGGGATAAAGAGAGTTCGCTTACAATCGCCACTTCACACAATATATAAATTAAGATCATACATCATTCAAATACACTCATAGACCGGCTACGGTCAAGTTCAAATGAAAAGAAGACAACCCCAAATGCTAGATCCCCGATCGCCCCGACTGGGATCCACTACTGATCATCTGGAAATGATACATAGTAACGACCAAGGGCCTCATCAAATTCCCACTTCAGCAAAGTTGCGCCATCTGCGCTGCTATCCTCGGCACCTGCATCTGTTTTGGTAGAATCTGTGAGCCACGGGGACTCAGCAATCTCACACCCATGAGATCAAGACTATTTAAGCTCATAGGTAGGTAAGGGGTAATATGGTGGAGCTGCGGCAAGCACTAAGCATATATGGTGGCTAACATACGCAAGTGAGAGCGAGAAGAGAAGCAACGCATCGGTCGAGAAGCTAGAAGTGATCAAGAAGTGATCCTGAAACTACTTACGTCAAGCATAACTCAAACTGTGTTCACTTCCCGGGCTCCGCCGAGAACAGGCCATCACGGCTACACACATGGTTGATGCATTTTAATGAAGTCAAGTGTCAAGTTATCTACAACCAGACATTAACAAATTCCCATCTGCCTCATAAACGCGGGCACGGCTTTCGAAAGATAATATACCCTGTAGGGGTGTCCCAACTTAGCCCATCATAAGCTCTCACGGTCAACGAAGGATAAACCTTCTCCCGGGAAGACCCGATCAGTCTCGGAATCCCGGTTCGCAAGACATTTCGACAATGGTAAACAAGACCAGCAAAGCCGCCCGAAGTGCCGACAAATCCCGATAGGAGCTGCACATATCTCGTTCTCAGGGCACACCTGTGACACTCCAAAAATTTTGTTTGTGGTTTTTGTTTTCAGCAAAAATCTTTCTTGGATTTAGTTTCTCCTAAGAGGAAAAACCTTTTTGGTTTTTGGGCTTTTATTTGGTTTTGTTCCTTTCTAAATTTTACCATGTCTCCTATGGTAAAATTTTCTCAAAAACCACTCATTCCACTTTGGTTCAACCCAAATATTCTGGACAAACTAATAAAATCCATTTTTGGATTTTATTCCAATTATTTCTCCTCCCAAAATAATTCTGTCTTTTCTTTTAAGCCTAGGTGATTTGCAAAGCAAGTACCCTAATGCTTTTGAGTTTTGACCTCAACTCAACACCCTTGGATAGTCCTTTGTACCCACAACCCATAACCATCTTGATCCACGCTTCTCCTGTTCAAATATTTCAAAATTCACTCACTACAAGTTTGGACCAGATTTTCCAAATTTGGTGAAATTCATATCTACACCTCTCCAAAAATTCTACAAATATTCAGGCAGCGTCTAGATGCAATGAGAGACCCCTCCACCACAAACCAGCTCAAGGAAAAATCCCTACACACTAGAATCTTTCTGTCGAACACCTTGCATGCACTAGTACTGTTCACTTTCAAAAAATTCAGAAGTTCAGTGTCGATCTCCGTCAGTAACTTTAGTCACGAGTCCACAGTGCCCTTAGCACGTTGCTCGCAGCCTATCCCTCTTGGCCGGAGCTTCACATGAGGGTTTGGCGCATTCCTGGCGTCGGTGGCGCCCTGGCCCGCCTGCGCCGGCGTGTCTTGCGGCGGCCATATCACCGTAGCGGCCGACAGGGAGCAGAACGGCGGCATAATGCCGTTCGAGGCCGCCCAAACCCCCTGGTGGCTCCGCATGGCCGTTTCCTCGGCAGCCCACGCATGCAGCACCGTCGTCGTGGCGTGGCACGCGCAGAGCATGCTCCCTGCCGCCGACGGGCCCGCGCCGCCCTGTTCCGTCGAGCTCCCCCTAAACAACCCAATCCCGGCGCGGTTAGCATCAAAACGGAACCAGGGAACACCCACGACGACGCTCAACCTCTGAACCCTCCCGTGCAACCACTGCGCCGCCGTAATCACCTCACCGGAGAACCCCGTTCTCGGCAACCGCCTCGGGGCGGCTATATATAGCACCCCGAGCTTGCTCTCGCCTCCGCACGACTCCACCGTCTCACCAGACCCCGCCCGGCCACTGAATGAGCCTCGAGGGGCCTTTCCTCCTCGACTCCGGCCACCTCCGTCCGCCTCGGGCTCCGGCATCGTTCTCTCCAGTGAGAACCCGTCCGCCACCCTAATTTCGACCGTAGCCTCGTACCACCTCTAGTAAGATAACCCCCACCTCAATTTTGACCTCGCAGCTCTCTCCGGCGAGATCCACGACCAACCGAACTGCCGTCTGCCGGAGCAAGCGTCGCCGCCGATGTGGTACTCGCCGGCGACCACCACCACCTCCCGCAGGCGCGGAATGGAACCCTGAACACATAGGTACACCCCGATCACCTTACCTCGCCGTGGATCGCCGCCGGCGACCACCGCACCTCTCGGCGCCTTCACGCTCTGTTTTCTCTCGTTTGAAAATTCAAACCTGACGGGTGGAGCCCGCCTGTCAGTCTCTCAGCCGTGTTTTTTAAATGAAACGTTATCTGGAGTTTTCCGCAGAACCCCCTGGAAGTTTTCTGTTTCATTACAAATGAGTCCTTGGCTTAAAACCCTTATAACTTTTTGACAGAAAGGAATTTTTGAGTGGTTCTTTTACTGTCCTCTTCAAAATTTTGTCTAGTTTTTTACCATATTTACTTGAAAAATATTTGGAACACTTTTCTGTACACTCACGGTATCTATGTTGTGTGCGTATCTTTTCTTATACCGTAGATACCGGAGGAGGTGACGGGGCTGCAAACTTCGCACAGTTAGACTCCGACTACTCCGAACCAGGCAAGCATGTTTGAACTCTTGATATGATGTGTTGTTGCATGTTTTCATTGTAGCATGGTCATGGCATGTTTAGGAACATCACTTTAAATATTATGTTTCATACACATAATCGGAAAGTAAGTTTCGGAAAGCATTATGTTGTTGGATACATATTTGCATAGCCATGTGTTGGCATGAGGATGGGTAAGACGGTAGTGTTGTGACATGCTAGGCTTAGGCCAGTCCTTTTGACAGAAGTGTCAACATGATCAAATCATATTCCCTTCATTTCCTTCCTGTGCTGCCACATGTTTTCCGCAAGGGATATGGCATAGTAAGTTGCAACCGTGTTCCTGGTACACACCAAGTAGAGAGGCCGGGATGAGGGTTCCATGGCCCTGGATTAAAGCCCGTCATCCGGTCAGGGGGCATGGGTGTTTCCGGTTGGGATCGAGAGGGGGGCACCCCTTAGAGCGCGCGTATAGAAATTTGATCCCATGCTATTCAAGGTTGTGGCCTCCCCGTCTCAAAGTTTTTCTTGGACGTTGTCCAGGGTGATTCCTGGCATCGTGAGGTGAAATGGGGGTGTACTAGTTAAATGTGTTTCTACTGAAATACCATAAACGGAACTAGTCCTTCGTGACTACAGAAATCCGTTGGCTGTGGTCAGTTCATCCAAACTCTGCAGAGTCTCAAATCCTTCAATTATCTTGTACTTTGTTCAAGTACTATATTCATCTTATCTTGTCAGGTATCAGCCTTAGTGACAAAACTCCGGTGTGATTTATGTGTGATAAATCCGGTTAAAAGATTATTCTTGTGGATGGACTAATCTTGTTATTCACATTCATTACAAGCCCTATCTGCGATGTCGCTCAGACGTCCGACGGTGGCATACCTGTTATTTATTTTTGTTATATGCCCTGTCTGTGATGTCGCTCAGACGTCCGATGGCGGCATATCTGTTATTTACATTTGTTGCAAGTCCTGTCTGCGATGTCGCTCAGACGTCCGATGGTGGCATTTCTTTTACAGCCCTTTATGTGATGTCGCTCAGACGTCCGACTGTGGCATTTCTTTTAAAGCCCTGTCTGTGATGTCG
>NC_041387.1:224229616-224313773 GCF_002162155.2 Triticum dicoccoides | reverse complement strand
GTCCGACGGTGGCATACCTGTTATTTATTTTTGTTATATGCCCTGTCTGTGATGTCGCTCAGACGTCCGATGGCGGCATATCTGTTATTTACATTTGTTGCAAGTCCTGTCTGCGATGTCGCTCAGACGTCCGATGGTGGCATTTCTTTTACAGCCCTTTATGTGATGTCGCTCAGACGTCCGACTATGGCATTTCTTTTAAAGCCCTGTCTGTGATGTCGCTCAGACGTCCGACTGTGGTATTTCTTTTAAAGCCCTTTATGTGATGTCACCCAGACGTCCGACTATGGCATTTCTTTTATGCCCTTTATGTGAAGTCGCCCAGTCGTCCGACTATGGCATTTCTTTTAAGCCATTTATGTGGTGTCGCTTAGACGCCCGACTGCGGCATGCATTTTATTTATTTACCTTTCGAGGCATCGCTCCAGACACCCGATCTTCTTTCAGTTGTCTATTTTATTCATCAAGTCCTGCAATATTATCGTTATTTTATGAGCATCATCCTTGTTCATGACGCATTCATGCATTCATTGATTATATCTTTTGTCCGAACTGTCTTGCGAGTACTTTCAAGTACTCACCTGGCTTGTTGATTTGGCCAGAAGTTGATGAAGGCGATCTCATGGATGAAGAGTTTGATAGCGAGTCCGACGCCTAGAGGAGTCCCAGTCAGTCCCGTGCGATCCTGTCTTGGTCATTGTATTATCCGCTTCCGCAACCAAATAAATTCATCGAGCCTCACCTCGACGCTCGATGTGCTGCCAGTAGAAGTCAAGTTGTCCGCCACAACGTTTTTCCTCGAGCTAGTAGCCTACCACCACACCCCTGTGTCATAACCACCCATATGTAAGATATTGGCGAGTTTGTAATAAATTGTTGAGCAGCCTCAGCTCAACCCTGTAATATATTTGATGCTACTGGTTCTCTGTTTATCAAGCGTTATCTACCAGAAAGGATGACTTTTCCTATACTGGGATTAAAAGATCGGTTTTATCAATAATCATTTTATTGAAAAACCGGTCGTGACAGACTTGGTAACCAGAGCCAGGTTGACTATAGGAAGCCACTAGGTGCGATCGCTAATTGGTTATTAGCATGATAGAGTTATTCATGTTTTTACAAGTGTAGACACTTTTCTGACAGTCAGCATAAAATTTTATGATATGATCACTCAGAATTTTTGCCTACTTTTGTAGATGACCGGCAATGACTGCGAGTCTCAAATGTTCGCCAACGTGCCTGAGGGGTTCGTCAAACTCCTCTCCTTCATCGTTCAGGTCGCGATGGGGCCATCCGTGCGCCCAGTCTTCACGCTTTATCCACACAAGATCAACGACAGTCTGACTATGCACTAGGCCGTGATGCAATTCAGGGGAGGCCATGCTGAAATACGCCGTCTCCGATTCGTGGGGAGAGCCATGCCTACAGAAAGGCATGCTATGCAGATGGCTGCCCGCGAGACGATAGCCCGTCTTCGGGATGTTCTTCCTGCAATGAAGACCCGTCGCTACAGCTACCTTCCATGCCATGTGCCTTATACCTGTCACTACTCTTTCTCTTGCCCCAGAGGAGAGCGAGACGAAGCCTTTGAGATGCTTGTCGAGTACCTCTGAGCCCTGGAGGCAGCATTCGACTGCATGGTGGATGACCTCGTAGCTGCACGCATGGACTTAGTTCATGGCTGTGCTGCTAACAGGAGGGAACTCCTACACACCGATCCACCATTGACTTTCGTGTCATCCGTAGCCTCTCAATCACCTTCCATACTCGCCACTGCTCGTCGTCTGCCTACCACAGAGGAATTTAACCAGGCTATTGCACCCACTCCCGCCCGCTCCGCACCACTTGTTGCACCCACTCCCATATGTGCTACCCCACCTATTCCACCCACTCGTATTCGTGTTATTCCGCCTACGACACCTGCTCCATCAGCTCAGCACAACGTTTCTCGTCTGGAACCTATTAGCGAGGAGGAGGTTGATTCCCCAGCGTCTCTGCGTCTCACCCTCGGCAGGCCAAGGGAGATCCTCACCATCTCTGACTAAGTACGCATAGACGCCATGCGATGTATCGACTTGTGTAATATGTTTTATGTACATAGGTTGTGAGAAGTAGCCTGTTTGCGCATCATGTAGGATCTGGAGGAGTGCACTAGTTTAAATAACATGTCAGGATTATGTACGCATATCCTGAGTGATGTAATGTATAATTATGCCCGCGTGTAAGATATGCACTAGTCCTTCTCCGCGCACAATCGTGTGTTTCCAAAAATATCCTGGAGTTTAAAAATGTTCTTTGTGTGTGATTTTATCGACTTTTATGACTCTCTTTCTTGTCTTACGAGTTCACAAAATATATCCCCAGAGTGAAAGATGTCTCGTCCTTGGACGCGCTCCATGACAACTCAGCCAGAAGAAAATTATGGCACACCGCAGAACCACAATTTCACTCAGGGTCAGACAAGTCAACAGGACAGTGAAACAGCTTTTACACAAGTTTGTCGTTTGTACGAACAGAGTCAACAGCAACACCAGGAAATGATGAACCAATTCATCAGTATGGGAAGTAACCGTGGTCAGTATCAACCGCAATCCAAATTATCTGAGTTACCAAATACGCGTCCTCCAACATTTTCTCATACTGACAAGCCTCTTGAGGCCGAGGACTGGCTTCGAGACATGGAGAGAAAATTAATTATCGCACAGTGTTCAGACCGTGAAAAAGTACTGTATGCACCTCATTATCTCACAGGTGCAGCTGCATCGTGGTGGGAAAACTTCCTGCACATGCACCCCAACGAAAATGAAATCACCTGGGAAAATTTCAAAGAAGGTTTTCGTGGGGCACATATTCCTAAGAGCGTCATGAAAATCAAGAAGAAGGAATTTGATGAACTCAAGCAAAGAGCCATGACAGTGTCATAATACAACAGCCAATTCACACTGCTGTCTCGCTATGCCAATGAAGAACACATGACCGAGAGCAAGAAGATGGAAAAATTCTTGGAAGGCCTGACACCCGCCCTTAAGTGCCAGCTAGTTGTGCATACCTTTCCAGATTTTAAAACACTGGTGGATAAGGCCATTACCCTGGAAAATGAGCGACGTAGCCTGGAAGATTTCCGCTAACGAAAAAGGGACCAGACTACTTTTTCTCGCAATCACAGAAGCAAGAAGGAATTTCAGAAGCGGGATTCCCACAAAACCCCGGCGAATAACTCACGTCCAACCAAGAATTTCCATGCAAGAGACAAAGAGTTCACCTATCGCCCAGGCGTTACCTGTTATGCTTGTGGAGAAAAAGGGCAATATGCCAAGCAGTGCCCCAAGCCAAGGAGCTCAACCCCGAAGTTCAATAACGGTTGAAATAATTCAGCACCAAAGCGAAGCAATTTCAACCCCAACAACAACCACCGGAAAGGTCACTTGAACCACGTGATCCGAGAGGAAGCACAGAACGCCCCAGATATCGTAATCGGTACGTACCCCGTCAACACAATACCTGCCATGGTTTTGTTTGATTCTGGAGCTTCTCACTCATTCGTTTCGAAAAGTTTTGCTTTGCAAAATAATTTTTCGATGTTTCCCTTGGAAAAATCAATGATCATCAAGTCCCCTGGAATTAAGCAAGTGACCCAGAGTTACTGTCAAGGTGTGGTTATTGAATTTGAAGGATTGAAGTTTTACGCAACCTTATCGTACTGGAAAGCAAAGGACTGGATATCATCCTAGGAATGGATTGGTTAACCACCAACAAAGGTTTTATTGACTGCTTCAACCGTACTGTGATTCTCACACGCCATCATGGGAAGAAAATAAAAGTTTCAGCCAAAGAGAGACAAATACCTCGGCAACCTAGATTAAACAAGGTGGACGTTTCTGAGCTGAACAAGGTTCTAGTAGTATGTGAATTCCCAAACGTATTTCCAGAAGAACTACCAGGCATGCCACCAGACAGATAAATAGAATTCAGCATTGAGATAGCACCCGGAACCGCTCCTATTTACAAGAAACCTTACAGAATGGCACCATCCAAATTGGTAGAGTTGAAGAAGCAAATAAAAGAATTATTGGAGAAAGGATACATATGAGCCAGCTCCTCACCTTGGGGTTCTCCAATTTTATTTGCCAAGAAGAAGGATGGAACAATGAGGTTGTGTATTGATTATCGAGCTCTCAACATGGTCACCATCAAGAACAAATACCCAATGCCCCGAATAAATGATTTATTCGATCAGCTCGCACAGGCCAAAGTCTTCTCAAAAATTGACTTGAGATCAGGGTACCACCAATTAAAAGTACGAACTGAAGATATTCCCAAGACCGCATTCACCTCCAGATATGGGCTGTATGAGTTCACAGTAATGCCATTCGGACTAACCAACGCCCCCGCATATTTTGTTCACCTCATGAACAAGGTATTTATGAAATATATGGACAAGTTCGTTGTGGTATTCATCGATGATATTCTGATATATTCCAAAACACCAGAAGAGCACGCCGAACATCTCAGGATTGTACTCGGAGAACTCAGGAAACATCAACTGTACGCCAAATTCAGCAAATGTGAATTTTGGCTAAGGCAGGTGGGTTTTCTGGGCCACGTGCTAACCCAAGAAGGTATTGCAGTAGACCCGGAAAAAGTCAAGGCCGTACTTGGCTGGAAACCACCAGCTAACGTAACGGACGTACGGAGTTTCTTGGGAATGGCAGGATATTATCGGAGATTTATTGAAGGATTCTCCACTATAGCAAAGCCCATGACACAATTTCTCAAGAAAGGCAAGATGTTTGAATGGACGGAAGCATGTGAGAAAAGCTTCCAAGAGCTAAAAAGCAAATTAACAACGGCACCAGTACTAATTGTGCCAGATATACACAAAAATTTTGAGGTATATTGTGACGCATCCCGGAAGGGCCTCGGATGCGTATTGATGCAAGAAGGCAAGGTAGTTGCGTATGTCTCTAGACAACTACGCAAGCATGTGGAAAATTATCCCACCCATGACCTGGAATTAGCAGCAGTCATCCATACACTCAAGGAATGGAGACACTTCCTACTTGGGAATCGTTGTGAGATATACACATACCATAAGAGTCTTAAGTATATTTTTACACAGCCAGAGTTAAATCTACGGCAACGACGCTGGTTAGAATTGTTGAAGGATTATGATGTTGGAATCCACTATCATCCTGGAAAAGAAAATGTTGTGGCAGATGCCCTGAGTCGGCATCCCAGCACAGACGATGACAGTATACCAAAGTTGAGGCCAGAATTTCAACAGGAATTTGCCAGGCTCAATTTAATAATGGTTACCGAAGGCAGTGTGGCAAATTTGGAAATACAGCCGACCCAGATGGAAAAGATCAAGGGAGCCTAGCACGGACACCCCAGCATTGGTGGCATAAAAAGGAAAGTGAGTATGGGCAAGGCCTCGGAATTCAACGTAGATGAGCAAGGAATATTATGGTACAGGGAAAGAATTTGCGTGCCAAATATCCAGGACCTCAAACATCAAATTCTGTCTGAGAGCCACACCGCTCCGTACTCAATCCATCCTGGGGGGACAAAGATGTACAAAGACCTTCAGGAAAAATTTTGGTGTCACGGTATGAAGAGAGACATAGCCACGTTTATTGCATGTTGCGACTCTTGTCAACGCATAAAGGCCGAGCACCAGAAACCAGTCAGGCTGTTGCAACCAAACAAAATAACCGAGTGGAAATGGGACGAGATTGGAATGGATTTCATTGTTGGACTACCACGGTCACGACATGGAAATAATGCCATATGGGTCATAACCGACAGGTTAACCAAGGTGGCACATTTTATTCCAGTGAAGACGACTTACTCCACTTAGAGACTGGCCAGGCTTTATCTTGCCCGTATCGTCTGCCTGCATGGAGTCCCAAAGACTATCATGTCTGACAGAGGCACACAGTTCATCTCTAGATTTTGGGATCACCTACAACATGCACTGGGTACCCAAGTAGCATTCAGCACCGCGTACCATCCCCAAACCGATGGGCAGATCGAACGCGTAAACCAAATCCTGGAAGATATGCTGAGAGCTTGTGTCCTCACCTACGGAACCAGTTGGGAAGAAAGCTTACCATATGCAGAGTTCGCATACAACAACAGTTATCAAGCCAGCTTGCAAATGGCACCCTTTGAAGCTCTGTATGGCAGAAGATGTCGTACCCCACTGAATTGGTCAGAGATCGGTGACAGCCATATCTTCGGCCCAGATATGCTCAAAGAGGCTGAAGAGAAAGTTAAGACAATTAGAGATCGACTCAAGACAGCTCAAAGTCAACAAAAGAGTTATTACGATCGGAAGCATCGAGAAATCAGTTTTGAACCCGGAGAGTTTGTTTACCTAAGAGTCTCTCCTACGAGGGGTCTGCAACGATTCAGGATTAAGGGAAAGCTAGCACCAAGATTCATAGGACCATTCTGTATAATGGCCCGAAGAGGCACGGTAGCCTACCAGCTAGACTTACCCAGGGATTTATCCGATGTCCAGAACATGTTTGACATCTCACAATTGAGAAGGTACGTAGGAAATCCAGAGAAGCAGGTATCTTATGAAAATATTGACGTACAACCGGACCTCACCTACCGGGAGCACCCCATAAAAATATTAGAAGAGTCTGAAAGGAGGACCGGACGGAAAACCATCAAATTCTTCAGAGTTCAGTGGAGCAACCACACCGAGAATGAAGCAACTTGGGAGAGAGAGGATTTTCTTCGGACAGAGCACCCACACCTGTTTAAGGATCAGCTAAAATCTCGGGGACGAGATTTTTCCTAAGGGGGTAGGTGCTGTGACACTCCAAAAATTTTCTTTGTGGTTTTTGTTTTCAGCAAAAATCTTTCTTGGATTTAGTTTCTCCTGAGAGGAAAAACCTTTTTGGTTTTTGGGCTTTTATTTGGTTTTGTTCCTTTCTAAATTTTACCATGTCTCCTATGGTAAAATTTTCTACAAAAACCACTCATTCCACTTTGGTTCAACCCAAACATTCTGTCCAAACTAATATAATCCATTTTTGGATTTTATTCCAATTATTTCTCCTCCCAAAATAATTCTGTCTTTTCTTTTAAGCCTAGGTGATTTGCAAAGCAAGTACCCTAATGCTTTTGAGTTTTGACCTCAACTCAACACCCTTGGATAGTCCTTTGTACCCACAACCCAGAACCATCTTGATCCACTCTTCTCCTGTTCAAATATTTCAAAATTCACTCACTGCAAGTTTGGACCAGATTTGCCAAATTTGGTGAAATTCATATCTACACCTCTCCAAAAATTCTACAAATATTCAGGCAGCCTCTAGATGCAATGAGAGGCCCCTCCACCAAAAACCAGCTCAAGGAAAAATCCCTACACACTAAAATCATTCTGTCGAACACCTTGCATGCACTAGTACTGTTCACTTTCAGAAAATTCAGAAGTTAAGTGTCGATCTCCGTCAGTAACTTCAATCACGAGTCCACAGTGCCCTTGGCACGTTGCTCGCAGCCTATCCCTCTTGTCCGGAGCTTCACACGAGCGCTTGGCGCGTTCCTGGCGTCGGTGGCGCCCTGGCCCGCCTGCGCCGGCGTGTCTTGCAGCGGCCGTATCACCGTAGCGGCCGACAGGGAGTAGAACGGCGGCATAATGCCGTTCGACGCCGCCCAAACCCCTTGGTGGCTCCGCGTGGCCGTTTCCTCACTAGCGCACGGATAAAGCACCGTCGCCATGGCGCGGCACGCGCAGAGCGTGCTCCCTGCCGCCGACGTGCCCGCGCCGCCCCATTCCGTCGAGCTCCCCCTAAACAACCCAATCCCGGCGCGGTTAGCATCAAAACGGAACCAGGGAACACCCATGACGACGCTCAACCTCTGAACCCTCCCGTGCAACCACTGCGCCGCCGTAATCACCTCGCCGGAGAACCCCGTTCTCGGCAACCGCCTCGGGGCGGCTATATATAGCACCCCGAGCTTGCTCTCGCCTCCGCACGACTCCACCATCTCACCAGAGCCCGCCCGGCCACTGAACGAGCCTCGAGGGGTCTTTCCTCCTCGACCCCGGCCACCTCTGTCTGCCTTAGGCTCCAGCATCATTCTCTACGGTGAGAACCCCTCCGCCACCCTACTTTCGACCGTAGCCTCGTACCACCTCTAGTAAGATAACCCCCACCTCAATTTTGACCTCGTAGCACTCTCCGGCGAGATCCACGACCACCCGAACCGCCGTCCACCGGAGCAAGCGTCGCCACCGACGTGGTACTCGCCGGCGACCACCACCACCTCCCACAGACGCGGAATGGCACCCTGAACATAGAGGTACACCCCGATCACCTTACCTCGCCGTGGATCGCCGCCGGCGACCACCGCACCTCTCGGCGCCGTCGCGCTCTGTTTTCCCTCGTTTGAAAATTCAAACCTGACGGGTGGAGCCTGCCTGTCAGTCTCTCAGCCATTATTTTAAATGAAACGTTATCTGGACTTTTCCGCAGAACCCCCTGGAAGTTTTCTGTTTCATTACAGATGAGTCCTTGGGTTAAAACCCTTATAACTTTTTAACAGAAAGGAATTTTTGAGTGGTTCTTTTTCTGTCCTCTTCGAAATTTTGTCTAGTTTTTTATCATATTTATTTGAAAAATATTTGGAACACTTTTCTGTACACTCACGGTATTTATGTTGCGTGCGTATCTTTTCTTATACCGTAGATACCGGAGGAGGTGACAGAGCTGCAAACTTCGCACAGTTAGACTCTGACTACTCCGAACCAGGCAAGCATGTTTGAACTCTTGATATGATGAGTGTTGTTGCATGTTTGCATTGTAGCATGGTCATGGCATGTTTAGGAACGTCACTTTAAATATTATGTTTCATACACATAATCGGAAAGTAAGTTTCGGAAAGCATTATGTTGTTGGATACATATTTGCATAGCCATGTGTTGGCATGAGGATGGGTAAGATGGCAGTGTTGCGAAATGCCAGGCTTAGGCCAGTCCTTTTGACAGCAGTGTCAACATGATCAAATCATATTCCCTTCATTTCCTTCCTGTGCTGCCACATGTTTTCCGCAAGGGATATGGCATAGTAAGTTGCAACCATTTTCCTGGTACACACCAAGTAGAGAGGCCGGGATGAGGGTTCCATGGCCCTGGATTAAAGCCCGTCATCCGGTCAGGGGGCATAGGTGTTTCCGGTTGGGACCGAGAGGGGGGCACCCCTTAGAGCGCACGTATAGAAATTTGATCACATGCTATTCGAGGTTGTGGCCTCCCCGTCTCAAAGTTTTTCTTGGATGTTGTCCAGGGTGATTCCTGGCATCGTGAGGTGAAATGGGGGTGTACTAGTTAAATGTGTTTCTATTGAAATACTGTAAACGGAACTACTCCTTCGTGACTACGGAAATCCAAACTCTGCAGAGTCTCAAATCCTTCAATTATCTTGTACTTTGTTCAAGTACTATATTCATCTTATCTTGTCAGGTATCAGCCTCAGTGACAAAACTCCGGTGGGATTTATGTGTGATAAATCCGGTTAAAAGATTATTCTTGTGGATGGACTAATCTTGTTATTCACATTCATTACAAGCCCTGTGTGCGATGTCGCTCAGACGTCCGATGGTGGCATACGTGTTATTTATGTTTGTTGTAGGCCCTGTCTGTGATGTTGCTCAGACGTCCGACGGCGGCATATCTGTTAATTACATTTGTTGCAAGTCCTGTCTGCGATGTCGCTCAGACATCCGACGGTGGCATTTCTTTTACAGCCCTTTATGTGATGTCGCTCAGACGTCCGACTGTGGCATTTCTTTTACAGCCCTTTATGTGATGTCGCTCAGACGGCCGACTGTGGCATTTCTTTTAAAGCCCTGTCTGTGATGTTGCTCAAACGTCCGACTGTGGCATTTCTTTTAAATCCCTGTCTGTGATGTCGCTCAGACGTCCGACTGTGGTATTTCTTTTAAAGCCCTTTATGTGATGTCGCCCAGACGTCCGACAGTGGCATTTCTTTTAAGCCCTTTATGTGATGTCGCCCAGATATCCGACTGTGGCATTTCTTTTAAGCCCTTTATGTGGTGTCGCTTAGACGCCCGACTGTGGCATGCATTTTATTTATTTACCTTTTGAGGCATCGCTCCAGACACCCAATCGGCTTTCAGTTATTTATTTTATTCATCAAGTCCTGCAATATTATCGTTATTTTATGAGCATCATCCTTGTTCATGACGCATTCATGCATTCATTGATTATATCTTTTGTCCGAACTATCTTGCGAGTACTTTCAAGTACTCACCTGGCTTGTTGATTTGGCCAAAAGTTGATGAAGGTGATCTCATGGATGAAGAGTTTGATAGCGAGTCCGACGCCTAGAGGAGTCCCAGTCAGTCCCATGCGATCCTGTCTTGGTCATTGTATTATCCGCTTCCGCAACCAAATAAATTCATCGAGCCTCACCTCGATGCTCGATGGGCTGCCAGAAGAAGTCAAGTTGTCCGCCACCATGTTTTTCCTCGAGCTAGTAGCCTACCACCACACCCCTGTGTCATAACCGCCCATATGTAAGATATTGGCGAGTTTGTAATAAATTGTTGAGCAGCCTCAGCTCAACCCTGTATTATATTTGATGCTACTAGTTCTCTGTTTATCAAGCGTTGTCTACCAGAAAGGATGACTTTTCCTCTACTGGGATTAAAAGATCGGTTTTATCAATAATCATTTTATTGAAAAACCGGTCGTGACAACACTGGATGGGCAAGACGTCGGGTTGGTATAGACCCTGGTTGCCCAGGGGACGCCGGACATCGCCCAGGTTGGACAAACACTCGAAGGAGCACTGGCCCGGGGGGTAAATAAAGATGACCCTCGGGCTCGCGAAAACCCAAGGGAAAAAGGCTTAGGTGGCAAATGGTAAAACCAAGTTTGGGCCTTGCTGGAGGGGTTTTATTCAAAGCGAACTGTCAAGGGGTCCCATAAATCACCCAACCGCGTAAGGAACGCAAAATCAAGGAACATAACACCGGTATGACGGAAACTAGGGCGGCAAGAGTGGAACAAGACACCAGGCATAAGGCCGAGCCTTCCACCCTTTACCAAGTATATAAGGTGCATTAATTTAAACAGGAGATATTGTGATATCCCAAAATATCCATGTTCCGACCAGGAACAAACTTCATCTTCACCTGCAACTAACAATGCTATAAGAGGGGCTGAGCAAAAGCGGTGACATAGCCAAACAACAGTTGCTGGGACAGGTTGGTTAGAGGTTTGACATGGCAATAGGTAGGCATGGTAAACAATGGCAGGTAGAGCTAACATAGCGATAGAGCGAGTACTAGCAAGCAAAGATAGAAGTGATATCGAAGGTATGGTCATCTTGCCTGCAAGGTTCTCAGAGTTGTCGAAGGCTTGATCCTCATTAGCGTACTCAACAGGTTCCTCATGCACGTACTCGTCTCCCGGCTCTACCCAAAGCAATAACACAAGCAAGGAACCACAATAAATCACAGTGCAATGCACAAACAACATGATGCAATACATGTCATGATATGCGAGATGTGATATGCAATGCATATGCGTGCTCCGGGAGGAAAAAGGATGAACAAGGCATCAACTTGGCAAACCAAGTATGCTGCTGGAAAGATGAGATGATTTTGGTTGAAATCGATATAAAGATCACCGGATTCGGGTGCACGGTTTGCAAATGACAAGCACGACAAGATATGATGCAAACTGCTTAAAACAGCAACATGGCCACTTGGATGCAAAGTATAAATAAGCTATCGCACCCAAACATATGTACAGAATGCAAAGCAGTGATGTACAAGAGATGCTCTATGAACTATGAACACTGAGCTCAATCTATAAACCACTAAAGCATGAGTAAAATAGCATGGCAATAAAGCAAAAGATAACAGTTTCTACAGACTTAGTGGAATTACTAGACATAGCAGGAACAGATTCATCATGGCATCTCTACAGGATTGATTAACTCACTACCAGGCATGTCATGGCATGGAACAAGTGATAGCATGAAGTAGGCGTGAAAATGAAGCTACTCATGTGCAAAACAACCACCTAACATATTTGCATGAACAAACACATAAAGGACAAAACAACAACATAGATTGAGATGACATGTTCATGAACTTGCTCAAATGCAGAAACTAATGCCACCACTGGATTGGTGGGATTTTTCTACCCCAAAAACATATATAATATGTTAGGGTTGCGGTAGAAAAATCATCACAAATGCACTAAGATAAAACCTGCCCTAAATGGAATATGACAGAAATGGCATTTTCCATATTTGGAAACGTCCAGAAATGGACTTGCCCGAAATGGATAGATTCCATATGCCAGAAATGGAATATTCGCTGGGAACAAAAAAAAAGGACAAACAGGGGCTAAGGGAGGATGACAGGTGGGGCCACCCTGTCATACTCACACACGGTGCAAAGAAACAAAAAAAGGGGGGGATTTATGCACCCACGGGGGACCGAACCCGGGTCTCCCCGGTGTGGTTCTGCATAGTCAACCACTGGGCTAGGTAGGTGCTACTGATAAGGAAAGGGGTTCGGCCCCTTTTAGAGAGACACCAGATCGAGTTCCTCTGTTACAAACAGAGAAGACGACGGCGTCGGCGAGGGCAACGGCGGTAACCAGCGGGGCACAAGGACTCCGGCGAGCGTGCGGAAAGGGGTAAGGATGCATGTAGCTACGAGGGGATGCCGTGGCGCTCGAGCTCGGGCAGTTGCTCGGCTCGGGGCCATGGCATCCGCGGCGAGTGGCAGCAGCAGCTACGGCGGCACAAGGAAAGGCCGGGTGCGCGCGGGAGTGAGCGTGCACACGTGCAGGATGAGGCCAGCGGAGGGGCGCGCTAGGCGCGAACCGAGGCGCGGAGACATTTTTGCATCTACACGTGCAACAGATAGCTACAGCTTCTCTGGGTCACCGGGAGCACGGCAAAGGCACGAATCGAACGAACCCTAGGGAGTGCCTAAACGCGAAAGATGTGGATGGGAGAGGAAGGTGCATTACCCAGCTCACCCAAAGACGCGACGGGATCGACGGAGACGAGCCGGCGGCGACGAAGTGGAGCTCTGAACCTTGGTGCGGTCCTGTCCGAGAGGAAGGTGGAAGCAGAGGACGTCGAGGAACTCGTCGTCCGGGGCCCCGTAGTCGATGTCGTGGAAGAATACGACGATGAGGAAGAAGAAGGACACGATCTACGGGGGTGGGGGTGGCCGGGGAGCATGCCAGCGACGAGGTGCGCTCTCAGGTGCGCTCGGGACAGCGCGGTTGCGGTGGATCTGGTGGTTCTACTCACCTGGCGGCGGCGATGAGAGGAAGAGGGAAACCCTAGGGGCTGTGAGGACAAGGAGAGGGGTTAAAAGGGGGGCCAGAGTGACGGGTGGAGCACGGCGTCGACGCGGCCGTGGCCATGTGCGAGCCCGGCACGAGCTTGACGAAAAGGTGAGGGGCAGGTGCGCTGTAGACAGAGGCTGGCTAGTGGGGTCGCGGGTGACACGTGGGCGTACGGGCTCCTGGGTAGCGAGGCGACTGGGTGAGAAACGTCCAACGTGCAAGTGGGCTGGCTGGCTGCGCTGGCTGGCTGGCTACGCTAGCTGGGCTGGCGGGCAGAAAAGGCTTCGGCTGGGCTGCGGGAGGCCCAGGGGGGCTGCTGCGCTGGCTGGGCTGATACTCTTCTTTTTCTATTTGTGCAAACAGAAATAGAAACAGAAAAGCATAGGGTAAAAGGAGAGGAATTAGAGTATAAAGAAAATATTCTCAAGCTCCTGGAATTATCCACTATTTGAATAAATTGCATTGGGCATTTTTAGAGGTAGAAAAATAAGACAAGTTTGAATATAATTCAAACTTGTGTCATTTTTTAACCTGACCAAAACAACTTCAAATAAGGAGATATTTGTCAGAGAGGTTTAGGACATGGAGCAAGATTTACAGGGAGAAGGTGAATATTAATAGAGAAAGGAAAATAGCACTTGACAAAAGAAGGAAGTAGAGGGAAGGAGGAGGTGGTGATGCAAGGTTTATACATTGAGCATGCCACAACATAATATGTATGAGATCACAACATGCACATGATGAGAATGGAATGCAAAATGACAAGAGGCACAAATGCAATATGGTAAGGTGAGCATGACAATGAAAAGAATAAACCACCTAACCAAACAAGATGAGTCCAAACATGATAAAACCCACAAGAATTGGATGAAGGTCAAGTTGATATATTGCCAAATTGGGACATGTTACATCTGGGGTGTTACAACTCTCCTCCACTACAAGAGGATCTCGTCCCGAGATCTAGGACTGAAAGAACTCCGTATATTCGGAACGGAGGTGATCCTCGCGCTCCCAGGTGGCTTCTCGGTCGGAATGGTGTGACCACTTCACTTTCAGGAATTTGATTGACTTGTTGCGAGTCTTGTGCTCGGTTTCTTCAAGAATAGCAACGGGGTGCTCATGATAAGAGAGGTCTTCTTGCAATTCAACCTCTTCAAAGTTGATTGTGCGCTCCGGAGTCTTGAAGCACTTGCGAAGCTGTGACACGTGAAACACATCGTGCACGTTCGCAAAGTTGGATGGAAGCTCAAGTTGATAGGCGAGGTCGCCTCTTTTTCCAATGATATTGAAAGGACCCACGTATCTAGGGGCAATCTTCCCTTTGATACCGAAGCGACGAGTGCCTTTCATTGGAGAGACGCGGAGGTAGACATGGTCTTCAATTTCAAAAGCCAAGTCATGGTGCTTGCTATCATAGTAACTCTTTTGGCGCGATTGCGCGGCTTTGAGATTCTCACGAATGACTTTGCACATTTCTTCGGCTTCTGTGATCAAGTCGTAGCCAAGAAGTTGGCGTTCACCTATCTCAGACCAATTTAGAGGAGTACGGCACTTTCTGCCATAGAGAATTTCGAATGGGGCCTTGCCCGAACTCGCTTGGAAGCTGTTGTTGTCGGAGAACTCGGCATATGGAAGACAATCTTCCCACTTCATACCGAAAGAGATGACACAAGCCCTGAGCATATCTTCAAGGATTTGATTGACTCGCTCGACTTGGCCACTTGTTTGAGGATGGAAAGCTGTGCTGAAACGAATGTTGGAGCCCATGGCCTTCTGAAAGGAGTCCCAGAACTTAGAAGTGAAAATGCTTCCACGATCTGAAGATATCAATTGTGGAATACCATGCAAGGAGACAATTCTGGAGGTGTATAGCTCTGCCAGCTGAGCTGCTGTGATAGATTCTTTGATAGGAAGAAAATGAGCCACTTTGGTAAGCTTGTCAATGACAACGAAGATAGCATCATTTCCACACTTGGACTTAGGAAAACCAGTCACGAAGTCCATCTCGATATGGTCAAACTTCCATTCTGGAATAGCAAGAGGTTGGAAGAGACCAGTTGGTCTTTGGTGTTCTGCTTTCACTCTTCTGCAGACATCAGATTCATTCACGAATTGAGCAATCTCTCGCTTCATTCGAGTCCACCAATACGACTGCTTGAGGTCATGGTACATCTTTGTACTTCCAGGATGAATGCATAGGAGGGAATTGTGTGCCTTGTTCATGATGACTTTCCTCAAATCACCTTTTGGAACCACAATTCGATCCTCGAAGAAAAGAGTATCTTTGTCATCCAAGCGATAGCACTTGTATTTGGGAATACCTTTGTAAATACCACGTTTCACCTTCTTCACCATGGTATCCAGGAGTTGTGCCTCACGAATTTGATCTTCCAAAGTAGGAGATACTATGAGGTTGGCAAGAAAGCCTTGAGGAACAACTTGAAGATTCAGCTTGCGGAAGGCTTCACAAAGATCCGGTTGAAACGGCTTGAGAATTAGACTGTTGC
This sequence comes from Triticum dicoccoides, assembly GCF_002162155.2. Classification (NCBI taxonomy): domain Eukaryota; kingdom Viridiplantae; phylum Streptophyta; class Magnoliopsida; order Poales; family Poaceae; genus Triticum; species Triticum dicoccoides. Next base: position 224,297,900 of record NC_041387.1, on the reverse strand, counting down.
AATAAGCCTTTCTGCTCAGAGCATCTGCAATCACATTCGCCTTGCCAGGAGTATATTCAATACTCGGATTGTACTCTTGAATCATTTCGACCCATCGAGTTTGCCTGAGGTTAAGGTTAGGTTGAGTGAAGATATACTTGAGGCTCTTGTGATCGGTGAAAATGTCCACTTGCCTTCCCAATAAGAGATGTCTCCATGTTATCAATGCATGGACAACTGCCGCCAACTCAAGATCGTGAGTGGGGTAGTTCTTTTCGTTGGGCTTCAACTGACGAGAGGTATAGGACACAACTTTTTTCTCTTGCATCAACACAGCACCGAGACCTTGAAGGGAAGCATCACAGAAAACTTTGAATGGCTTGGATTCATCAGGAGGAGTCAAAACAGGAGCTGTGACTAGCTTCTCTTTGAGGGTGTTGAAAGCAACATCGCACTTAGGCGTCCAGACATACTTGACATGCTTCTGGATGAGGTTGGAAAGAGGCTTTGCAATCTTAGAGAAGTTCTCAACGAATCTTCGGCAATAGCTTGCAAGACCAAGAAAACTGCGGAGCTGTTTGACATTCTGAGGAGATTCCCAATTCACAACTGCAGACACCTTCGCGGGATTAACAGCAATTCCTTTGGCGGAGATGATGTGACCAAGATAAAGAACTTCGTCAAGCTAGAACTCACATTTGGAAAACTTCGCATAGAATTGATGCTCTCTGAGCTTGTCGAGCACCAATCGCAAATGTTTGGCATGATCCTGCTTATTCTTGGAGAAGACCAAAATATCATCGAGATACACCAGAACGAATTCATTGGTGTAGGGGCTGAAGATAAAGTTCATCATGCGAGAGAATGTTGGAGGAGCATTGACAAGGCCGAAAGACATGACAGTATATTCATAAGAACCAAAGCTTGTTCTGAATGCTGTCTTGGGAATATCTTGTTCACGAATGCGAATCTGATGATAACCCATACGGAGGTTAAGCTTGGAGAAAACTTTAGCTCCTTTGAGTTTCTCGAAAATCTCATTGATGTTGGGAAGTGGGTACTTGTTCTTGATTGTCTTCTTGTTCAATGGACGGTAATCGACGCAAAGTCGGTCCGTGCCATCCTTCTTCTGGACAAAAAGAACTCCACAACCCCATGGGGATGAACTCGGTGTGATCAAACCTAGACGCTCTTGTTCATCGAGCTGCTTCTTCAATTCCTTCAGCTCCTTGGGTCCAAGCCTGTATGGACGCTTGCAAATGGGTTCTGTTCCAGGCTCAAGATCAATAACGAACTCGACTGGCCGATGCGGAGGCTTACCCGGAAGCTCTTCTGGAAAGACATCTTGGTACTCACAAACGACTGGAATTTGACAAATAGCATCCAACTCGCCCTTCTCATTGAGAGAAAACAACCGAATGGTTTCATCACGAGCGGCATAGATGATAACATCCTCAGAAGGGTGGCCCCACCTGTCATCCTCCCTTAGCCCCTGTTTGTCCTTTTTTTATTTTTATTTTTTTTTCAGTGCGAATATTCCATTTCTGGCATATGGAATCTATCCATTTCGGGCAAGCCCATTTCTGGACGTTTCCAAATATGGAAAATGCCATTTCTGTCATATTCCATTTAGGGCAGGTTTTATCTTAGTGCATTTGTGATGATTTTTCTACAGCAACCCTAACATATTATATATGTTTTTGGGGTAGAAAAATCCCACCAATCCAGTGGTGGAATTAGTTTCCGCATTTGAGCAAGTTCATGAACATGTCATCTCAATCTATGTTGCTGTTTTGTCCTTTATGTGTTTGTTCATGCAAATATGTTAGGTGGTTGTTTTGCACATGAGTAGCTTCATTTTCATGCCTACTTCATGCTAGCACTTGTTCCATGCCATGACATGCCTGGTAGTGAGTTAATCAAGCCTGTAGAGATGCCATGATGAATATGTTCCTGCTATGTCTAGTAATTCCACAAAGTCTGTAGAAACTGTTATCTTTTGCTTTATTGCCATGCTATTTTAGTCAGGCTCTAGTGGTTTATAGATTGAGCTCAGTGTTCATGGTTCGTAGAGCATCTCTTGTACATCACTGCTATGCATTCTGTTCATATGTTTGGGTGTGATAGCTTATTTATACTTTGCATCCAAGTGGCCATGTTGCTGTTTTAAGCAGTTTGCATCATATCTTGTCGTGCTTGTCATTTGCAAATCGTGCATCCGAATCCGGTGATCTTTATATCGATTTCAACTGAAATCATTTCATCTTTCCAGCGGCGTACTTGGTTTGCCAAGTTGATGCCTTGTTCATCCTTTTTCCTTCCGGAGCACGCATGTGCATTGCATATCACATCTCGCATATCATGACATGTATTGCATCATGTTGTTTGTGCATTGCACCGTGATTTATTGTGGTTCCTTGCTTGTGTTATTGCTTTGGGTAGAGCCGGGAGACGAGTACGTGCACGAGGAACCTGTCTAGTATGCTAACGAGGATCAAGCCTTCGACAACTCTGAGAACCTTGCAGGCAAGATGACCATACCTTCGACATCACTTCTATCTTTGCTTGCTAGTACTCGCTCTATCGCTATGTTAGCTCTACCTGCCATTGTTTACCATGCCTACCTATTGCCATGTCAAACCTCTAACCAACATGTCCCAGCAAACGTTGTTTGGCTATGTCACCGCTTTTGCTCAGCCCCTCTTATAACATTGTTAGTTGCAGGTGAAGATGAAGTTTGTTCCTAGTCGGAACATGGATATTTTGGGATATCACAATATCTCCTGTTTAAATTAATGCACCTTATATACTTGGTAAAGGGTGGAAGGCTCGGCCTTATGCTTGGTGTCCTGTTCCATTCTTGCCGCCCTAGTTTCCGTCATACTAGTGTTATGTTCCTTGATTTTGTGTTCCTTACGTGGTTCGGTGATTTATGGGACCCCCTTGACAGTTCGCTTTGAATAAAACCCCTCCAGCAAGGCCTACACTTGGTTTTACCATTTGCCACCTAAGCCTTTTTCCCTTGGGTTTTCGCGAGCCCGAGGTTCATCTTTATTTACCCCCCCGGGCTAGTGCTCCTTCGAGTGTTGGTCCAACCTGGGCGATGTCCGGCGTCCCCTGGGCAACCAGGGTCTATACCAACCCGACGTCTTGCCCATCCGGTGTGCCCTAAGAACGAGATATGTGCAGCTCCTATCGCGATTTGTCGGCACTTCGGGCGGCTTTGCTGGTCTTGTTTTACCATTGTCGAAATGTCTTGCGAACCGGGATTCCGAAACTGATCGGGTCTTCCCGGGAGAAGGTTTATCCTTCGTTGACCGTGAGATCTTATGATGGGCTAAGTTGGGACACCCCTGCAGGGTATATTATCTTTCAAAAGCCGTGCCCGCGGTTATGAGGCAGATGGGAATATGTTAATGTCATTGTAGATAACTTGACACTTGACTTCATTAAAATGCATCAACCGTGTGTGTAGCTGTGATGGTCTCTTCTCGGCGGAGTCCGGGAAGTGAACACGGTTTGAGTTATGCTTGACGTAAGTAGTTTCAGGATCACTTCTTGATCGCTTCTAGCTTCTCGACCGATGCGTTGCTTCTCTTCTCGCTCTCACTTGCGTATGTTAGCCACCATATATGCTTAGTGCTTTCCGCAGCTCCACCATATTACCCCTTACCTACCTATGAGCTTAAATAGTCTTGATCTCGCGGGTGTGAGATTGCTGAGTCCCCGTGGCTCACAGATTCTACCAAAACAGATGCAGGTGCCGAGGATACCAGCGCAGATGGCGCAACTGAGCTGAAGTGGGAATTTGATGAGGCCCTTGGTCGTTACTATGTATCGTTTCCAGATGATCAGTAGTGGAGCCCAGTCGGGGCGATCGGGGATCTAGCACTTGGTGTTGTCTTCTTTTCATTTGAACTTGACCGTAGCCAGTCTATGAGTGTATTTGAATGATGTATGATCTTAATTTATGTATTGTGTGAAGTGGCGATTGTAAGCCAACTCTCTTTATCCCATTCTTGTTCATTACATGGGATTGTGTGAAGATGACCCTTCTTGCGACAAAACCACCATGCGGTTATGCCTCTAAGTCGTGCTTCGGCACGTGGGAGATATAGCCGCATCGTGGGTGTTACAAGCAACCCATCACCGGTGGCCATCTTCATCATCTCGGCGCTCTCCATGACGAGGAGGGAGTAGTTCACCCTCGGGGATGAGGGTACGTACCAGTAGCTATGTGTTTGATCTCTCTCTCTCTCTCTCTCGTGTTCTTGACTTCACACGATCTTGATGTATCACAAGCTTTGCTATTATGGTTGGATCTTATGATGTTTCTCCCCCTCTACTCTCTTGTGATGAATTGAGTTTCCCTCTTGAATTTATCTTATTGGATTGAGTCTTTATGATGAGAACACTTGATGTATGTCTTGCCATGTTTATCTATGGTGACAATGGGATATCACGTGCCACTTGATGTATGTTTCGGTGACCAACTTGTGGGTTCCGCCAATGAACCATTGCATAGGGGTTGGCACACGTTTTCTTGACTCTCCCTAGAGACTTTGGGGCACTCTTTGAAGTACTTTGTGTTGGTTGAATAGATGAATCTGAGATTGTGTGATGCATATCGTATAATCATGCCCACGGATACTTGAGGTGACAATGGAGTATCTAGGTGACATTAGGGTTTTGGTTGATTTGTGTCTTAAGGTGTTATTCTAGTACGAACTCTTGAATAGATTGATCCTAAAGAATAACTTTGAGGTGGTTTCGTACCCTACCATAATCTCTTCGTTTGTTGTACGCTATTAGTGGCTTTGGAGTGACTCTTTGTTGCATGTTGAGGGATTGTTATATGATCTATCTATGTTATTATTGTTGAAAGAACTTGCACTAGTGAAAGTATGAACCCTATGCCTTGTTTCCTATCATTGCAATACCGTTTACGCTCACTTTTATCATTAGTTACCTTGCTGTTTTCATATTTTCAGATTACAAAAACCTATATCTACTATCCATGTTGCACTTGTATCACCATCTCTTCGCCGAACTAGTGCACCTATACAATTTACCATTGTATAGGGTGTGTTGGGGACACAAGAGACTCTTTGCTATTTGGTTGCAGGGTTGCTTGAGAGAGACCATCTTCATCCTACGCCTCCCACGGATTGATAAACCTTAGGTCATCCACTTGAGGGAAATTTGCTACTGTCCTACAAACCTGTGCACTTGCAGGCCCAACAACGTCTACAAGAAGAAGGTTGTGTAGTAGACATCAAGCTCTTTTCTAGCACCGTTGCCGGGGAGGTGAGTGCTTGAAGGTAAATCTTTAGATCTTGCAATCAAATTTTTTTGTTTCTTGTTTTATCACTAGTTTAGTTTATAAAATAAAACTACAAAAAAATGGAGTTAAGTTTGTCTCATACGCTTCGTCTTTTTAATATCTTTCATGTGTATGATAGAAAGGAAAACTGTGCTCAATTGCTAGAGGAAGAATGCATTAGAATGCTTCGTACTAAATCTTTGAATGATGAGCATGATTGCAATGTTGTTAGTATGAATTCCTTGAATATCTATGATACTAATGATATGCAAATCCACAAGCTTGGGGATTCTATGTTTGATGAAGATGATATGTCTATCCCCCAAGTTTTGATGAGAATATTTATTATGATGAAAGCATGCCTCCTATTTATGATGATTATATTGATGAAAGTGGAGTTGGAGAGGTCATGACTTTATTTAGTGATGAATCCACTATTTCGGAAGAGGTTCCAATTGATTATGAGAACAAAGTTGCTATCTATGATGATTATTGTGATGACTTGTATGCTATTAGGAATAATGATAACCATGAAACTTGTTATCATGATTTTAGTTTTCAATTGGATCATGCCTCACATGATAATTATTTTGTTGAGTTTGCTCCCACTACTATTCATGAGAAGAATTTTGCTTATGTGGAGAGTAGTAAATTTTCTATGCTTGTAGATCATGAAAAGAATGCTTTAGGTGCTGGTTATGTTGTTGAATTCATTCATGATGCTACTGAAAATTATTATGAGGGAGGAACATATGCTTGTAGGAATTGCAATAATGTCAAGTTTCCTTTCTATGTGCTTAAAATCTTGAAGCTATGCTTGTTTTACCTTCCTATGCTAGTTGATTATTGTTCCCATAAGTTGTTTGCTCACAAAATCCCTATGCATAGGAAGTGGGTTAGACTTAAATGTGCTAGTCATATGCTTCATGATGCTCCCGTGATGTTTCAATTCTTATCTTTTATGTGAGCATTATTGTCATCATCATGCCTAGCTAGAAAGGCATTAAAGAAAAGCGCTTGTTGGGAGACAACCCAATATTTGTCCTTACTGTTTTTGTGTGTTCACATGATTATGCTACTATAATAATCATGTTTTATAGCTTTTTGTTTCAATAAAGTTCCAAGTAAGACCTTTAGGATAGCTTACGGTGATAGTTGTGTTGATCCTGCTGAAAATCAGAAACTTTTGCACCCAGTAAATTAGTTTTGTTAAGTCACTGAAACATGCTCTTGATCTTATTCTTTTTTCTCTGGATTGGTACACGAATTTCTTAGGACTTCCTAATTTGGTAGGATTTGTGGAGTTCCAGAAGTATACGTTTGATACAGATTACTACAGACTATTCTGTCCTTGACATATTTTGTTTTTTCTATGTGTTGTTTGCTTATTTTGATGCATCTATGGCTACTATTAAGTGGTATGAACCATAGATAAGTTGGAATACAGTAGATATTACACCAATATGAATTTAGAATGATTTCATTACAGTACCTAAGTGGTGGTTTTATTTTCTTATACTAACGGAGCTTACGAGTTTTCTGTTGAGTTTTGTGTTGTGGAGTTTTCAAGTTTTGGGTAAAGATTCGGTGGACTATGGAATACGGAGTGGCAAGAGCCTAAGCTTGGGGATGACCAAGGCACACCAAGATAATATTCAAGAATAGCGAAAAGCCTAAGCTTGGGTATGCCCCGGATGGCATCCCCTCTTTCGTCTTCGTTCATCGGTAACCTTACATGGAGCTATATTTTTATTCGCCACATGATATGTGTTTTGCTTGGAGCGTTATTTTATTCTGTTATTATTTGATTGCTGTTATTTAGATTAATGTTTTGCATCTTTATTTTCAATAAAAAAGTCAAGGATAGCCTTTGCCATGCTTATTTTGCTAGTATACATGTTGCTGTTTGAAAACAGAAAGTTTACCGCTGTTGCAAAAATTCTCTAGAAAAGTCAGAGCATGGTATAATGTTGAAACTTTTTTCATATTGAGCTCTGATAAATTCATTACAGTGAGAATTTTATTTCATAATTTTTGAAGTTAGGGAAGTATGATGAATCTTGCATTCTTTACAGACTAGTGTTTTGACAGATTGCTGTTATGTTTGCATTGTTTGTATATGTTTGCTTGTTTAATGATTCTATTTGAGGATAGGAGTATTAAATATGAAGAGGCATTTAGTATGCAATGTTGAATAATAATTTTAGTAATTTGTTACAGTTGAAAATTATAAGGTTTTGCATTGGTTTATACTAACCTATCTTACGAGTTCTTGTTGAGTTTTTTGTGGATGAAGCTTTTGATAAAAAGAGAAACCATGATATGAGAGGAATTAAGGAGACAAAAAAGTTCAAGCTTTGGGATGCACAACGCACCCCAAGATAATATTCCAAGAAGTCTCAAGCATCTAAGCTTGGGGATGCCCCGGTAGGCATCCCACCTTTCTTCTGCAACAACTATCAGTTAGTATCGGTTGAACCTAAGTTTTTGCTTCTTCACATGAGTTGTGCTATCCTTGCAATGTCATTTTATTTTGTTTTGCTTGCTGTTTGAATACAATACCAAGATCTGAAATTCTTTAATGAGAGAGAGTCTTCGCATAGTTGCATAATTATTTAGCTACTCATTGATCTTCACTTATATCTTTTTGGAGTAGTTTTTCATCTACTCGTGTGCTTCACTTATATCCTATGAGTAAATTGTTGAATGAGTTGATTGTCACGATTCTGAAATTATATATGTCTCATTTGCTTATCCCATAGGGAGTTATGACTTCACATCTAAGAAGTAGAGGTTGTAAATTTATTGAAGGTTAGCAAGCATTGTATTGGTCATTTGAACAATTCATGAAAGATTATTGAAGGAAGAGAGATTTCACAAATAAATACACTATCCTAGACATCTTTTATAATTGGGAGCACTCATTAAGTATGACATGCTAAAGAGTTGATGTTGGACAAGGAAGACAACACAATGGGTTATGTTTTCCGACATCTCAGTTAAAGTATATTGTCATGGATCATTCAAACATGTTGAGCATCTTGAAGGTCCCACCAAGGATAGAAGCGCATCTTGAAGACGCTTTTGCAAGGTGGATATCATTACATCAACATTACATAATAGATAGGGATACATACATAAGGCATACAATGCCACACGAATACAACATCATCTTACATAAGAGCACCATCCGCTTACGGATGAAACACAAACAGAAACTCAAACAACATCCACCCTGCTAGCCCAGGCTGCCGACCTGGAACCTATCCCCTGCTCGAAGAAGAAGTAGAAGAAGAACTCCAAAACAAGCAAACATCGCTCTCGTGTCATGATCATCGCAAAACCTGTACCTGTAACTACTGTTGTAGTAATCTATGAGCCACAAGGACTCAGCAATCCCATTACCATGGGTATCAAAACTAGCAAAGCTTAATGGGAAAGGAAAGGGTAAAGTGGTGAGGTTGCAGCAGCGACTAAGCATATATGGTGGCTAACATACGCAAATGAGAGCGAGAAGAGAAGCAAAGGAATGATCATGAAGCTAGCAATGATCAAGAAGTGATCCTGAACTCCTACTTACGTCAAACATAACCCAAAACCGTGTTCACTTCCCGGACTCCGCCAAAAAGAGACCATCACGGCTACACACGCGGTTGATGCGTTTTAATTCGGATCTGGTGTCAAGTTATCTACAACCAGACATTAACAAATTCCCATCTGCCACATAACCGCGGGCACGGCTCTCGAAAGATAATAACCTGCAGGGGTGTCCCAACTTAGCCCATCACAAGCTCTCACGGTCAACCAAGTGTATTCCTTCTCCCAGGAAGACCCGATCAGTCTCGAAATCCCAGTTTACAAGACATTTCGACAATGGTAAAACAAGACCAGCAAAGCCGCCCGGATGTGCCGACAAATCCTGATAGGAGCTGCACATATCTGGTTCTCAGGGCACAACGGATTGTCCAAACTTCTGGTAGGCCAGCCCAGAGTTACCCCTCGTGGCCACCGGCGGCTGACAGGTTGGACCAACACTCACTATGAGCACTGGCCTGGAGGGGGTAAATAAAGATGACCCTCGGGCTCCGGAAACCCAAGGGAAAAAGGCTAACGTAGGCAAATGGTAAAACCAAGGTTGGACCTTGCTGGAGGAGTTTTATTCAAAGCGAACTGTCAAGGGGGTCCCATAAATCACCCAACCGCGTAAGGAACGCAAATCAAGGATCATAACACCGGTATGACGGAAACTAGGGCGGCAAGAGTGGAACAAAACACCAGGCATAAGGCCGAGGCTTCCACCCCTTACCAAGTATATAGATGCATTAATTAAATAAGAGATATTGTGATATCACAACATAATCCTGTCCACCATGGAGCAATCTTCAACTTCACCTGCAACTAACAACGCTATAAGAGGGGCTGAGCAAAGCGGTAACATAGCCAAGCAACGGTTTGCTAGGAAGGGTGAAAAGGTTAGAGTCTAACATGGCAATTTGGGGGGCTTGAAGAGCAATTGATAGGTAGCCAGCATAGCGATAGAACGAAACAACTAGCATAGCAATGATAGTAGTGAGATCCAGGGTGACGGTCATCTTGCCTGAAATCCCGCAAGGAAGAAGAACGAGTCCATGAAGAAGATGAAGCCACGAAGACGAACCAAGCGTAGACGAACGAATCCTCACGATCGCAACGAAACAGGAACTGTCGAGAAGAAGCACATCCGGAAAGAAGCAAACAACATGGTAAACACACCAGCATAATCATGGCATGATGCACAATCAAGTATGATGCATGTCCGGTTTAATGAGGCATGGCATGGCAAAGTGCAACAAACAATACTACAAGTTAAGTGGAGCTCAATATGCAACAAGTTGCATATTGACAAAACCCCAAATTGACATATTTAGTTTAATCTCGTTTAAGCTACCAAACAATATTAAATGATGGTAAACATGGCAAGAGGTGAAGCATAATTAAGCTACCTATCTAGGCAAGTTTAAATGAGGCCGGAACAACAAACAACAATTCCGGAAAATCCGCATAAGCATATTTTGACTTTGCTACTGTTCTGCCCTAAAACATATTTTATTGTTGTTAAACAGGAAAATAAAGTCCACCATATTAATCTATGCATTTTTCTACCTCATTTACATATAAAGTTTATTAATCTCGGAGCTACGGTTATTTAGTTATGAAATAAACCATCTTAGCATGTCATTTATGCAAATTAAATCAAACAACACGTTAAACATTTTAAACATGGATGAAAATAGCATATTATGAAACTAGATGACATTCTAAGCATTCTACATGTATTGTTTGTTTAATTTGGATGCATGCATAACTAGTTATTAACAATATAAAATAGTGGCATTTCCTGTAAATATGCATGCATTGGAAAATGCAAAATGTCACAGAGCAGAAAAAACACATACACGGGCCAGAAGCAATACAGTGCAGCAGCCCGAGAGTGAATGAGTCCCAAGAGGATTTGAGGTCCAGCGGCTGAGTGTGTGGGAGCAAAATAAAAGGAAACAGAGGGAAAATTGGTGTCCGGCTGGGACTTCGATCCCACAACCTCCTACATAGAGATGCAGAGCACTGACCAGCTGGCCTAACCAAGTGTTTGTGGTAGAAAAAGCTCCCTGGATCTTTTGAGCTATCTTACAGCAAGTCGGGCTTGGCCATGGCTGCACGCGGCAACCAGTGTCGACTGCAGCGACCAAAGGCGGCGCCTCTGCAGCAACAGAGAAGCGGCGGGGGTGCGGTAATAGGTGGAGGGTGCTGCTAGCCTGCTACGCAAACCACGGAGCAACGCCGGGGCATGCGCGTGCATGTGTGGAGGCGCTGAGTGTAGGTGCTCACGTGCGCAAAACTCAGAGATCAAGGCCATGGCGTACATGATTCAGTAGACGGAAGCATTCATGCGTGCGCTGGCGCTGGCAGGTGTGCACGCGAGTGAGGTGGGCATGAGCAGGAGCCCATCTCAGACATGGGTAAGACGACGACCGAATCCATGCGGTGGTGTTCCGCGGCTGCTGCGCGTGCATGCTTCGGTCTTGCGTGTGCGAGCGCTAACAGAGAGGATCGAGCGCGTGCGGGAGTGTGCAGGAGCATGTGAGGTGAGATGCTGAAACTCGTATGATATGGAATCGGTGACTCAGGAAGAGGACTACGAAGACAGAATTGAACCGGAGAGAGAGAGATGGGGAGGAGCGGGGCTTCATCGTGGGGGTGCTGCTGGAGTCATACGAGGTCGACGACGGTCGGAGGATGCGCTGGTCGCCGGTGTTCATGACGTAGAGGAGGCAGAGGAAGAAGACGAAGACGTGGACGTGGACAACGGCATGGAGGCGATCCAGTCCAGCCACCCATCAGAATCGGTCAGGGACGAAGACGGGGTGCAGGAGGACATGTCGAAGACGAGGTTGAGGCCCTCCGGCCACGAGAACGACGACGGACGTGGATGGTTTATCTCTTTGCTCTCGGTGCTCTGATCAGAGGAAGAAGAAGCAGAGGGAAGGGAAAGAGGTGGCGGCGGCGAGAGGGAAAGATGGAAACACTATGAGGGCTCATACGCCAAGAGGGGTTAAATAGGGGTGCGGGCACGGCTAGCTCAGCCACCGTGGCCATGTGCCTCGCTCGGCTGTGCGAGTTATTGAGAGAGAGAAATATAAAGAGAACGATCGAGGTGAAAGAAAGGAGCGGACTGGTGAGGCTCGCAGGCGGGCCCGGCGAAGTGAAAAAAATGCCAGCGTGGGAATTTTACCAGGAGGAGGGAGGCCGCGAGGTGGTGAGCGGGCTGGGGAGGCGCACTAGTGGGCTGGAGGATGATGCTCATGGAACCGGTGCTAGAAGGCTAGAGTCCAGGTAAAACCCTTCTCCCGTTTCTTCCCAATCTCTGTTTATTTATAAACAAACAAATAGAAGAAGGGAAAATACCAGGTTGTGTGGAGAAGAATAAGGAGGAAGTAAAAAAATATTCCTGGGCTCCTGGATTTATGTACTCTTTGATAAAAGTGATTTGGTAATTTTTAGAGATAGAAAAGTAATTCAAGTTTGAATAGGATTCAAACCTGAGCCATTTTTGAACCCAACCAAATAAACTTAAAATATCATGAATTTGGACAGAGAGGTTTAGGACATGGTCTAATATTTATAGGAAAATATTGGACATTTATGGAGGAGAAAGTGTCACTTGCAACAACGAAAGAAAGAAGAAGGAAGGAGGAGAAGATGGAGCATTGATAGGTCGAGAGAGGAAACAAGTGGTAGGAATACCAACACATACATAGAGCAAGTAAAGTAACAAGATGAAACTCACAATGCACATGAACAAGTAAAAGAAAACAAGCACAACAACTATATGGAGACGAATGCATGACACAAATAATAATAATAAAACAAACATCACGAGCAAGCAAGCAATCATGAACATGATGGATGCAAATGCATATGGCAACACACATGAAGAAGGAATGCACAAAGTGAGAAAAACAAATAACACAAGCATGATGATGCAACAGTTTATTATGACAATCATGGCAACAACAAAATAAATGGAAGACAACTAGAGCATCGGTCTCGGGGCGTCACACAAGGTGCTCTTCACCTTTCCCTTTTTAATTTTATCCTTTGGCAAGCACTTTGTGTTGGGGTGATCCTGATATATATATCTAATTGGATGTAAGTTAGCATGAACTATTATTGTTGACATCACCCAAAGGTGAATACATTGGGAGGCAACACTATAAGCCCCTATCTTTCTCAGTGTCCGATTGAAACTCCATAACCTCTAGTATTGCGTGAGTGTTAGCAATTGTAGAAGACTATATGATAGTTGAGTATGTGGAGTTTGTTATTCCTGAAAATAAGATGAATTGCAATTGTTTGATGACTGAGATTAAAGTTTACTAGGTTTCAAGAAAGTTTATGGTCTATGCTTTGACATGTGAATTGCTTGTTACTTTATCATGAGAGGTTTTACGAGATGAAATACTGTTATGACATATTATCGTGCTAAGAAAGGTGATTGAAATTATCATTGATCAAACTTGTGCACCTTCTAGCATTCACATTTCATAAATTCTTTCTTTTATCATTTACCTACTCCAGGACGAGTTGGAATTAAGCATTCCAACGTATCTATAATTTATGAAGCATTCATGCTATTTTATTATCTGTTTTGAATGATTATGGGCTTTATTATACACTTTTATATTACTTTTGGGACTAACCTATTAACCGGAGGCCCAACCCATATTGCTGTTTTATTGCCTGTTTCAGTATTTCGAAGAAAAGGAATATCAAACGGAGTCCAAACGGGATGAAACCTTCGACAGTGTGATTTTTGGAAGAATATGATCCTGGAGACTTGGAGTCCACGTCAAAAGATCCTCGAGGAGGCCACGAGATAGGAGCCCCCCTATAGGGCGCGCCCCCCTGTCTCGTGGGCCCCTCGAGCACCTCCCGACCGACTACTTTCACCTATATAAGCCTATGTACCCTAAAACCATCGACTATAAAGATAGATCGGGAGTTCCGCCGCCGCAAGCCTCAGTAGCCACCAGAAACCTCTCGGGAGTCCGTTCCGGCACCCTGCCGGAGGTGGAACCCATCACCGGTGGCCATCTTCATCATCCCGGCGCTCTCCATGACGAGGAGGGAGCAGTTCACCCTTGGGGCTGAGGGTATGTACCAATAGCTATGTGTTTGATCTCTCTCTCTCTCTTGTTCTCGACTTCACACGATCTTGTTGTATCGCGAGCTTTGCTATTATAGTTGGATCTTATGATGTTTCTCCCCCTCTACTCTCTTGTGATGAATTGAGTTTCCCTCTTGAAGTTATCTTATTGGATTGAGTCTTTATGATGAGAACACTGGATCTATGTCTTGCCGTGTTTATCTGTGGTGACAATGGGATATCATGTTCCACTTGATGTATGTTTTGGTGACCAACTTGCGGGTTCCGCCCATGAACCTATGCATCGGGGTTGGCAAATGTTTTCTCGACTCTCCAGTAGAGAGTTTGGGGCACCCTTTGAAGTACTTTGTGTTTGTTGAATAGATGAATCTGAGATTGTGTGATGCATATCGTATAATCATGCCCACGGATACTTGAGGTGACAATGGAGTATCTAGGTGACATTAGGGTTTTGGTTGATTTGTGTCTTAAGGTGCTATTCTAGTACGAACTCTTGAATAGATTGATCCGAAAGAATAACTTTGTGGTGGTTTCGCACCCTACCATAATCTCTTCGTTTATTCCCCGCTATTAGTGGCTTTGGAGTGACTCTTTGTTGCATGTTGAGGGATTGCTATATGATCTATCTATGTTATTATTGTTGAGAGAACTTGCACTAGTGAAAGTATGAACCCTATGCCTTGTTTCCTATCATTGCAATACTGTTTACACTCAATTTTATCATTAGTTACCTTGCTGTTTTTATATTTTCAGATTACAAAAACCTATATCTACTATCCATATTGCACTTGTATCACCATCTCTTCGCCGAACTAGTGCACCTATACAATTTACCACTGTATTGGGTGTGTTGGGGACATAAGAGACTCTTTGCTATTTGGTTGCAGGGTTGCTTGAGAGAGACCATCTTCATCCTACGCCTCCCATGGATTGATAAACCTTAGGTCATCCACTTGAGGGAAATTTGCTACAGTCCTACAAACCTGTGCACTTGAAGGCCCAACAACGTCTACAAGAAGAAGGTTGTGTAGTAGACATCAGCCCTCTTATAAGCCGCCACCCCGAGCCGCCCAGCCCACCAGCCCGCGCCGCCGCGAACCCTAACCCTAGTCGCCAGCCACCACCGTCATAGCGGCTGCCACTGCCCGACGTCGTTGTCGCCTCGCGCCGCCTCGCCCCGCCGCCCAACGCCACCGCCGCCACCACCACCACCCGCCAGAGCCCCACCGCCGTCGCCCTGCCGCTCGCCGGACCCGTTGGAGGTAGCCGCGCCGCTACGGTTTTCGTGAGAAAATCGTTGGTTCTTTTAGAAACCCCGATTTTTTAATAGATCGGTTTTTTCCGGTTTAGTTATTTAGAGAACGTTGTTCGTTCATTCGTTTTAACAAACGATTTTCACCGTTTAGCCGCATACAACAAACATTTGTTCGTTAGGCTGTTCGTTAGTTTTTCTTTTTCTAGGGTTTTTCTGCGATTATTTTCAATCGTGATTTCTGCCCTCATTTTTGTTTTAGTTTATCTATTTGCTCATTTATTGGAATCAGGCGATTCAAGCGCCTATAGTTTCGTCTCAACACCCTCTTTCCATTTAACCAATATAAACAAGGTTTTGCTACTGTAAAATTTGATTTAAGTCCAGATTAGTAAATGAAGCTTGTTTCTTTCGAAGTTTGAGTTTCATTGCTTCGTTTGATTTGACTCTTTTTGCAAACCGGGGTTCTTAAGTTCAACTTTCTGGTTAGATCTCTTATCTGAGTTTTACCCGTGCTTCTAGTTGAGTGCTTATTGTATGCTTGTTTGTTTGCGATAGAGTACCCGGAGTGCGAAACGTGCTACTACGAGTCTCTAGGTTTCACGGATCATCAGCAAGGCAAGTAACACTTTGATCATACCTCTTTACTATCCAGTTTTATTGCATTAGATCAACCCTCAAACAACTGCATGGTTAGGATCTGATTAATATGTGGGTTTTGGAAAGTAGAGGAGGTAGTACCTATTGTCCTGTTGATTATCAAACCTTTGGGAATAACTTCTACATTGCTTATATTGCTATGCTATGCTTGTACACGTGGATCGGGTGAGTGTATCCATGACAGATGTGAGTTTTGTTAATTAATGGTTAACCTAAGGTGGCTACTTTAATTCACATCTGGGTGGATTGAGGCACCTGGGGAACCCAGTGTTGCCTGTATTTTTGGAAATCCCGGGGTACCGTGTGATTCTCCTATGGACCGCCACCCAGGCTCAAAGGGATCATAAATTTATTCATGCTAGAAACTTCCGTGTGCAGCCACAAGCTATTATGGGCTCTAGCATAGTTGAGTTTTACCTCTTTCAGTGGTAGGCTAGCAGATGTAGGGGATGTTGGTTGGTACTGTCTAACCAGATTATAGAGTTAATGCTTCTGAAAGACTGTATCTCGGTCATCCGTTTCTCAAACATCATGTAATGCGAGAAATCCAACAGAGGAGATCGAGTCTTGTGGGGAAAAGTGCGCAATCCTCTACAGAGTGTACAAACTAATCATGGTTAGCCGTGTCCCCGGTTATGGACATCTTGAGTATCTAGTTTCTTGGATTATCATGTGGATCTCATCACTCTTAAATATAATTTGATTGGGTTTAATGTTGATGCTTAATTGGGATTGAGTTGGGTGAACCTTCTCAATGTTTAACAACCACCATGATAGTTAAATAAAATTTATTCCTTTGTTGTAGGAAAAAATGGCTTTATGCAAAACTGTAACCATAGAGCTTTCCACCAGCCATATATGCATGTAGTGATAGCATTATTCTGTTCATTACTCTCTATGTGTTACATTGCCAGCATATTCCATGTGCTGACCCGTTTCGGGCTGCAATGTTCATGTTGCATACTGTTTAGACAACAAGTAAGGTGCCTTAGGTCGTGATCTTTCACTCAGTGATGCCATTGGAGTTGATGGACTCACTTTATCTTCCAAGCCTTCCGTTGTTATCGTTTTTAGATGGCCTTAAGCCATATTTATTGTAATATGTTCTCTTTGGAGACATTCGATGTAATAAGTGTGTGATTGCTACTCTGTTATAAATCCTTCAAGTACTGTGCGTGTCAGCATTACCGATCAAGCGATGACACTGATGCACAGAGATCAGACTGTTTGAGGTCTGGTCGCTACAGCAGCTCAGATTGCACCTCTTTGAAATGTAGGTGAGTACGGGATCACAACTAAGCCCCCGAGTGAGAGTGTTGCTCTTCACTCGGAGTGTGTTTTGAAACTTAGGAGAGTACGAGATCGCAGCTAAGCCCCTGAGTCAGAGTGTTCCTCTTCACTCGGAGTGTGTTTTGAAACTTAGGCGAGTCGGTTTCGTGGCTAAGCCTCCGAGTGAGATGGTTTATCTTCACTAGGAGTATGTTTTGAAACTTAGGCGAATCTGGTTCATTGCTAAGCCTCCAAGTGAGAGGGTTTCTCTTCACTCGGACCGTGTTTTGAAACTTAGGCGAGTACGGGATCGCAGCTAAGCCCCCGAGTGAGAGTGTCGCTCTTAACCTGGAGTGTGTTTTGAACCTTAGGAGAGTACGTGATCATAGCTAAGCCCCCGAGTGAGAGGGTTGCTCTTCGCTCGGAGTATGTTTAGGCGAGTCTGGTTCGTAGCTAAGCCCCGAGTGAGAGGGCTGCTCTTCACTCGAAGTGTTTTTTGAAACTTAGGCGAATCGGGTTCGCAGCTAAGCCACCCACTTGGGGCTTTGGACACACATTTATGTGAAAACAATCATTTTGAGACTGTAGAAATCCCATCTTTGATAAACAATCTGAAAAGTTCTTCTTATTACATCTCAATAATCCGAGCATTTTAGGTATAAAAGCGGCGGTGCAGATCCACGTTCCAGGAGCGTGGCTAGTCTTTCTTCTTGGCCACGTTGTAAAGGTGATATACCCCATTGTCAAGCACCTTGGTGACGATGAAGGTCCTTCCCAAGTAGAGGCGAGCTTATGAGGCCGTTGTTGATCAACTCGGAGCACAAGGTCCCCTTCTTGAAATGCGCGACCTTTAGTGTTTTGGGTGTGGAACGGACGAAGATCTTACTGATAGATGGTCGACCGGATCAATGCCATATCTCTCTCTTCCTCCAGAAGATCAACAACGTCACGACGTGACTGTTCCTCTTTAGCTTCTGAGAAGAGTTCTACTCGGGGCGCGTTGTGGAGCAAGTCAGTCGGAAGTACAACTTCAGCTCCATATACCAAGTAGAAAGGAGTTCGACCAGTCGAACGGTTGGGAGTTGTCCTCAATCCCCATAGAACTTAAGGAAACTTAGTCACCCAAGCGCCTACAGCATGCTTGAGGTCGCGCATCAATCGGGGTTTTAGTCCTCGGAGGATCAAACCATTTGCTCTTTCGGCTTGCCCATTTTACTGTGGTTGTGCAACGGATGCATAGTCGACGCGAGTGCCCTGGGAAGCACAGAAAGCTCTGAATTCATCGGAATCAAAGTTCGAGCCGTTGTCCATGATGATGTTGTGCGGAACTCCATATCTGAATATTAACTCTCTGATGAAACTGATTGTTGTGCTTGACTCGAGGTTCTTGATGGGTTGGCTTCAACCCACTTAGTGAACTTGCCAACTGCCACGGGCAGATGGGTGAAGCCACTTCTGTCGGTCCTAAGGGGCCCAACTATGTCGAATCCCCAAACAACAAATGGCCAGACGAGTGGAATAGTCTTCAAGGATGATGTAGGCTTGTGGGACATGTTCGAGTAAAACTGCCAATCTTCGCACTTCTCAACTATCTCCTTAGCCATTTCGTTTGCCCGCGGCCAGTAGAACCCTGCTCGGTATGCTTTGACCACGATGGTCCAAGAGGACGCATGGTGAGCATAGGTCCCCGAGTGGATCTCATTTAAGATAAGTTGACCTTCTTTTGGAGAGATACACCGCTGAGCTACGCCAATTATAATTTCTTTTAAAAGTTGTCCACCTATAACTATAAAGGCTTTTGATCTATGAACGATCTGATGATCCCCATCCTCATCTTCTGGAAGCTCCTACCTGAGCTGTCGGTGTACTAAAGTAGGGGCACTCCTTTGTACCCCTTACTTGTGCGCGGGCAATCAGAGCCACGGGCTAAAGCCACACTTAGCAGGCCAAAAGGGACGAGGCGAAGCCCCAAAAACAACCAGTGCAATGCCAGAGACCAAGACCACAGAGAGCAGATGGACGAAGCAGGTTTCCCCGGCAAGACCCTTGGCGGGGCAGCCTCAACAGCCCCGGCAAGCCCCTTGCCGGGGCGGCTCGCCCACACCAACAGAGTGAGCCACCGTCGAACCCATGGTCTCCAACACCATCAACCACGTTGAGCCAGGGCTCAGGAGGCACCTCCATGGTGGCATGCAGATCTTTGTGAAGACAAAGAATATTCAAGATCAGATGAAGATTGGAAGGCAACGATCCTCGACAAGATCCTTGCTGAGGGAACCCACAAGACCCCCGGCAAGATCCTTCCCGGGGATGACAGCGCGCCACGGCAAGACCCTTGCTGGGCCACCCGGCAAGGCCCTTGTTAAGGGCGTCAGCGGGGCCACTGCCAGACCCGCGCCAACCAGGTCTCCACCGCCGTTCACATGCAGCTGCCAGCCCAACCAGCTAGGCAGGCTCCTGCGTGGCAACATGCAGCTTCCAGGCCAACTCAGCACACGCCTGCGTGGCGGCATGCAGATCTTCATGGAGGCTCCAGCATCGCGCCACCTCAGCTGCTTGCCTGCCTACATGGTGCCGCATGCATCGCTGGCCAGGGCGCGTGTCGAAGCGAGGGGGGCGGCGACGGACGAGACGGGCCTCGCTCCCATCCCCGATAAAGCAAGAGGACACCTAAGCTACGCATTAAATGCGTCTTGTCCTATCATACGAGCGATAAGCTCATAGCACTATAGGCCTTTCCTCCTCCTGTGTGCCACTGTGGTAGCCCCTTTCGACTATAAAAGAGGCCCACGGCGTACTGGAGAGGGATTCGGCTCTTTTGAACCACACAGCCACCGTAGCTAGTTCAAGAGCCCAGGAACACTCAATACATCCACCAAAGCAGGACTAGGGTTTTACACGTTCCTCGCGGCCCGAACGTGGGTAAACGATCCTTGTGCTGGTTACTAATCCTGCTCTTCTCACAACCCCGCGCCCCGTAACCGTAGAAGGGATCCTCGTGATCCCATAGGTGTCATTTCCCACCGACATCTTTGGCGCGCCAGGTAGGGGGCGCAATTGTGAGAGTCTGGTGTAGTAGTTGGCCTAGCAGTTCTTCATCGCCACGGCTCCCGCAGAGAAGGCAGCCAAGGGAGTGGCGCTGCCTGCGAGCGCGAAGGATGCCAGGGCGGCGACGAGAAAGCTAAGTCATGCCAAACTTTAAACTTTGCTCCTTAATATAAGATTATCGTCCTTGGAGATTCTGTCTATGTATGGAAAACTTGTACGCAGAGGGGCCCTCCCACAATTGGCAATGCCCTTGTTCTGTTTCGAGTCCACTCAATAGCTCAAGCGGCCGCGTCGAGAGCGGTAGGGTAGCTTTCCGCAATTAGAAAGACTCTCGACTCTGACTCGAGTCAAGCTCGACAGTTCGAGCGGCCGCGTTAAGGGTGGTAAGGTGGCTCGCCCGGCAGCAGGCACACCTTGTAGGTCAATGGGGATCCGTCCTCAAGACGCCGCCATGGGTTTAAGCGCCGGCAAGACTGCCCAGTTAACGTAGGGTGGACATACAAAGGAAAATCGAACAGGGAAATAACATGCACAATGTCGGAAGTACTGCAGAGTTATATTACAGAAATTGCCGCCGCGGTTCTAACTAAAGATAGCAATTATCTTGGTCATGGACATGCAGCGGTAATAAGAAACGGGATGCCTAGCCCCAGCGCTGGCCCTCCAACCTCTTGATTCCGTCGATGCGGCTGATGATGGGCTTGATACGCTCCTTGAGCACCGTGATGTCTGCATCCTCCGGCAAGCTCTTCAACGCAGCTTCGAAGTCGAGGTCAGGATGCCAGTGCGCTATCTTGGCTAGCACCTTGGTCATGGCACCCCGGCAGAACATCCGGGACTCCTCGGCCAGGGAGGCCGCCCGGTTGGAGTGAAGCCGCTCCAGGGCACCGACGACCCTCTCAAAGAACAGGGTCAGGTTGGCATTGGGGCTCAGGCTCGTCTCTGGGGCGTACCTCACGTCTGACATCCCCATGGTGGCCAGCTGCGTGGCGGCCGAGTTCGCAACAACGGCGAGGCGTCCGAGCCAACGCTTCTTGCCCTCCACATGGTCGTTAAGGTTGGCGGCCTCGTTCCTCCGCAGATGCTTCTCGGTCTCCAGGTCCTTGGTCAGGGTCCCCTATCGGGCCTCGGCCTCCGACAGCATCTTCTCGAGATCCTCCAGCTTCATCTTGAGTTCTCTGATGGAGTTGTTGGCCTTGGAGAGCTCTCTGACCCTGCTGACGTCCGCGCCGTGAGCCTCCGCCAGGGCGCTATTGAGCGAGTCCTTCTCCTTCATCCCGCTCTGCCTCCAGCTCCTTCACCTTGCCGACTTGAACCAGAGCCTGGGCAGTGAGTGCCTCCTTGTGCCTCTGCTCCAGCTCTTGGGTCCGCTCTGTGGCGAGCTTGTCCGCCTCTTCGTCCTTATCACGGAATGTGGCGGTGACCTTCTCCTCGTGCGTGGCAAGGTCCTCTTCCTGGGAGTTTAGTGCGTCCTTGTGCTGGGTTCGAGCGGCTTTGGCGGCTGCGGCCATGTTCTTTGCCGTCTCTTGGGCCTTCTCGATGTCGGCCAGCTTCATGGTGAGCTCCACGTCACGCTTGGCCAGCTCGCCCTGGGCAGCCTTCAGCTCGTCCTGAGCCTGGCGGAACCAGTCCTGCGTCTCGGTGACGCGCTCCTAGAAGTCCACCTTCGCCTTCTCCACCATCGTCGTCCTGGACTTGGCCTTGTGCAAACGGGCGCGGTGGACTGCTTGGTGCATCCAGAAGCTGGCGCCCATGGCCTGGAGCAGCCGCTCCTCCTGGGAGTCGGCGCCACCAATGCTCGGTTCGTTGATGACCTCGAGCCCAGCAGCAGCATGCACCTCCTGGTCGAACACCTCTCCCTCAATGGGAGCCCTGGTGCTCGATGTGCCTGTAAGATGGATGAAGAGGTCATCGCTCACCCTCAGTTACTTGCCGGAGCCGGAGCCGGAGGCAGCCGAGGAGGAGGGCTGGTCATCAACCACCTCCTCCTCGACAGTGGCCTTGCCGGCATCCCCGGTAGGTCCCTTGTTGGGCTCCCCGGTGGGCCCCTTGGCGGCGTCCTCAGCAGCGCCCTTAGCACTCTCCTTGGCGGTGATCTTCTCGGCATGCGCCGCGGCATCCTCGGCGACATCCTCGATGACGGTATCGACGTCCTATGGGTCCATTGAGGGGAAGTCTGAATGCCAAGAAGGGGATAGGGTGGGGCCAAGTTCAAAGCCCAGTAAAAAAGAAGAAAGAAAGAACGCAAACAGAAACAGATAGCGAGTGGCTTACTCGTGCCAAGCCGAGAAGCAGATGTCCCCTCTCCGCCAAGGTTCGGCGTCGAGGCGAAGCCACCGGCGCCCGTGTTCTCCTCCTCCTCCTCCGTGTGCATGGGCTTGGTGCTTGGTGCCCTTGCCGAGGATGCCCCTCGGGGCGGCGTGGTCGATGGGGGCGGTGCGTTGGGAGAAACCCTCTGTGGCTCCCCTTGCTGCTGCTCCCCTCCTACATCCACAGCACAGTCAGTACCAAAGTATCGTACCCCTAGCGCATGATGACGATGGACGGGTGATGGACTCACGCTAGGGGCTGGGCCGGGGGCTGCTGCCTGGGCTTCTCAACACCACCATTGGCGTGTTTGAGGTGCCTACCGGGGGCTGGCCGCTCGTCGAAATCCTGGCCCTCTTCACTCTTTGGGTTAGCGTCTCCACGTCCCTGCGGGATGAAGATGATTCAGAATAGGCGGCACCATTTGAGGAAATGGAGAAAACAAAGAAAAGAAGGGGGAAAAGCAGAGCTTACTCTTCCTCCTCCTTCTCCTCCTCATCTGCTGCTTTGCTCTTCCTCTCCAGGCTCAGGGGTCCAAAGTCAAAAGCGATCCCCGCGCACGTCTACCGGCGAGGGGGGAGGCGGTGGCGTTTGGGCACGCTTGGACGACGAAGAAGTGGATGCCTTATTCTTTGCCGCCACGGCCATCACCACCTTCCTTGTCGCTGCAGTCCTCGTCTGGCACGCAAACGTCTCCTGGGCCTGTTGCAGCTGCGCGGCCCGGCCGGGACGGACCAGCTCGCCGGAGGTGGCCTGCCATAGGACTTTCCCTCTTCCATTTGACTGGAGGGTCGGCGGTCGCGTTGTCCTCCCCCTCGTCCTCCTCATCCGACAACTCGTCGACCACGTCCCCGACAAGGGGAACCCCGGTGCTGGCGCCGCTGGCCTCCCCAGCGGCCGCCACCCACTGGGCGAGCTCTTTTTCCTCCGCTTCCGCCGCGGCCTTGTCCTCCATGCCGCCGGCACTGCCGGCCTCCTCGGCGAGCTTCACCTCCGCCACCCGGGCGGCGATGTAGTCCAGCTCCGCCTGGGAGGTTCCCTGGATGAGCCGCGGCTCGACAGTGACATACCCCTCGTGCAAGGTGTCGAAGAATTCCTGCACCTGGAGCTCGTCCGGCTCGACCCAGCTCGGGTCAAGGCCGTGCGCATTGAAGTACGGCATCATGGTGATGATGTCGGACCGACAAGATTTGTTGCGCAGCGGGACCACTCTTGCCGGCAACTTGAAAACAGGCTCTTTGGCAACCTTGCCGGCCTTCACGGCAGCCCTCGCAGCCTTGCCGGACTGCTCAACCTCTCCGTCGCTATTGACCTCAAGCTGGAAGATCCGTTGGCAGAGATGGGCGTGCCTCAGCATCGTCAGGCTGTGGTCGAGGCCGGGGTGGAGCCTCATGATGTCAGTAGCGTTCGCGAAAAGCTAGGCCGGCCTCCCCTTGTTGTGCAGAGGAGCGATTCGACGGTGCATGAAGTCCGCCCCGATCATTTTGAGGGAGAGCCCGGCCTCGGTGAGCCGGAGGATCCTGGTGGTGGCAATCGTGAGCTTCTCTTCGCCGGAGTCGACGTTGCCCCAGTCTTTTCCACTGACCGGTGGCTCCCGGCGAACCTCGCAGAATGCTGGCGGGTTCTCCTCAATCCAGCACCACTGGCCTCGCCACTTTTCGCACCTCTCCCATGTGGCTCCCTCCGGGTACATACCCTTGGCCCTCGGAATCGAGGCGACGCAACCGGAGATGCCCCCACCCCTTTTGGATCCGAGTGGAGAAGTAGTGGCGGAAGAGCGTTGTGTTGGGGTGCACCCCTGCGAAGCCCTCACAGCACTACTAGGAAAAGGCCTACTAATGGCGCACCGGTTTTGCCTACTAATGTCGCACTACCGGTGCGCCATTAGTAGCACGCCATTAGAATTTTTTAGTAATGGCGCACCACAGGTGCGCCATTAGTATGTAACTCCATGCGCCATTAGTATGCCTCCCGGGGGGCCATATGTAACCATGTGCTTTGCCACACTAATGGCGCACTCTGCCCTGATGCGCCATTAGTATCCTTTGGCATACTAATGGCGCACTCTACCTTGATGCGCCATTAGTATGAATATTTGGTTTTTTTTTGCTTTTCTGATTTTTGCACAGGTTACAAAATATATTATTGGACAGAATATAGACAGCAGCACACAACAACATCAGATTCATCGAATACAATAGAAGATTAGTCTCCGAATACAATTCATCATATTAGTCTCCGAATTCAAAAGACCAAACAAAGATAAAACATTACAAGTCTCAAGACCGCGAGTATCGAGTTTGTCTTCACATTACAAGTCGATATCGATCATCTAAACTACCATCACATAAAAGAGAGTTGTGGTCATCACGATGAGCATCATCGCGATCAAACTGGTCTTCATCCGGTTCCTCCAACGCTCCCTCCTCTCTCCCGCTAGATACCGGGCATATCTAGATTCGGCCTCCGCCCTAGTGGTGTACCCTTTGTAACTGTTACCGCTGAAATGGTGAACCTGTCTCCGAGACTCCTCCTAGTCATCGTAGACTCCGGGAACCTTACCCTTGTACACGACATATGACGGCATCTCTATGCACAAGCCAAACAACAGACAATACATAAGCAATATGTAAGTATGCAACAAAAGGATCGGAAGAGAAAAGCAAGACATTAATAGCACGATTCATGGTCCTACTAATAAATAGCATCGATTACATCTAAGTTGAACGACTGTCCAAACCAAAGAGACATACGAATTCATTAAATTTTAATTACAACATGAGCCAATCAATGTTTCAGAACTACACATCACTACTTTCGACTCGACTCATCGGACAGGAGCGTTGATGAAGCCGCCGTCTGTTGTGATGGTCATGAAATCGCGGTCGTTGTCACCTTGCATTTGTAGCGTTCCATCTATCTCATTGTTGGACGGTTGATATCTGAGGTAGAACTGCCCCGACGTATGAAGGACATCTTGATGGATGATGTCCGCAAAGTCCGACTGGATGCGAAAGAATTCTTGTCTGAGGTCCACGTCCTAGATTGCCGACAAGTTTGCGGCCCAATCTTTGAGATTATCTGGTAGCAGAAGTTAATGATGGTCCCTTACGATCGCCCGCATGTGATGGAGGGCGTAGTAGGCATCCTGCTGACCGCCAGGCGGCGGCTTGACGTAGCAGAACTTCGTATTCTGTGAGAACATGTGCTTGACGTACTTACGAATAGTCCTGGTGAAGGTGCCTCCAGAATTGGTGTAGCCGGGGAGAACATCATCAAGAACTTTCTTGACATTTGTGTAGTCTATCTTGGAGTTACGGTTCGGGTCGAAATACGTGTCCATAGAATATTTTGGGCTTAACAGGATGAGATTGCAATGTGTGTCACTGCACAGAACACGGAATGTTAGAAGAAAAGAAGAACGATCGAAATCTAAGAAATCATATGTGACGGGGCGGTTAAGGGATGACTTACTCGGGAAAGTAAGCCACAAGGAAGTTATCCTTATCTGGGTTTGCCAGAATGACGCCTTCAAGGTGTGAACTCGCAACTTGGCGGTCCCCAGCGTTGCTCAAGTGCTTGGCACGCATGTAGAAGGGGTCGACTATCACGATGTCCGGGGTCTTGTCTCTAATGATCCGCATCTCCATACTCAGCGAAAACAGCCGAACGAAGGTGTAGTGCAGCGGATGAAGGTTAAACATAGCAAAGATGTCATCAAACCGCAGGACGATCGTACCCCCGATGTCGCCATCCACAAAGCCCTTGCCCTCTGGCACCTTGGCCACGAAAACCGAGTGTGCCACATCCTTCTCGCTGAGACGCCGCTTCTCCAAAGAAAGAACACTGTCGTGCAGACTCCGCGTAGAACCGGTTGCAGCATTCAGCATATTTGGCGGTAGCATCGCCCTACCCGCCACATGCACCCTCCTCGAGATATCCTTAGGTGATGGTGGCCCGTCCTGAGCACGGATCGAACTCGGTGCTGGCTAGCTCTTGTTAGTCTTTCGTTTCCATCCCTTCTTCTTGATCTCCTGTAATGGGACCGAGTTCTGCTCACAGACCGCCTTCTTGAGCGTGTTGGGGCTGATAATATTTCGCACCTCAGCTATCTGAGGCTCGGTGAAGGCGGGAGCTGGAGGCGTCTCCTGAGAACTGAATGCCAGACGACGCCTATTGCAATTGGATTTCTCCGCCGTACCAGCTAGATTGCGGTCGTCTTGGTTGGGTTCTTGAGAAAGAGGCCCGCAGAACTCATCAGCGTACCCATGTTCGGCAAAGTACTTATCGACTTTGGTAAATGTACCGTCGTCGATGTCGTCGTCGTCTAGATCCTGTGCCATAAGGCTGTCCGGATCCTGTGTCATAGGGATGTCCGACATAGGGATGTCCGGCAGGTCTGGTAGCGTTGCGACGTTCTTGCCATGGCTTGGCGCCGGCACGACTGGCAGTCTTGTCTTTGGGGTGGTCTCCCCTGCCCCCAAACAAATCTGGCTCTTCGGCCAAAGTAGTGGCCAGTTTACGCAGCCGCTGAGGTTCATCTCATCTTCTTCATCGGCCCCAGCGGGTCGAACTGGAGGTAACAGCTCGTCGCAGCCTGGCAGCACCCGAACCACTTCAACCCTATATGCTTTGGGTGGCATCGGATTACCGTGGAACATGCGGTTGCCCGGTTGAACGATTCTGCCCTTGGCGACCTCGACCAACTCGGCGCCCACGAAGTGCAGAAGAGCGCAAGGAACGTCGGCGGTGCCCTGCGAAAACATGTATAGGGCGTCAGGGATGCCCAGTCAAAGGCAAGGAGATGAAGTCATCGGCCGAGAGGCTTAGTTACCATGATGCCGTCGAGCTCGGCTAATGTCGAGGCACCGCCAACGGCGGGCGTGCAACTGACGGAGGGGGCGCTTGCTGGCGAGGTGCCGGCCGGTGTACACCCGGGTGCATTAAGCTCCAATGCCCGTGCCGGCGCCGGAGACACGAATACCACCTCCACCGGAGACACCAATGGCGCCGCCGCCGAAGACACCAATGGCGCCGCCTGCGCACTGTGCGAGTTGCTGGCCGTGAAGCTGGGAACCGGGGGAGGCCCCTGTTGGCCGCCCGCAATCCACGTCGTCAGCCCATGAATCAACATAGGCACCATGGCGTTGAGCTTCCTTCCCAGTTGTTGTTCCACTTGCTCTTGGACAAGCTCCGGAATCCGTGCCACTTGTGCCTTGAGTGCTTCAACCTCGTGCGTCTGGCTTTCCGAGCTGGCCTTTTTCTCCTTCCGCACACCAGCGGTATAGTATGACCCCCATTTTGTGGACAAGCCTTTGCCGACCACACGACCAGCTGACGTCGGCTTAGTGAGATTATCCTTGCTTTTCATTACGTTCAACGCCCTATTTAAAGGGGTGTCAAAAGGGGAGCTCTGAGACGACCCCGCGCTACTGCTTTCAGTTTCCTGCGAAAGGAACGTGAACAATTTAGAAATATTGGGGATTAATTAGAGTGCAACCATATGGAGCTAATTACGCGGGGGTGTATTCCTTACCAGAACAAGCTCAAGCGCCCTGGTCTTCGGATCCTTGGTAAGCTCCTTTGTTATCGGGTCCTCCTTGTACTGGGCCCTGGCATAGTTCCTGGTCTGCTTGTTACCCCTGTATTTCTCGAAGCGGGGCGGTAGGCCTTGCTCGGCACGCTCCGCGTCCTCCTTGTCCCATATAGGCTCCGCCACTCTGTAATCGCTGGGACCGAGTTTGTGTTCCCCTAAGTTCAACTCCCGCATTTCTTTCCCCCACTGACTTGATTCGGTGGTTGCACTGCTCTCGCACTTTATCTTGAACTCCTTGTAGTCATCTTCGCTCATCAAAGGATATTTCGCCTTGATCTTCTCATAACTATCACCTTTATCAATCATTCTCTTCACCGCGCTTCTCCAAGTAGACAAGGCCGTGCTCATCTTCGTGAGGGTGGCACTGTTCACTTTATTCCCTGAGAGGCGTGTGTTTTTAAATTCGGCAGGGAACTTGTATCGTTCGTGCAGCTTCGTGAAGAGGAGGTTGCGCAAATTCCCTCGGTCCTTATGCCTAAGGTTCTCGGTGTTGATCGAGACGGTGCTCCGGAGAATGCACCCGAGCTGAACCGAGTACCCCTTGACTATATGTTTGGGCTCCGTTGGATTCCCGTCGGAGTCCACTTGAGTGAATTCCTCCTTGAGGGTGCGGAGCACATTCGGGCGCCGGTCCTTCGTTTGCTTCTTCGGTTGGCTGCCATCTGTGTGTGCGCCGCCATCATCAGTGGTGGCATCCTCGGAGGCACCATCAGTGGTGTCATCCCCGACGCCACTAGGGGTTGTGTAATCAGGATCAGTGTCTTCCGTGGCGTCCTCATAGCGGTGAGGTTGTTCCTCCATCTCCTGGGACAGCTCCCAGAATTGCTTGCGGCCCGAACCGCCGGCCTCATCGTTGTTGGCCATGTTTCACTTTAAATAGGAAAACAGTTTGGTCAAAAAGTTGGTTATTGTCAAGGAACAAGATCATGGTCTCATCATTTAGGGTTTGTCGACACCGAGTCATCCTAAAAGCTAAGCTTTTATCATTTAGGGTTTGTCGACGCCGAGGCACCCTAAAAGCCTAAGCCGAGGCACCCTAGGTTGGGCCTAATCACTTGGCACTAATCACTTGGCTCTATTGCCACCTATGGTTTAATGCAGCAATAATGGTGGGGCATTTGATCCTATTTAACTAAGTACTAAGATACACCGGTCCATGCATTAGTCACAAGTACCCCATATGTCCTATTTTTAGCAAAGTCATGCTAAAATTTCAGCATGACCTTTGCTGAAAATAGGACATTTGGAGTACCCGAATTTGCCGGAACGGAAGTTAATCAACATTCCGGCAAACTCAAGGGCCTCTTGGGGTACCTGCAAATTCATCACGACACGATGGTCGGAGACAAAACCCAGCAAACTAGCAAGATGATCATCATCTTTACAAGATAGTAGCTCGAGTTTTTGACAGTAGCCTCTGAAGAAAATAGCATTGCAACAGTCAAGTTCACAGGATAAAAAAATCATCCACATTCACCAACCCACATGATGTTAAAACCCACATGAGTTGTAAACATACTTAAAAAACCCACATGATGTTATAACTTTATACACAGAACATGATGATACCAAATGGGAAGGAAAATTGTATCACTCTAGATTAGTGTAGCCACTATATAACAAAACCAGAATGTTAACAAAATTACACCATGATGATACCAAATTCTTGTAGTAGTACAATGAGTTCACATGATAAAAAAATCATCCACATTCACCAACCCAAACTGGTGGAGATACAGCAAACCAGAACCTCCCAGGTTTCTGCCATTTTATTTTTCCCACCATATATGTTTTTTGATTCATGTCATGGTACTTGATGTCAAACCAAGTATTTTCTTTCTACATAATCTGGGAAGTTTCCTTCTTACTGTCTCGCTATCTTACTGTCTCACTACAAAAAACTAGTATGCTTAGTTGAGACTAGTACGCTTAGTTGCATTATAACAGACAAAAACTACAAATATTTGTGTTTTTAGTTGAGCAATACAGCGACAGTGTGATAGACAAGTTTCAGCTGGCAAAGTGTCATGATTCAGAAAACAGAGCAGCTAAGCATAACAAGTGGATAGTTTAGTCAGTATACTAGTACTCTTTAGAAAGCATGAGACATATATTACCTGGAGGAGACTTCATCGGAGAGTTGCCTGTGCATTGAAAATACAACGAGATCAGCAAAGGATAGTACGATATATACTAAAATTATCATAACAAAATGCCAGCTACTGCCATGGTTAAAGAATAGATTATGATAGCTGGACAAGTACAGGTCAAACTAGATAATTTTCAGAACAAGTTTAACCACTGCAGGATAAAACAATGCATCCAAGACTGGGCTTAGACTAATATCCTCATAGCATAATCTGACATCAAGCAAATATTATAAGAACAGTGAAAATGTATGTTCACTTCAAATGAATATGGACCAAGTGTTCTCATTAACTACTTAAAGAATTAGTTCCATATTGTTGCATGAGAATTGTAGAGAGAAAAGATACATGGTTCTACTTCTGGGATTGGTTACATCTCTTATTGTTCACATTCTTGTCAAAGGACTTTAACCATTAATTATCAGAAGAACTAATGCACATTTAAACACCCTGAATCTGGAAGAAGTAATACAACACTACATAGTACCTCTGTAGTTTCCATGCCAAACTTTGGGTGATATCAAACCATTAGAAAGCATGATCATGAGAACAACATCAGTTTGAAAGATATTGTAACCCCTCCTGGTAACAAATATTCATCTACTCATTTGTAGATACCTAGGAGCAACAAGACTATCAAACTAACAGATCCATTAATAAATTATGGACTTCTTACATGTTACATCTATCATTAGTGGCCAGAAAGAATAGTAATTAATGTTTCATATTGTTGCATGAATCCAAACTCACTGGAAAATTCACTAATTGAGCCTAGCTACTTAAAGAAAGAATCTCTAGGCGGATGCTTAGTTGAGACTAGTATCCTCTAAAATGCATCTAAATGCAAGCTCAGAGATTTGAACATTTGGAAAACCCTAGCTACTTAATTCTCCAACCCCCTTTCCTTGTCCAAATTTCTCCAACCCCCAACCCTAGAACACATCAGAAGGAAATAAAGATGGGGAAGAGGGGGAAGCGGCTCGGGTGCTCACTTGGGAGGTCGAGGGCGACTTGGGGCAGCCGGAGCTAGTCGAGGCGGCGCGAATTCGCCGTCGAGCGGTGGCGCTCCTCCTAGGCAGGCCGCACGGTCGAGGGCGTCGAGCGGTGGCGGTCCTCCTGGGCGTCCGAGCTCGTCTGGGTCCTCGCAGTCGAAGAGGAAGACGGCGGCATTCCTCCTGGGCAGGCCGTGCGGTGTTGGACGGCGAGCACGTCGAGGGCGCAGGCGGGGCTGTGGGGGGAGGGGGCGCTTGGGCGGGAGGACGTCGAGGAGGCGGCGAGGGAGGCGGCGCTCGGCCCGAGGATGGCGAGGGAGGAGGCGAGGGAGGCGGCGCTCGGCTCGGGGACGGTGAAGGAGGCGAGGGGGGCGGCGAGGGGGACGGCGAACACGGGGGGCAGCAGGTGAGATCGATGAGGCAGGGGAGAGATTAGAGAGATTGGGGATTTAGTGTGGGGGGGAAGCTTTCTAATGGCGCACCACCCCCTCGTGCGCCATAAGTACGACTATTCTAATGGCGCACCACCCCTCGGTGCGCCATTAGAATTTTGTTTTAATCTAGCCCACTAGCCCTATCTACAACCTAACCCTATCTACTACAGAACCCACCCACTAGCCCGACTGGTCAGCACGTAGCACACACACCAGGAGGTCCTGGGTTCGATTCCCAGGCTCCCCAATATTTTTTTATGCATTTTAAATGCTATTTTTTATATTTATTTGTGTTTAAATATGTTTAAACTTGTTTAAATCATAACAATAATATTTTTTTTATAAAAACAGTAATAATTTTTTAAAAAATATGTTCAAATTTGTTACTTGAAAATATCATCGGCGGCGGCGGTGGAGCGGGGGAGGGTGCAGGGGGTGCCTGTTGGCAGCGGTGGAGCGGGGGAGAGTGCGGGGGGCCGGGTGCTCGTCGGCGGTGGTGGAGCGGGGGAGGGTTGCTGTGGGTCGGTGGCAGTGGTGGAGCTACCGGGGGAGGGTGCTGGATCGAGATGGAGGGGGATCGAGATCGAGATGGAGGAGGAATCGAGATCGAGATGGAGGGGGATCGAGATCAAGTGTCCTCATGATTTCAAAAAGTGCCCATGAAATTTAAAAATATTCATGATATAAAAAAGTGCCCATGAAATACAATCGAGAAATGAAGACTACGATTTAAATACAATCGATCTTAGCTAGCTATCTGTTCACAATCTTCTTGCCCTTCTTTTTCGCAAATGGAGTTCTTCTGTGGAACGGACGTCCTTTAGGTAGGGTGGTCCTGCTTCTTCTTGTGGTGTGTGCTGCTACTTTATCGTCGTCGTCATGTTCGATCTTCGGGTCGCCGTACTTGTCGAAGTCTTGCTCATTGGCTACTCCATCCATTCCGATGATCTTCCTTTTGCCTCTCCTCACGACAAAACGACTGGGCTTTGGCGGGTCGGTAATCAAGAAGCATTGGTCCACTTGGGAAGCCAGTACCCATGGCTCATTTTTCGCGGTGACGTTTGCGCCCGCGGTCTTGGATTTGGCCTCGGGTATAACCATGGTTGTGAAATATAGGTCTTCTTTTAGGACGCTCTTGGCCCATCTGACATGGAACATCGACACCTTCTCTCCAGCGTAGCTCAGCTCCCAGATCTCCTCGATCCTTCTGTAGTATCTGTCCTTGTCCTTACTGGTGTAGGATTCCATCATTACCCCGGAGTTCTGATAACCATCGCTCTTCATGTCCTTGTCCTCGGTGTAGAATGTGTAGCCGTTGATATCGTACGTCTCATAGGTCATCAGGTTGTGCTTGGCGCCCTGTGACAAGGCGAATATGAGTTGTTCTTCCGCGAAAGAATCTTCATGTAAAGGGTACGACAGAAGCTTCTGCTTGAACCAACGCGTGAAACATGAGTTGTTCTCTTTGAGTATATCTCCGTCCGTCCTCTGTTGGCCTCGGTCATTGTACGTCTTCTCAATAACGGTTTTGTGCTCTACCACCCAAGGATCGACCACGTTTATGTGTTGTAGCGCGACTAGGTTTGCTCTTTCAAAGTCGGCGAGTCGACCCTCGTAGTCGACATGCATTTCGCGGCGACCCTCATGGTGACCCCATCCAGCGAGCCTGCCAAGGTGCCTGTTGACGGGCAGACCAACGGGGTTCTCGATGCCTAGATAATTCGTGCAGTAGGAGATGCACTCTTCGGTCAGAAAGCCCTTGGCTATACTTCCCTCTGGACGTGACATGTTCCCAACGTATCCTTTGATGACACCATTCATCCTTTCGAATGGCATCATGCTGTGCAGGAACGTCGGCCCGAGTTGGATGATATCCTCCACGATATGGACCAGCAGATCCACCATAACGTCGAAGAATGCGGGCGGGAAGTACATCTCAAGCTCGCATAGTATCACCACGATCTCTTCCTGTAGCCTTCTGAGTTGCCTCACGCCAATCGACTTATGAGAGATGACATCAAAAAAGTTGCATAGGCCAAATAGCATTTCACAGACGTGCGCGTCCAAGATCCCACGGATTACAACTGGAAGTATCTGCGTCATCACCACGTGACAGTCGTGAGACTTCATCCCGCTGAACTTCTGCTTCGCTCGGTCTAGGTATCTGCTTATCTTCCCCGCGTAACCGTAAGGAAGTTTTACTCCTAGGAGGCAGGTGAAAAACTGCTCGATCTCCTCCTGACATAGAGTGAAGCACGCGGGAGGGTAGTCATTTCCGGTCTTCTTGGCCTTTTTGCCTTTGCAACGTCTTTCTGTGTCCTGCTTCGCCTCATCATCATCATCATCATCATCATCATCATTAGCGTGAAGCTCCTGCCTGATGTCCATTGATTTCAAGTCTGCCCTTGCTTTTGGCCCATCTTTGGTCCTCTCTGGCATGTTGAGCAGGGTACCAAGCAGACTCTCGCACACGTTCTTCGTGATATGCATGACATCAAGGCTGTGAGGCACACGGTGGATCTTCCAGTACGGCAAGTCCCAGAAAACAGACCTCTTTTCCATACCTTCAGCAGCGGCTCTAACGCCTTTCGCTTCTTTCCCGGCTCTGGCGCCTTTTGCTTCTTTCCCGGCAGTGGGCAGTCTTTCCAATTTTTCAACAGCTCGTCTATTTGATCGCCGCTCCTCGTACACGGGCGTTTTTGGGGTTCGGTTTCACCATCGAAGAGATCCTTGCGTTTCCTCCACGGGTTATCGTCGCGAAGCCACCTTCGATGTCCCATGAACACGGTTTTTGAAGACTCGGGATCTCTATCTAGCTGGCGATACGTTGTGTCATCCATGCACCTTACGCATCCAGAAAATCCGTGGACTACCTGCCCCGCAAGATATCCGTAACCGAGATAGTCGTGCACCGTCGTGAGCAGTGCGGCTCTCATAGGGAAATATTCTTTCTCTGCGGCGTCCCACGTATTGGCTAGCGTTTTCCAGAGCGTGTCTAGCTCCTCCTTCAGCAGCCCGAGATACAGATTGATGTCGTTCCCTGGTTGTTTCGGCCCTTCAATTAGCATACTCATGTGAATGTACTTCCTCTTCATGCACAACCAGGGGGGAAGGTTGTACATCCACACAAACACAGGCCAGGTGCTATGTGTGCTTCTCTGGCTGCCAAACGGATTGACTCCATCGGTGCTCGCGCCCAGCACGATGTTCCTTGGATCCTTCCCAAATTCTGGGTATTCGAAGCTCAACGCTTGCCACTGGCTCGCATCCTTAGGGTGACTCAGCATCTTGTCTTTTTTATTTATCTCCGGATCATTTCCATCATCTTCCCGCTTCTTCTCCTCCGTATCCGTGTGCCAACGCAAGAGCTTTGCTACCTTAGGGTCCACGAAATACCGCTGTAGACGAGGAGTGATCGGAAAGTACCACACCGATTTTCGAGGAGCTTTCTTCCTCTTCTTGTATCGAGTGACGCCGCACACCGGACATATGGTAGACTCCGCGTGCTCGTCCTGATAAATGATGCAATTGTTCATGCACACATGGTATTTCACGTGCGGTAAATCCAAAGGACACACGATTTTCTTCGCCTCCTCGAAACTGGTCGGGCACTTGTTCCCCTTGGGAAGACGTTCATGCCAGAATGACATGTTCTCGTCGAAGCATGCGTCGGTCATTTTGTGTTTTACCTTCATCTCCAGAGCCATGAGCGTTACTTTCAGGCGGGTATCCTCGGGCCTGCATCCTTCATACAATGGAGTAACCGCTTCTATCTCCAGTTGATCCAGCTTGGCCTTCTCTCGGGCGGCAGCTCTTGCGTTATCCGTCTGCTTGTGAAGCAGCTCTTGAATATGAGGGTCCTGCACCCAGCCTCCATCGTCGTCTGCTCCGGCATCTTCATCTTCATGATCATGCCCTTTGTCTTGATCTTCCTCATCATCATGTACGACATCTTCTACATGATGATTGTGTATATCATCACCGTCGTGATCATGTCCTGGAGATTCGTCGTCTTCTCGCCCGCCCTCACCATGGTGGTTGTCTTGTTGCCCTTCCTCATTTCTTGCCCGGCCCCCATGGACGACTTCATAGTCATCTTCATCACTTTGCCACCGATAGCCATCCATGAAACCACGCAAGAGCAGGTGGTCCCACACTTGCCCGGAATCCGGGTCCGCAATAAGGCTCTTCAGCTTGCATCTTCGACATGGACATCTTATCTCCGTCTCGTTCTTTTGAAGCATCTCGTCCTTCGCGGAGCTCAAAAACCTATTTACGATGCCTTCGGTCATCGTGCGGACCATGGTCGCCTGCGAGGTAGAGCAAAACAATATTTTAGAACCAAGAAAAAATTTGGCATGACCTTCCCTAAAAATAGGACCAAAAAGAATGCATAGTGCCAAAATTCTCGCCGAAATGGAAATGAATCAACATTCCGGCAAAATATTGGCAACTATCGCATTTCAAATACCAGTACCTGCAAACACAAACATATATGCAACACCACAAACACAAGCAATACCACAAACATACATAGATCTAGCTAGGCCACAAAAAGTGCATGTGAACATTGTTGGAGCGAGCTAAGGAGAAAAAAAGTAGATCTACAACATGAAGATAGCTTTCCCCTTACTTACCTATCAAAAAAGGTAATTTCACCACTTAATTTTGATGAATCTATGGTGCAAATGAGGTGAGGAGGAGGAGGCAGCCGACAAGCTTAGAGAAGGAGGTGGGGGGAATGAAGTGGGGAAAGTGAGTGTGTAGGTGTGGCTGTCCAAAAATATCTAGCTGGTCCCAGGTTACTAATGGCGCACCACTAAGCCATGCGCCATTAGTAACCCAACATACTAATGGCGCACCACAGTGACATGCGCCATTAGTAGTTTTGCAAAAAAGTAAAAAATAATAGTTTTTATGATAATGGCGCACCGTGGCACAGTGCGCCATTAGTAGTTTAAACTACTAATGGCGCACTTTGGCATAGTGCGCCATTAGTAGGTTTGCAAAAAAAGTAAAAAATATATTATATACTAATGGCGCACTGTCTTGGTCGTGCGCCATTACTAGTTCTAACTAGTAATGGCGCAATTTGCCATCTATGCGCCATTAGTTTGTATGGAAAAATGGGAAAAAAATCAATAGTAGTGGCGCACCGTGAGCACGGTGTGCCATTAGTGTCTTCCACACTAATGGCGCACGAGCAACCAGTGCACCATTAGTATATAGTAGTGGCGCACTACTTACCTGGTGCGCCATTAGAATCAGTCCTATCTATAGTCCTTTTCCTAGTAGTGCAGAGGTATGCGAAGAGAGCCATGCACGCCATGGCATTCGGAGTGAAATCCAGAAGGCGGAAGCGGTAGGTGTGCATGACATCGTTAAAGAAATCGGAGAAGGGGGGGCAGAGCCCGCAGGAGAAGTAGTCGACAAAGAAGGGGTACCGATTTGGGGCGGCGTCGGCGTTTGCAGGGATGATGCACGTGGCTGGATGCCCGACCGTTTCTCCCCCCGTTTTCACCCCCCACAGAGATTTGAAGGACTCCCGGAGCTCGAACATGTCGACCGTCGAGGGGAAGTAGGCAAATTGTGCCCGTCGCGCCACCAGCTCGTTCTCCGGGTGCTCCGTTGCCCCGGCATCTTTGGACACTCCCTTGCGGCTGTGAGAAGCAAGAGGGCAGAGGATGGCGGAAGCGCAACGACGGTGGACGAATACGGGGGGCTCAAGAAGGAGGAAGAAAGGGGGCAGCGGTTCCAAGATCGGAGAAGACGCATGGGAAGGGGTAAAGTGGGCAGCACGCCCGTGGTTATTCCTTTTTACGTGGAAGGCGCGGGCTGCCTCCTTTCTCATTAACTGCGATACGACGCATGCATGCGGGAACCGCCCCGCAGATGCCCCCCACGTCACGCATGACCTCCCCCATGTCGCGCAGGTCGTGGGGAAGCGCAGCAGACAGAAAATTACTGCGGTAAAAACTGCCCCGCCTGCCCGCGCACCGTTTTGGGCCTGGCCCAACAACGCGTTGTGCCTATGTGTGGCCCAGGCCCGGGGGCTCCCGTCGGTGTACTAAAGTAGGGGCACTCCTTTGTACCCCTTACTTGTGCGCGGGTAGTCAGAGGCATGGGCCAAAGCCAAACTTAGCAGGGCAAAAGGGAGGAGGTGAAGCCGCAAAAACAACCAGCGCAACACTAGAGACCAAGACCACAGAGAGCAGATGGACGAAGCAGGTTTCCCCGGCAAGACCGTTCTCGGGGCAGCCTCAGCAGCCCCGGCAAGCCCCTTGTCGGGGCAGGCTCAGCAGCCTCCGCGGCTCGCCCACACCAGCGGAGTGAGCCACCCTCAAACCCACGATCCCCAACACCATCAACCATGTTGAGCCATGGATCGGGAAGCACCTCGATGGTGGCATGTAGATCTTTGTGAAGACAAATAATATTCAAGATCAGATGAAGGTTGGAAGGCAACGATCCTCGACAAGATCCTTGCCGAGGTAACCCGCAAGACCCCCAACAAGATCCTTGCCGGGGACGACAGCCCGCCACGGCAAGACCCTTGCCGGGCCACCTGGCAAAACTCTTGCCAAGGGCGTCAGCGGGGCCACTGCCAGGCCCGCGCCAACCAGGTCTCCACCGCAGTTCACATGCAACTACGAGCCCAACAAGCTGCGCAGGCACCTTCATGGCAACATGTAGCTTCCAGGCCAACTCAGCACACGCCTGCGTGGTGGCATGCAGATCTTCGTGGAGGCTCGACCACCGCGCCACCTCAGCTACTTGCCTGCCTACATGGCGCCGCATGCATCGCTGGCCAGGGCGCGTCTTGAAGCGAGGGGGAGCGGCGACGGACAGGACGAGGAAACCGCGGAAGGGATCCTCGTGATCCCAT
This sequence comes from Triticum dicoccoides, assembly GCF_002162155.2. Taxonomy (NCBI): domain Eukaryota; kingdom Viridiplantae; phylum Streptophyta; class Magnoliopsida; order Poales; family Poaceae; genus Triticum; species Triticum dicoccoides. The sequence continues at coordinate 224,259,303 of NC_041387.1, read as the reverse complement.
AGGTGTCGTTTCCCACCGACATGAGCAGGTATGCAATGTATGGCACTGTCCAGTCGGGGGTTGATACATCTCCAACGTGTCTATAATTTTCATTGTTCCATGCTATTATATTATCTGTTTTGGATGTTTAATGGGCTTTAATATGCTCTTTTATATTATTTTTGGTACTAACCAATTAACCGGAGTTTTGCAGAAAAGGAACACCAAACGGAGTCCAAACGGAACGAAACATTCACGATGATATTTCTTGGACCGAAAGCAAACCAGAAGACTTGGAGTTGAAGTCAGAAACGCCACGAGCCGTCCACGAGGTAGGAGGGTGCGCCCAGGGGGGTAGGCGCGCCCCCACCCTCGTGGGCCCCTCGTAGCTCCACCAACGTACTTCTTTTGCCTATATATACTCTTATACCCTAAAAACATCAGGGGGAGCCACAAAACCACTTTTCCACCACTGCAACCTTCTGTACCCATGACATCCCATCTTGGGGCCTTTTCCGGTGATTTGCTGGAGGGGGAATTGATCACGGAGGGCTTCTACATCAACACCATTGCCTCTCCGATGAAGCGTCAGTAGTTTACCACAGACCTTCGGGTCCATAGTTATTAGCTAGATGGCTTCTTCTCTCCCTTTGATTCTCAATACAAAGTTCTCCTCGATGTTCTTGGAGATCTATTCGATGTAATACTCTTTTGTGGTGTGTTTGCCGAGATCCAATGAATTGTGGATTTATGAACAAGATTATCTATGAATGTTATTTGGTTCTTCTCTGAATTCTTATATGCATGATTTGATATCTTTGCATGTCTCTTTGAATTAACAGGTTAGTTTGGCCTACTAGATTGATCTTTCTTGCCATGGGAGAAGTGCTTAGCTTTGGGTTTTCAATCTTGCGGTGTCCTTTCCCAATGACAGTAGGGGCGGCAAGGCACGCATTGTATTGTTGCCATCAAGGATAATAAGATGGGGTTTATATCATATTGCTTGAGTTTATCCCTCTACATCATGTCATCTTGGTTAATGCGTTACTCCGTTCTTATGAACATAATACTCTAGATGCATGCTGGATAGCGGTCCATGTGTGGAGTAATAGTAGTAGATGCAGGCAGGAGTCGGTCTACTTGACACGGACCTGATGCCTATGTTCATGATCATTGCCTTACATGTCTTCATAATTATGCGCTTTTCTATCAATTGCTCAGCAGTAATTTTTTCACCCACCATAATACATGCTATCTCAAGAGAAGCCACTAGTGAAACCTATGGCCCCCGGATTTCTTTTCCATTATATTGCATCTGCTTTCCATATTGTTGAATCTCATTTACTATTTTGCAATCTTTACTTTCCAATCTATACAACAAAAATAACAAAAATATTTACTTTATTATCTCTATTAGATCTCACTTATGCGAGTGACCGTGAAGGGATGGACAACCCCTTTATCGCGTTGGTTGCAAGGTTCTTGGTTGTTTGTGCAGGTATTCAGTGACTTCTGCGTCATCTCCTACTTGATTGATACCTTGGTTCTCAAAACCGAGGGAAATACTTACGCTACTTTGCTCATCACCCTTTCCTCTTCAAGGGAAAAACCAACGCAAGCTCAAGAGGTAGCAGGGGTGATTACCAAAACTTCCATGAATAGGTCGACAACTGTTGGGACTCCAACTTTAGTCGGATTGGTTCAACCTATCAGCTGTGGGGACTCCTCTGTAAAGGAATCTTCTTGTACTGAGGGGGTGTGGAGATGCTCCAAGAACACATCATTGGGAATAGGCTTCCAAGTGGAACCTATTTTTGCCAGATCATCAGCTACACGATTCTAGAGTCGGGGTATGTAGTGGAGCGCCAACCCTTCAAACTTCTTTTCTAATTTTGTCACTGTGTTGCAGTATCCAGTCATGGCAGCGCTCCTGATATGCCACTCCTTCATCACTTGATTACCACCAAATCTGAGTCGCCGTAAACCATCAGGCGACGGACACCGAGTGAGAAGGCCATATGCAACCCATACAAAAGTGCTTCATACTCAGCTTGATTGTTGAAGGAATCAAAGTGAATTTGGAGTACGTAACTGAGTTTGTCACCCCTCGGGGACACCAGAACCACTCCAGCACCAGAACCATTCAACATCTTAGATCCGTCGAAGAACATGGTCCAGAGTTCTGAAAGAACTTGAGTCAGTTGTTGTTGCTCAATCCACTCAGCCAGGAAATCTGCAATTACCTGAGACTTAATTGCCTTTTTTGCTTTGAACATGATATCCAAAGGAAGAAGGGCAATCGCCCACTTAGCCACTCGACTGGTTGCATCTCGAATGTTCAAAATGTTCAAAACCGAGTGGTCTGCGAATTAATGTGCAAGTTTCTTCGTGGTCAGATAAATTCCATAGATAAGCTTCTGGTAATGTGGATACCTTTGCTTGGACAGAGTCAAAGCTTCAGAAATGTAATACACTTGCCATCGAACTTTATAGGCTTTGCCTTCTTCCTCCCGCTCGACCGTGAGCACTGTGATCACAAGTTGTCCAGTGGCTGCAATATATAACAACAGAGGTTCTTTGCTGACTAGGCAGCAAGCACTACCTGGGTGTAAAGCAGGGCTTTGATCTCTACAAACGCTGCTTCAACTTCAGGAGTCCACTCGAATGTATCAGACTTTTTCGTCAGTCGGTAAAGAGGCAATGCCTTTTCACCGAGACGAGAAACAAATCGACGCAATGCAGCCAAACAACCCATAAGCTTCTGAACAACATGCACACGGCCATGGCATTTAATTCAAAGAATTGCTCCAATCTTTTTTGAGTTTGCGTCAATTCCTCGTTCGGAAACGAGAAAACCGAGCAACTTCCCTCCTGGGACTCCAAATGTGCACTTGGATGGATTAAGATTGATGTCATATCTTCTTAGGTTGGCAAAGGTTTCAGCGAGGTCAGTTAGCAGGTTGGAACTCTTGCATGACTTGACCATGATATCGTTCATGTATGCTTCCACGTTCTGAGTAATTTGAGTGAGCAGGCACTTCTTGATCCTGCACATGAATGTGGCACCAGCATTCTTGAGACCAAAAGGCATGGTAACATAGCAAGAACACCCAAATGGGGTGATGAAGGCCATTTTTATTTCATCGTGTCCATACAGTCTGATCTGATGGTACCCGGAATATGCATCCAAAAAGGACAAACACTCACACCCCGTAGTCGAGTCGATAATCTGAGAGGAAATTGATCTTTCAGGCAGGCCCAATTGATATGCTTGAAGTCGATACACATGCGAAGTGAATCATCTTTCTTAGGGACCATGATAAAATTGGCGAGCCACGTGGAGTGGTATATCTCACGGATGAACTCAGCTGCTAAGAGCCGAGCCGATTCCTTGCCAATCACCTTTATTTTTTCCACAGTGGACCATCGGAGATGCTCTTTCACTGGTTTTGCTTTTGGGTCGACATGCAAACGGTGCTCAGCCAGCCCCCTGGGTACACCTGGCATGTGTGATGGTTTTCATGCAAAGATGTCTCAATTCTCACGGAGGAACTAGATGAGCGCGGCTTCCTATTTGTTGTCGATTGATGTTGAGATGTGGGTCGGAGCTGCAGTGGGGTCTTCCGGGTGGATATGAACATGCTTTGTCTCACCGGTTGACTGAAGTGTAGACTCTGAGGAAGGTTTCTTGGATCGCAGCAAATCACTCGAATCTGCATTTTTCTGGTATTCCTCCATCTCCACTGCCGCCATCTGCACATCAGCAATCTTTGAGCCTTTTTGAAGGCACTCTTCTACTCTCTGCCTATTTCCCGTGACTGTGATCACACCTATGGGACCAGGCATCTTCAACTTGAGATATACGTAACATGGTGCTACGTCTCGAGCTTGCGTTGGTTTTCCTCGAAGAGGAGAGGGTGATGCAGCAATAGTAGCGTAAGTATTTCCCTCAGTTTTTGAGAACCAAGATATCAATCCAGTAGGAGGCTCCTCAAAAGTCCCACGCACCTACACAAACAAACCGAGATCTCACAACGAACATAATAAAGGGGTTGTCAATCCCTTCATGGCCACTTGCGAAAGTGAGATCTAATAAAGATAGTAAGATAAGATAAATATATTTTTGGTATTTTATACTATAGATGCAAAAAGTAAAGAAGCAAATAAAAGTAGATTGGAAGCAAATATGATAAGAGATAGACCCGGGGGCCATAGTTTACACTAGTGGCTTCTCTCAAGATAGCATAGGAATTACGATGGGTGAACAAATTACTGTCGAGCAATTGATAGAAAAGCGAATAATTATGAGATTATCTAGGCATGATCATGTATATAGGCATCACATCCATAACAAGTAGACTGACTCCTGCCTGCATTTACTACTATTACTCTACACATCGACCGACTCCTGCCGGCATCTAGAGTATTAAGTTCATAAGAACAGAGCAATGCTTTAAGAAAGATGATAAGATGTAGAGGGATAAACTCAAGCAATATGATATAAACCCCATCTTCTTATCCTCGATGGCAACAATACAATACATGCCTTGCAACCCTTTCTGTCACGGGTTAAGGACACCGCAAGATTGAACCCAAATCTAAGCACTTCTCCCATAGCAAGAAAGATCAATCTAGTAGGCCAAACCAAACTGATAATTCGAAGAGACTGGCAAATATAACTCAATCATACATAAAAGAATTCAAAGAAGATTCAAATATTATTCATAGATAAACTTGATCATCAACCCACAATTCATCGTATCTCGACAAACACACTGCAAAAAGAGTTTACATCGAATAGATCTCCACAAGAGAGGGGGAGAACATTGTATTAAGATCCAAAAATAGAGAAGAAGCCATGTAGCTAACAACTATGGACCCATAGGTCTGTGGTAAACTACTCACAACTCATCGGAGGGCAAGGATGTTGATGTGGAAGCCCTCCGTGGTCGATTCCCCCTCCAGCAGAGTGCCAGCAAAGGCTCCAATATGAGATCTCGAGGATACAGAAGGTTACGGTGGCGGAAATTGTGTTTCTTCCTTCTCCTGGAAGTTTGCTGGGTACGTAGGTATATATAGGAGGAAGAAGTACGTCGGTAGCCGCCCGAGGGGCCCACGAGATAGGGGCGCCCCCTATAGGGGGGGGGGCCCTCCTATCTCGTGGGAGCCTCGGCAGCTTCTTGGTTTGCACTCCAAGTCCTCTGGATCACGTTCGTTCCAAAAATCATGCTCCCCAAGGTTTCATTCCATTTGGACTCTGTGGAGGATATAGCTACTGAGTATAAACCGGCCAGGAGGGTCCGGTTCACCCTTGACTATGTTAAAGCCCATGAAGATCTAGAAGATGGCGCTTTACTAAAAGAAGCATAGAAGCCCGAAGCCCAAAGGCGGATTAGGGCCCATAGTGGTAAACCGCCATGACAATGTAAACTTGTAGTATAAGTTAGGAAAGGAGAGACCGAGCCAGACACTTTTGTATGAGTCGGCCTCGGGGCTCTGTAAACCGGTCGGGCGTCAACCTGTGTATATAAATGGACGACCCGGCGGTGGTTTGACGACAACAGGCAACAACTCGAGACTCAGGCAAGCGTATTCCGCTCCCTGATCCTCGAAACCCAATCAATCCCATCACAAACTAGACGTAGGCTTTTACCTTCATCGAAGGGGCCGAACTATTATAACTCCCGTGTCCCTTGTCCGGTTTAACCCCTTCAAGCTAACCTGTTGCGATGGCTCCACGACTAAGTCCTTTCACAAGGACATCTAACGTTATAATTCCACGACAGTTGGCGCCCACCGTGGGGCTATCACACGATGGTGTCGAGTTCTTGAAGTGCTGCTCTGAAAGACTTAAGGGGTACGTGATCGGCCGGATGACCAAAAGTCGTCGCGGCAAGCTTTATATCGACGACAAAGGATGGGGCCCTGAGGCCGGCTCAATCGAGTACGGGTACCGTGTCCCCTTCGGCGGAATTCATGTCTTCATTGGCAAAATCGGCGAACCGGGCCCTGAGCCGGACATCTACACCGACGTCGTCGAGACGGCTCTGCGTGCGAGTCCAGCCCGGGTTACGCCCGCCGTGAAGCGTGCGTTTGTAAGATGCGTCCATGGGATCGGGTCTGAACCGGTGTCTGAGGGCGACATGGCGGTATATTCCGACGGTGAGTCATCCACTGGCGAAACCGAGTCTTTGTACCAGATTCATGATGGTATGCCCGTGGGATATTCCGATGGCAACAGTATTCCGGACCTCCTTGAAGCGCCGAGCCGGGTTGCTATTTACATGGATGGCACGTAACCTGTGTTATAGTCTTCGTCGACCGCAGCAATGACTACTGGATCAGCGGCCGCGGCAGGTACCTCGGCGCGCCGGCCGGCGCAGGTTCTCTCCGGTTTAATGGACGCTTGGGTGACCTTGTTAACTGCGATAGTCACCTGGATACGCAGGATCGACACAATGCGGAAGTTGCGAGGCCGAAGGAGCAGATTACATAGGGTAAGGCAGACCTGGTGGCTGAGGATAATAGGATGGCTGAGGAACAGACCGCTTTGAATGCTCAAGCACAACAGATACAAGCATAGAATTACCGCCTCATGCTGGACCGGACCGCATCAGAGGAGGTGTTACGGAGGAAGTATCGGTCGCGCCTACCGCCAGTTTACGAAGGGTTAAATCTCTTTCAGACCCCAAGCGCTGGGCCGAGCAACCCGGAAGCCGCAGACCGAGCCGAAGCGCTGAGGATCGCCCCGGATCAGCCATGGGCAATGGAGCTACCCCGACGGATAGTTAACCCGCCATAGTATGTGCCTGCACCACCGGGTCCCTTTTCGAGCCCCCTGGATAACATGATTGTTGCGGCCTCACGCTTGGCAGCCATTCCAATGGAAGGAGATTCAATAGAGGCAGTTGAGACACGGCGGGCAAAAGATCTTCTTCAAACCGCCGTAGTGCAGCAACAGGCTTATTCATATAGCCGGGACAGGATCCATTCAACCCCCCGTCCGAGCCCAAGTTATAACAGGCAGATGGACGAACCAGAGGTGTCTAGCAGCGCGCGGCGTCGCAATGCTCAGGAGGTAGTGGACCATGGTAGGGCTCGAAGGGATGGCGCTTTGGACCGTTATCAACCCGCCCCGGTTCAGCCAACAGTGTCGGTTGACAGAGGCACCGGGCTTGCTTTCAGTTCCTGGGGAGTACTGTGCCTTATTCTGGCTCTCCGTAACGTGTGTCTGCCAAGGATTTCAAGGGACCGCGCAAGGTGCCTAACTATACGGCGGATCAGCCACCAGAGGTGTGGGTCGAGACTTATGAGATGGCAATGGAGATGCTGGATGTGGATGAAGCAGCTTGTGCAAAGTACTTCACAATGATGTTGGAAGGACCAGCCCGCACGTGGTTGAAAAATCTGCCAGCTAATTCCATCGAGTCATGGGATCAATTGAAGGCCCGGTTTATAGCCAATTTTAAAGATACGTGCAAATAGCCCATGTCCATTATAGATCTGGATGCTTGTGTTCAGGGTGAGAACGAGTCCACAACTCATTGGGTGCATCGGGTCTCAGAAGTTTTGCACTTGTCCGACCGAATTAACGCTGGCCAAGCGATTATCACGCTGGAGCGTAATTGTCACTGAAGGAGAAGTTGGGACGGCTCAAGCGCCACTGCAACGACCTGGGAACACTCATGGCAGCCTTGGTAAAATACGCCGATTCTGATAATACCAAGGATCCCGATTCTGATAATGAGAAACCAGAGAAGGGAAAGAGGAATGGTGGTGCGAAGGGACAGCAGCACAACCAGGGAGGCCATGGGAATAACGGTAAGCGTAAAGCGGATTCTGATTTTGTGGCTAATGCTAATGTGCAGCGTCGTAGGGGTAAATCGCCCCAGCGTGGTGGGACGATGAATCTGGAGCACTTGTTGAATCAGCCCTGTCCAAAGCATGGAACCAAAGAAGTCCCTGCAACACATCTCTGGAAGGATTGCAACATCATGCAGGAGTTCAAAAATTCTGATCTTTTCCGGTATGATCAGGGCCCGTCGGGCGGTTCAGGTCCTGGTTTTCATGGTGGCGGTGGTTCAAGCTCTGGGTTTCAGAATAATCATAGTAACCAGAACAACCAAGGTGACAATAACCAACAGAGTGGTCAAGGGAATCAGCAACAGTCGGATTACCAGAGTCACCCGAAGCAGCTGAATGGTGGACAATATCATGTATTCACCACTAGTCTGTGCAAGCGTGATCTGAAGCTGCATAAGAGGGAAGTCAATGCGGTTGAACCGGCAGCTCCACGCTATTTGAGGTGGTCGGAACAACCAATCGTGTGGAGTAGGGAGGATCATCCGCCCCGGGTTGACAATCCGGGTCAGCTAGCTCTGGTGGTGGCACCTCAGGTGGGAGGTTACAATTTCACCAAAGTACTCATGGATGGAGGAAGCAGTATTAATATTCTGTATTATGAGACATTCCATCGAATGGGGTTGACAGATAAGAATCTTAAACCGTCCAATACTGTGTTCCATGGCGTGGTACCAGGAAAGTCAGCATGTCCAGTGGGCAAGATTGCCTTGGAAGTTGTGTTTGGGGATGAACATGATTCCCGACATTGACTTTTGAGGTGGTGAGAATCCAGAGCCCGTATCACGCACTGTTTGGACGACCGGCTTATGCAAATTTCATGGCCAGGCCTTGTTATATTTACTTGCAGCTCAAGATGTCGGGTCACAAAGGAACCATCACGGTTCATGGAAGTAGGAAAATCGCTTTGGATTGCGAAGAGAGTGATGCGGCTTATGCTGAGTCGGTTTGTGCTATAGAGGAGTTAAAGTTTTACAAGGAGAATGTTGATCCGGCAGATATGACCCCTTTGAAGAAGCCCACCACTGAGCATGACCCAACCCTACACTTCAAACCGGCTGACGAGACGAAGCTTTTTGACTTTGTACCTCGCGATTCATTCAAGCAGTTCAGCAGGAGCACCAATCTGGATCCAAAATAGGAAAGCGCGCTCATCGAGTTCATCCGTGAGGACCGGGACATCTTTGCATGGAAGCCTTCTGGCATGCCAGGTGTACCGAGGGAACTCGCTGAGCACACTCTTAATATTGATCCGAAGTTTAAACCGGTCAAGCAATTTCTTCGTTGCTTTAATGAAGAGAGACACAAGGCAATTGGGGAGGAGGTAGCCCGGCTGTTGGCTGCTAGGTTTATTGTTGAAGTATTTCATCCTGAATGGTTGGCTAATCCGGTGCTGGTTCTTAAGAAAAATGGGACTTGGCGTATGTGTGTGGATTACACGGACTTAAATAAGGCTTGCCCGGCCGATCCTTTTGCCCTCCCGCGTATTGATCAGAACATTGATGTGACGGCGTGTTGTGAGCGCCTGAGTTTTTTGGATGCTTACTCAGGGTACCATTGGATCAAAATGGCAGTTAAGGACCAGGAGAAGACAGCTTTCATCACTCCCTTTGGAGCCTTTTGCTATGTTTCTATGCCCTTTGGGCTCAAGAGTGCTCAGGCGACTTATCAGCGTTGTGTGCAAAATAGTCTTCACACGCAGATTGGGCGTAAGGTTCATGCCTATGTGGATGACATTGTGGTGAAATCCAGGGAAAAGGAGACATTGATAGCTGATCTCAAGGAGACGTTTGACAACCTCCGGGTTTACAAGATGATGCTTAACCCGGATAAATGTGTCTTTGGTGTTCCGGCAGGCAAGTTGCTCGGTTTTCTTGTGTCTAACAGGGGCATTGAGGCTAATCCGGAAAAGATCAAGGCAATCACATCCTTGGCTAAACCGACACGTATCACTGATGTTCAGCGTCTTGCAGTCCGGATTGCAGCCCTCAGCCGATTTATCAGTCGTCTGGGCGAGAAGGCCATTCCCTTGTATCAGATGCTGAAGAAGACGGATGATTTCGTCTGGAGTGATGCGGCCAATGCGGCCTTTGAGGAGTTAAAACGGTAGTTGATTAAATCGCTAGTTCTCGCAGCCCCAGTTGATCATGAGCCCTTACTATTATATGTGGTTGCTAATTCCCGAGCGGTCAGTGTGGCAATTGTGGTAGAGCGTAAAGAGGCTGGGAAGGAGTATCCGGTTCAACGACCAGTATACTACATCAGTGAAGTTCTGATCGAATCAAAGCAACGCTATCCGCACTGGCAGAAGTTGGTATATGGGGTTTTTATGGCCAGCCGAAAGCTCAAGCAATATTTTCAAGGTCACCCCATCACAGTGGTTAGTTCTGCTGCCTTGGGCGATATCATCCAAAATAGAGAAGCAACTGGCCGGGTTGCAAAGTGGTCAATTGAGCTTGGTCCACATGGTTTGAAATATGTGCCTCGCACAGCCATCAAGTCTCTGGCTGTTGTGGACTTTATCAATGACTGGACCGAGTTACAAGCGCTGGAAGAGAAGCCGGATAATACGTACTGGACTATTCATTTCGATGGATCAAGGCAGTTGGAAGGCTTGGGGGCTGGAGTTGTCCTTACTTCCCCCCGAGGTGATAAAATTTGATATGTCCTCCGCTTGATGTTTCCTTGTACTAACAATGCAGCTGAGTATGAAGCTCTACTTCATGGTCTCCGTGTGGCTAAAGAGATGAACCTAACTCGAGTTCGTTGTTTCGAAGATTCTGATCTGGTGGCTCAGCAAGTTTCTCGTACTTGGGATTCTAAGGATCCACTCATGGCGGCTTACAGGCGTGAGGTAGATATTGTGGAGGGTCACTTCAAAGGTTACCAGGTTGAGCATATTGATCGGCGCAAAAACGAAGCGGCAGACGCTTTGAGCCGACTTGGATCTCAGCGTAAACCGGTACCTCCTAACACCTTTTTAGATATCTTGCATAACCCATCTGTTAAATTGCCAACAGAAGAGGATCTGGCTGTTCCTGATCCGGAGGCGCAGCTAGTGGCCGCTTTACACGTCGTGCCAGATTGGACGGTTCCATATCTGGCATATTTGAGCCGGGGTGAGCTACCAAATGATCAAGTCCTGGCCCGACAGATAGTCCGGCGCTCTAAGTCCATGGTTATTCACAATGGCGAGTTGCACCGCTGTAGCATTTCAGGCGTATTTCAGCGTTGTGTTTCTCTAGAGGAAGGCCAAGCAATCCTCCGGGAAATTCATGAAGCGGGTTGTGGTCATCATGCCGGTTCAAAGTCCCTGGTTGCAAAAGCTTTTCGTCATGGGTTTTACTGGTTGACAGCTCATGCTGATGCGGAGGATCTGGTAAAGCAATGTGATGCTTGTCAAAAAATTTCACGCAGAGCTCATGTTCCGGCTCAGGAGCTACGGATGATTCCCATCACTTGGCCTTTTTCTACTTGGGGGTTTGATATGGTGGGACCCTTTAAACGTTCCCGGGACAAGAAGACCCACCTGTTGGTGGCAGTTGATAAATTCACCAAGTGGGTTGAAGTGGAGCCTGTTAGCAACTGTGATGCAGTTACGGCGGTTCAATTTATCAAAAAGATTATTTTCCGTTTTGGCTACCCACACAGCATTATCACGGATAATGGTACTAACCTCTCCAAAGGTGAGATGGAGGATTTCTGTCAGAGAGAGCACATCCGGCTTGACTTGGCATCTGTGGCGCACCCTCAATCCAACGGTCAAGCAGAGCGAGCTAATCAAGAAATCTTAAAGGGTCTTAAACCTCAGCTCATGATTCCCTTGAAGCGGACGCCGGGTTGTTGGGTGGAAGAGTTACCTTCTGTGTTGTGGAGCATCAACACCACTCCCAATCGATCAACAGGATACACGCCTTTCTTTATGGTCTACGGGGTAGAGGCGGTTCTCCCAAGTGATATACCTCATGATTCGCCCCGGGTTGCTAATTACGTTGAAGCAGACAAGGAGCAAGCCCGCCAAGAGGCACTGGATTTGCTAGATGAGAAGCGGGATATGGCTTTGGCACGCTCGGCGGTTTATCAACAAGACCTGCGGCGTTATCACAGCCGCTGTGTTAGGACAAGAGCCTTTCAAGAAGGTGACTTGGTGCTCCGGCTTATCCAGGATCAGAACGACATACACAAATTATCCCCGCCTTGGGAAGGACCCTTTGTGGTCAGCAAGAATCTGCACAACGGATCATACTACCTCATTGATGTTCGAGATGACTCACGCAAATCTGAGGAGGAGACCCGGCTGCCCTGGAACATAGCTCTCCTCCAGCCTTACTACACTTGAGCCACAGGCTCTTTTTTATGTACATATTTTGACAATGTATATATTATCATCAATAAAAAAATCAGCATCCTTGCTTTAAAGCGGGGCCTCTGCTATTTTTTCTCAAATATTCTTTGAGCTACATGGGGGCTTCAACTGACAAAGCAGAAGTACTACCAGTTAAACCAGCTATCACGCCACAAAGCTTGGGAGCTTCACACCCAAAGGGCCAAAGAGAGTTTCGATGCTATGCACAACTCAAACATAAGCACCCAATGAGCATAGATCATCACAAAGCTTGGGAGCTTCACACCCAAAGGGCCAAAGAGAGTTTCGATGCTATGCACAACTCAAACATCGGCACCTAATGAGCACAGCTCATCACGTTACTTGGGGGCTCCTTGGTCCAATACCAAGAAGTCTGAGTGGACCCTTGTAGCTCGGTATCGACCCACGGCTTGGACGCCTGGTACATTTACCTAAAACCCTGGATTAACCTGCCTTCATCAAGTAAGACACTCCTATCCAGGTCATCCTGGCACGGCCCTCCGAATGTTTGACAGTTACTCTCCTTGAGACCCTGCACTTGTCAAAGTTAAAACGGTGATTGGTTAGTTGGAGGTCCATCTTAAACGGCTTTGTTAAATGGTTCAACTCAGTGGCCTGGCAGCCCACAAAAAGCCTCGCATTTGGGCCTGGCAGCCCCCAAAAAGCCTTGACTACACGGTTTTCATTTGAGTTTTGGCTGCATTTTATGTTAAACCAATTTTTCTTGGCTTGATCAGTCATCCTCTTCGCCCGGTATTCCTTAAACCGGCTTGGTTTGCAACTACACGTTGACAGACCTTCATTTTGAACCGGAGTTTCTTAACCCGGCTTGGCGTTGACTTCCTGTCAACGTCCCGGATCATCTGGCGTGAATCATCACCCGGTATGACTTAATCTACGACATCAAAAAATGATGGAGATACAAATAATTCAGATTTGGGTTTTTTCACCCTTATCGCAATTCAAGTTGGCCAGCCAACTAACCAGGGAAATTATATTACTGCTATGTATAATTTCATATTTTTACGATTTGATTATCAATCCGGCCTATTTTGGGCATTATGACCCGTCCGGCGGTAAACCGCCAGGGCCCTTTGTCTTTTTATGAATACAGGAATTGCATATTCTGATACTTGGAACAAAATTGACATTGATATGGCGGATCCATGCAAAATATCTCTTGCACGATGGCAGCAGATCATAAGTTTTTTGCTATCCTATTACACGGCACACCAAGGCCCAAAATATGGAATTATTCATGGATCGTTCCTGATATATCAACCGCCTTGACGGATTAAGCTTCATCACCGGGTTGACGTGAGGTAGATGGGTCATCTGGCGTCGGTTCAGCCTCCTCATTCAATGACTGGAAGTCATTGGTGGTGCAATCAATCCGGGTCAAGGCCTGAAAGACAGCCTCTTCACTTATACGCTCAGCCGGATCAACGTCAGGGGCGTAAGTGTGCTTACGGATTGGTGGAATGAGGTTCTACACTTCAGGAATCATAGCTTCAACCCGTTTGTTGTTTGCATCATAGAAAGATCGGTGAACCGTTAGGTTCGCCTCTTCTGCTAGTTGACTCGCCAACGGACGCATCTCCATTGTTATCCATTTGAGGGCGTCATTTTCAAATTCTTCGCCATTTTCTTGTGCACTAGGGAAGCCTTTGGATATATCAGCCGGATCAAGATCAGCTGTCCATGCCTTGGCTCGAGTCAGCGCCAGCAAAGCGCCTGCCCGAGCAGCGGATCGCTTCAGCTCTTCTATTTGCGCTGGCGTCATTGAGAGACGATCCAGCGTATCTTTGATAAGCGTTGGTGCCGCATTATCATATGAAGTTGCGCATATAACCCGTTGAGCGCCGGTATACAACTGTTCAATCAGTGTATATGCCGCTTTAAGCTTCTTCCGCATGTCAGAACCTAGGTGAGCGATGCGACTCCCTATATCGGTTCAGGAAATACATGTTAAAACGGTGAAATTTCAAAGGGATACAACTTTTGGCAACCGCTACTTACCAAATATGGCAGAGGTCATGGCATTGATTTGGCGCTTCAGTCCAGACAATTCTTCTGCCAGCGGTTCAAGAGCCTCTTCAGCAGTCTCCGCCCGCTTCACCAGTCCGGCCTTCTCGGTGTCCCAGTTGGCCCGTTCAGACTTAAACCATTCTTTAAGCTGCTCCATGGTGGTCAAGGCGGTTTTCAGCTCCTCCTTGGCCTTGGTGGATTCTGTTTGTTGGGTGTCAAGATTTGCTCGAAGATCAGCAATTTGCGAGATTTGTTGATTTATTTCACTCTGCAACAGTAAGAGAGCATGTTAATATCTTTTCAAAGTCCCAAGCATATAACCAGTTATACACTCGGCACTTGGGGGCTAATGCAGATCATTTTTTATGCGGGTATTTGAAGTCCCATGGATTAATACAAGTTTTAATCATGGCACTTGGGGGCTAATGTGTGTTTGATCAGACAAAGAAAATTTCACAAGTTACCGCATGAAGTATATGAAGTCCCGGTTTGACTTTTTCAAGACAAACCGGCCCTTGGGGGCTACAATGCACTGAAGGTACAGAACAAGAAGCAATGATGTTTACCTCATAGCGCTCCTTCATCAGATTTACTAAACCGGCTTCAAAGTCGCGGCTTGTATACAGCCGGTTCAGAAAGTCGGAATGAAGATCTTGAGCAGTGAGATCGGTATAAGCAGACAAATCAGTCTTCCCTTTCCCCTTGTTCATGGCAGCAAATTCATCCTTAGCAGTGTGCTTGGACAGAACAACCGGATTACCAAGGGCATTATATGCAGTGCCTGTAACAACAACGTCATCATCCTTGGCCGAGCTGGAAGAATCAATATTCTGAACTGGACTTGGTACTTTCGCGGAAGGGCTTGGCGGTTTGATAATTGGACTTGGCGGATCAGCAATTGAGTCCCGTTGTTCCATTGCTGGGCTTGGCGGAGCAGGAGGATGTGAAGTGTCAGCTCCTGCAATCGGTTCAACTTCTGGCGGATTAGCATTGCCATCTTGATTCGGCCCAGCAGAGCTGTCCATGGCAACTTCTGGGTGTTCGTCCTGATGCTCGGGCGTCTTTTCCGGATCAACTTCAATAGTAGGGTCGCTGGTCTTGGCCTTCTTTCTTAATCGAGCTTTGGCGCTATAACATCAAAGGTTAGAGTATGGTAAACCGACAAATAAAGTTATAAATCAGGTAACACTTACCCAGCAACAACTTTGAGAGGAGGCAATTGGGTGGTTGACGAACCGCCAGACGAGCTGGAAGAAGCCTGGTAATTCGGGTCAGACTGATTGAGAGGGCATCGGAAGAAACCTTTTAAAGGATATTGTTTTTCAGGGGAACAAATCACCTCTGGACGGCGTTTCCGGGAGGGTGTATCAGCTAAACCGGACGAAGTGATTTGTTGACCACTATGCCGGGTTGTGCGACGTTCTTCCGCTTGCCGTTTCTTCAAAGAAAATTTTGGATCCAAATGAGCAAGGGGGTGAGATTGTTTTACTTTCCGGACTATACGGCGAATTCTTTGAACCGGCACAGGATCTGAGTCAGAAGAAAGAAGAATTACCTCAACATGATCTGCATGGCTGGCCTCAACGTCATCCTGAAGAGGGTCATTGTCTATAAGATATACGAAAAAGGAGCCAAGTGAGTCAAGTTCTACCTCAGCATATGATTCTTCCTCCTTCGGCGGATCAGAAGATTCGGCGGTTTTCTTCTTTCCAGGATTCTTGGTGGCCTTGGTTTTTACACGACGTGCACGGGCCGGTTTAGTCCGTTTCCAGAAAGAGCTGTTGGCCTGAGTTTAAGGTAGAGAAAGGTTAGTAGACAATCAATACGGAAGTAAATCAATGAAGTATGTACATGAACTTACCGACGGCGGTTTATTGGAGACGTAAAACGGAGCCAAACCGGTTTGGCTACATGCAGAGACCAGTTCATCAAGCATCTTCTTTACACATTCGGTGATTTCATGGTTGGTCATTACTACTTCATGATATCGTTGAGGCTCTTTTACATTGCCGGTATATTCATGCATCAATCCGGGGCGGCGGCTCAAAGGCAGAATGCCCCAAGAAACCCAGTAGCGGACTAGATCAATGCCAGTTAAACCGTTGGCCCTCAGAGCCTGGAGCTTGGCGAGTTGAGGAGCGAAATTCTTCCGTTCTGCGGCAGTCAAACGTGGAGGCAGTGGGTGGCCATTGCTAAGCCGATGAGGGCGGTAGACCGGCAACGGATTTTCTCCATCAGGAGCAGTGTTCCGGCAGTAAAACCAGGTCTAGTTCCAATCTTTAGGATGGCTATGATGTTTGGCATTAGGGAAATCAACTTCTTTCCTTTTTTGAATTGACACGCCACCAAGCTCTGTGTTGGGGCCATCTGAGAATTCTGTGCGGCGGTTCAGATGAAAGAAATCCCGGAATAACTCCACAGTTGGCTCTTCTTGAAGATAGACTTCACAGAATACTTGAAAGTTGCATATATTTGACACGGAGTTCGGACCAATATCTTGCGGATGGAGTTGGAAGCTTGCGAGGACATCCCGGAATTTTTTTGATCCGGGCAGACTGAATCCCCGGTCTAAGTGTTGCATAAAAACAATCACCTCTCCTTCTTGAGGTTCAGTTGGACATTCCAATTCCGGAACTCGCCAGTGGAGAGCCCTCTTTGAGGCTAAGGCACCAGTGGTGACATAACCATTGATCTGTGTCTCTGTAATCCGGAATGGAACCCAGTTGCAAGCAGAAAATTGCTTCGACATTCTGGAAAGAGAAACTGAAAATAAAGTGCCAGTTTAAGGTATCTAATTCAGTGTTAAACCGGAGAAGAATATTGTGGAAGTTCAGTTGGAGGTTTAAGAGAGGGCTAATGCTATATGGCGGATTGACTATTAAGGAGTTAAACCGCGTGTAGGCAGAATGGCCAGAATTCGAAATTTCTGCTAAGTATTGACAGAAACAGGTTTCACATAATGGTCAAATTTATTTGGATCTACCAACATCTGTAAAGCAGTTTTTATCTGAGTTCTAAAGGAGCTAAATAAGGCAGGGAAGGCCATGTACTCTACAGAGGTAAAAGAACGATCTGCTAGCATTAAAAATGGACGAAGGGTACCTACCGCATGAGATCTACACTATTACTGGGTCAAAAATTGTCACGGCAGGTGGAAGAACAAAGAAGGATGAAGAACTGTGCGGAACAACTCGGGAACCCTAGAAACAGATCTAAAGACGAAGGAGAAAGGAAGTTTACCACTGCAGATCTACTGCAGAAGAAGGATGACGAAAGTCTGGTCCGTTTCAGGTTGATGCAGCGGCCTTTGTTGATGCAGATCTCGAAGGTCGCAGACGGCGGCGGAGTTCTAGAGCTTGGGCGTCGCGAGGAAGAAGAAGGCAAAAGGGGAAAAGAGAGAAGGGCCCTCGGACCTTATTTATAGAGGAGAGAGTAAAACGGCAGGTGCGGGAATCAAGGAGCCTGAAACGGCAGGATAAGTGCGCCTGTCGCCTCGATTTTCGGGATAACCATTAAGTGAAGGCAATCTTTTTTAATTATTGTTTACAGAGATGATGTCATGATGGACCGTTGCTGCGTTCAGAGGATGACGGCACGGCGGTTTACAAAGTTTCAAGAGAAGACAATATGGCGGTTTACGAAAGTACAAGAAGATGCCTGTAAGGGATATTTGAAGTATTGAAGATTGACATGAACAAATTCAAATCAATCTGGGGCCTAATGTGGAGGATATAGCTACTGACTATAAACCGGCCAGGAGGGTCCGGTTCACCCTTGACTATGTTAAAGCCCATGAAGATCCAGAAGATGGCGCTTTACTAAAAGAAGCATAGAAGCCCGAAGCCCAAAGGCGGATTAGGGCCCATAGTGGTAAACCGCCATGACAATGTAAACTTGTAGTATAAGTTAGGAAAGGACACTTTGTATGAGTCGGCCTCGGGGCTCTGTAAACCGGCCGGGCGTCAACCTGTGTATATAAAGGGATGACCCGGCGGTGGTTTGAGGACAACAGACAACAACTCGAGACTCAGGCAAGCGTATTCCGCTCCCTGGTCCTCGAAACCCAATCAATCCCATCACAAACTAGACGTAGGCTTTTACCTTCATCGAAGGGGCCGAACTAGTATAACTCCCGTTTCCCTTGTCCAGTTTAACCCCTTCAAGCTAACCCGTTGCGATGGCTCCACGACTAAGTCCTTTCACAAGGACATCTGACGTGATAATTCCACGACAGACTCCATTTGATATTCCTTTTCTTCGAAATACTGAAATAGGCAAAATACAACAATATGGGTTGGGCCTCCGGTTAGTAGGTTAGTCCCAAAAATGATATAAATGCGTAAAATAAAGCCCATAAACATCCAAAAGGGGTAATATAATAGCATGGAACAATCAAAAATTATAGATACGTTGGAGACGTATCTAGCATGCCCAAGCTTAATTCCTGCTCGTCCTTGAGTAGGTAAATGGTAAAAAAGAAATTTTTGATGTGGAATGGTACCTAGCATAATTCTCAATGTAATTTTCTTTATTGTGGCATGAATGTTCAGATCCAAATGATTCAAAATAAAAGTTCGTATTGATAAAAAAATAGTAACACTTCAAGCATACTAATCAAAGTAATCATGTCTTCTCAAAATAGCATGGCAAAAGAAAGTTCATCCCTGCATAATCATATAGTTAGGCTATGCCTCATTTTCGTCACACAAAGAAGTTCCCAACTTCTATACCCCCGATGACAAGCCAAGCAATTGTTTCATACTTATAACCTCAAACTTTTCAATATTCACGCAATACATGAGCGTGAGCCATGTATATAGCACTATTGGTGATATAGAATATGATGATGGGAATTGCATGGAGAAGACAAAAAAGGAGAAAGTCTCACATTGACGAGGATAATCAACGGGCTATGGAGATGCCCATCAATTGATGTCAACATGAGGAGTAGGGATTGCCATGCAACAGATGCACTAGAGCTATAAATGAATGCTCAACAAAAGAAAACTAGTGGGTGTGGATCCAACTTGCTTGCTCACGAAGACCTAGGGCATTTGAGGAAGCCGATCATAGGAATATACAAGCCAAGTTCTATAATGAAAAATTCCCACTAGTATGAAAAAGACAACTTATGAGACTCACTATATGAAAAATATGGTGCTACTTTGAAGCACAATATATGACACTCACTACATGAAGAACAAGGTGCTACTTTGAAGCACAATTGTGGAAAAAGAGATAGTAACATTGCCCTTTTTTTTCTCTCTTTTTTCTTTTTTTCTTTTCCTTTTTTTGGGCCTTTTTTTTTCTTTTGGCCTTTCTCTTTTTTTCTCTTTGGGTAATGCTCTAATAATGATGATCATTACACTTCTATTGATTACAACATATGAATTACAACTTGAAACTAGAACAAGATATGACTCTATATGAATGCCTCCGGCGGTGTACATGGATGGTGCAATGAATCGAGAGTGACATGTATGAAAAATAATGCATGGTGGCTTTGCGACAAATACGATGTCAACTACATGATCATGCAATGGCAATATGACAAAAGTAAAGCATGTCATGATGATGAAGAAAGGAACGGTGGAAAGTTGCATGGCAATATATCTCGGAATGGCTATGGAAATGCCATAATAGGTAGGTATGGTGGCTGTTTTGAGGAAGATATAAGGGGGTTTATGTGTGATAGAGCGTATCGTATCACGGGGTTTGGATGCACCGATGAAGTTTGCAACAACTCTCAAGGTGAGAAAGGGCAATGCACGGTACCGAAGAGGCTAGCAAAGGCGGAAAGGTAAAAGTGCGTATAATCCATGGACTCAACATTAGTCAAAAGAACTCATATACTTATTGCAAAAATTTAGAAGTCATCAAAAATCAAGTACTGCGCGCATGCTCCTAGGGGGATAGATTGGTAGGAAAAGACCATCGCTCATCCCCGACCGCCACTCATAAGGATGCACAAGCCAGGTACACTTCATGTTTCAAATTTGTTACACAACTTTAACCATACGTGCATGATACGGGATTTGCTAAATTCAATACAAGCATTCTTTAAATTCATAATCACCCAACTAGCATGACTTTAATATCACTACCTCCATATCTCAACACAATTATCAAGTATCAAATTGATCATAGCATCCAATTCACTTCCTATGATAGGTTTTATGATACCTAACTTGGATGCGTACCATTCTAGGACCAATTTTATCACCATAGAAAATACCATGCTGTTCTAAAAGACTCCCAAAATAGTATAAGTGAAGCATGAGAGACTAGTAATTTCTTCAAAATTAAGACACCACCGTGCTCTAAAAGATATAAGTGAAGCACTGGAGCAAAAACTATCAAACTCAAAAGATATAAGTGAAGCACATAGAGTATTCTAGAATATTCTAATCAAATAGGCTTATCCCAAAAGGTGTGTACAGCAAGGATGATTGTGGTAAACTAGAAAGAAAATAATATTATAATACACGACTCTCCAAGCAACACACATACATGTGGCGAATAAAAATATAGCTCCAAGTAAAGTTTCCAATGAACGAAGACGAAAGAGGGGATGCCTTCCCGGGGCAACCCAAGCTTAGGGTTTTGGCTATCCTTGAATATCTTGGGGTGCCATGGGAATCCCCAAGCTTAGGCTCTTGTCACCCTTTATTCCATAGTCCATAAAAGCTTTACTCAAAACTTGAAAACTTCACAACACAAAACTCAACAGAAAATCTTATAAGCTCCATTAATGAAAGAAAACAAAACCACCACATAAGGTACTGTAATGAACTCATTCTTTATTTATTTTGGTTTTAAACCTACTGTATTCCAACTTCTTATTGTTTATAAACTAATTTACTAGCCATAGATGCATTGAAATAAGCAAACAACACACGAAAAGCAGAATCTGTCAAAAACAGAACAGTCTGTAGAAATCTGTAACTAACGCAAACTTCTTGAACTCTAGAAATACTAAAAAAATAGGAAGTCCTGTGAAATTTGTTTATTTATCATTATAAAAAAGAATCAACGCAAAATCACGTTCCTGTGATTTAACAAAATTATATTCGTGCGCGCAAAGTTTCTGTTTTTCAGCAGAATCAAATCAACTATCATCATACGTTATCTTATAGGTTCTACTTGGCACAAACACTAATTAAAAGATAAAAACACATATAAACAGAAGGTAGATGCAAGATTTATTACTAAACAGGAACAAAAATGAAAAACATAAAGAAAATTGGGTTGCCTCCCAACTAGCGCTATCGTTTAATGCCCCTAGTTGGGCATAAAAGCGAAGATAGATCTAACGAGTGCCATCTTTGACACTAAATTCATAAGTAGCCCGCATGATAGATTCATAAGGTAATTTTACTTTCTTTCTTCGAAAGTGCTCCATGCCTTTCTTTAATGGAAATTGGAATCTAATATTCCCTTCCTTCATATCAATAATCGCGCCAATAGTTCTAAGGAAAGGTCTACCAAGAATAATAGGGCAAGAAAGATTGCAATCTATATCAAGAACGATAAAATCTACGGGCACCAAATTTCTATTTGCAACAATAAGAACAGCATTGATCCTTCCCATAGGCTTTTTAATGGTGGAATCCGCAAGGTGCAAATTTAAAGAGCAATCATCAAGATCATAGAAACCTAGAATATCACATAAAGTTTTCGGAATCGTGGAAACACCAGCACCCAAATCACACAAAGCAAAACACTCATGATCTTTAATTCTAATCTTTATAGTAGGTTCCCACTCATCATTAAGTTTTCTAGGTATAGAAACTTCCAAATTAAGTTTTTCATCAAAAGATTGCATCAAGGCATCAACAATATGTTTGGTAAAATACAACCTTTTAAAGAACAATTATCATAATCAAATTCCTTGAAATCCAAAATAGTAGGTTCAATGTTATTTAAAGTTGTCGCTTCTCCAATCCCACTTTTACCAATTTTAGCATTAAGATCTAAAAACTCCGAATTCTTGGGACGCCTTCTAGGCAAAGTTGATTCATCATCAGTCCCATAATCATCAAAATTCATATTGAAAAACATAGATCTAATAGGAGACACATCAATAACTTTAAGATCCTCATCATTATTTTCATGGAAACTAGAAGAACACGCCTTTATAAAGCTATCTTTTTTAGCACGCAATCTAGCGGTTCTTTCCTTGCAATCGTCAATGGAAATTCTCATTGCTTTGAGAGACTCATTGATATCATGCTTAGGAGGAGAAGATCTAAGTTTAAGAGAATCAACATCAAGCGAAAGTCTATCAACGTTCCTATCCAAATCATCAACTTTGAGCAATTTTTTTTCAAGCAAAGCATTAAAATTCTTTTGAGAAATCATAAATTCTTTCACACTATTCTCAAAATTAGAGGGCATCTTATTAAAATTACCATAAGAATTATTGTAGGAATTTCCATAATTATTAGAGGAATTACTAGGGAACGGTCTAGCATTAAAGTTTCCTCTATAAGCATTGTTTCCAAAACTATTCCTACCAAAAAAAATTCACATCCATAGATTCATTATTTTTCTCAATCAAAGAAGACAAAGGCATATCATTAGGATCAAGAGGATTATTTTTAGTAGCAAACATCTTCATAAGTTCATCCATCTTTCCACTCAAAACATTGATTTCTTCTATAGAATGCACTTTTTTTACTAGAAGATCTTTTGGTGTGCCATTGAGAATAATGAGCCATAATATTATCAAGAAGTTTGTAGCATCTCCTAACGTGATTTCCATAAACGTGCCTCCCACGGCCGAATCTAAGAGATTTCTAGAAGCAAAGTTCAAACCGGCATAAATTTTTTGTATGATTATCCATAAATTCAAACCATGAGTAGGGCAATTACGAAGCATCAATTTCATTCTTTCCCAAGATTGGGCAACATGCTCATGATCAAATTGTTTAAAATTCATAATATCGTTCCTAAGAGTGATGATCTTAGCGGGAGGAAAATATTTAGAGATAAAAGCATCTTTGCACTTGTTCGAAGAATCAATACTATTTTTAGGCAAAGACGAAAACCAAATTTTAGCACGATCTCTAAGTGAAAATGGAAATAACTTCAATTTGACAATATTGTTATCTGTATCTTTCTTCTTTTGCATATCACACAAATCAACAAACATGTTTAGATGAGTAGCCGCATCTTCACTAGGAAGGCCGGCGAATTGATCTTTCATAACAAGATTCAACAAAGCGGTATTGATTTCACAAGACTCAATATCATTAAGAGGAGCAATCGGAGTACTAAGGAAATCATTATTATTGGTATTCGAGAAATCACACAATTTGTTATTATCTTGCGCCATGGCGACAAGTAATCCAACACACAAGCAAATAGAAAAAGGCAAGCGAAAAAGAGAGGAGGAGATTGGGAAAGAGAGGGAGAATAAAACGGCAAGGGTGAAGTGGGGGAGAGGAAAACGAGAGGCAAATGGAAAATAATGTAAATGCGAGGGAGATGGGTTTGTGATGGGTACTTGGTATGTCTTGACTTGAGCGAAGACCTCCCCAGCAACGGCGCCAGAAATCATTCTTGCTATGTCTTGAGCTTGCGTTGGTTTTCCTCGAAGAGGAGAGGGTGATGCAGAAATAGTAGCGTAAGTATTTCCCTAAATTTTTGAGAACCAAGGTATCAATCCAGTAGGAGGCTCCTCAAAAGTCCCACGCACCTACACAAACAAAACGAGAATTCGCAACCAACGCAATAAAGGGGTTGTCAATCCCTTCACGGCCCCTTGCGAAAGTGAGATCTAATAAAGATAGTAAGATAATATAAATATATTTTTGGTATTTTATAATATAGATGCAAAAAGTAAAGAAGCAAATAAGAGTAGATTGGAAGCAAATATGATAAGAGATAGACCCGGGGGCCATAGGTTTCACTAGTGGCTCTCTTAAGATAGCACAGGAATTACGGTGGGTGAACAAATTACTGTCGAGCAATTGATAGAAAAGCGAATAATTATGAGATTATCTAGGCATGATCATGTATATAGGCATCACGTCCATAACAAGTAGATCGACTCCTCCCTCCATCTACTACTATTACTCCCCACATCGACCGACTCCTGCCTGCATCTAGAGTATTATGTTCATAAGAACAGAGCAACGCTTTAAGCAAGATGACATGATGTAGCGGGATAAACTCAAGCAATATGATATAAACCCCATCTTGTTATCCTCGATGGCAACAATACAATATGTGCCTTGCAACCCTTTCTATCACTGGGTAAGGACACCGCAAGATTGAACCCAAAGCTAAGCACGTCTCCCATGGCAAGAAAGATCAATCTAGTAGGCCAAACCAAACTGATAATTCAAAGAGACTTGCAAAGATAACTCAATAATACATAAAAGAATTCAGAGAAGATTCAAATATTATTCATAGATAAACATGATCATAAACCCACAATTCACTGGATCTCGACAAACACACCGCAAAAAGAGTTTACATTGAATAGATCTCCACAAGAGAGGGGGAAAACATTGTATTAAGATCCAAAAAGAGAGAAGAAGCCATCTAGCTAATAACTATGGACCCGTTGGTCTGTGGTAAACTACTCACAACTCATCGTAGGGGCAAGGATGTTGATGTAGAAGCCCTCCGTGGTCGATTCCCCCTCCAGCAGAGTGCCGGCGAAGGCTCCAAGATGAGATCTCGCGGATACAGAAGGTTACGGTGGTGGAAAATGTGTTTCGTCCTTCTCCTGGATGTTTTCAGGGTATGTAGGTATATATAGGAGGAAGAAGTACGTCGGTGGCCGCCCGAGGGGCCCACGAAATAGGGGGCGCGCCTTATAGGGGGCGGGGGTGTGCCCTCCTATCTCGTGGGAGCCTTGGCAGCTTCTTGGCTTGCACTCCATGTCCTCTGGATCACGTTCGTTCCAAAAATCACGCTCCCGAAGGTTTCATTCCCTTTGGACTCCGTTTGATATTCCTTTTTCTTCAAAATACTGAAATAGGCAAGAAAAACAGCAATATGGGCTGGGCCTTCGGTTAGTAGGTTAGTCCCAAAAATGATATAAATGCGTAAAATAAAGCCCATAAACATCCAAAAGGGGTAATATAAAAGCATGGAACAATCAAAAATTATAGATACATTGGAGACGTATCACATGGTCAGGCCATGAAACGAGCATATGTGGGCCTCCCTAAAATGGCATGATAAGCACTGTGGAAATCCACCACCTCAGACGTCAACTTTTCCTTGCGGTACTTCTTGGAATCACCGAAAACCACATTAAGAGCAATCTGTCCGAGTGACTTTGCCTTTTTTCCGGGAATGACACCGTGGTACTGCATGTTACTCTCATTGAGTTTGGACATCGGAATGCCCATCCCTTGGAGGGTCTCAACATACAGAATGTTCATAAGGACTTTAGTCAGTCGAGCGCCCCCAACAATTGAGTCGACCACCAGTGCTCGTCGTCTAGGAGTAGCAACGTGGGCTAGGTGATCTAACTAGTCGAATGTAATGGGAGTCTTCGACCACTTCAAGTATGTCGTAGTTGACGGAGCAACCATATTCACTTCCCTGTTAATGACTTTCAATCGACTTTTGCTCTCTACGTCAGCAAAAAACACCAAGGTAGCATTGACTTTAGGGTAACTATCATCTTCCTCTTTTTCCTCCTCCTTATCAGATTCTTTCTCACTGGGCTGACCCTCTAGGAAGCTCTGAATCAGGAGTCCACACTGTCAAGTGGTATGTTTGGGTTGAATCAAGTTACCCTCTTCGTGTTTCTTCATGTGAACATAACACGGCAATTCCAGAACATCCTGGCCTGTCTAATCCTTCACCTTCTTGGGTGTCCAATGTGCTTTGGGTTTTCCTTTAAATTTCGCTTGTGCATTCAGGACTACAGCCTCAGCAGGACCTATAGGTTCACCTTTACGTGTTTGCTTCCGACTGGAATTTCCAGCTCCGGTGTCCTTGTCGACTGGTTTTCCATTGCCACTATGGAGTCGGTCTTCCTCTTCTCTGTTAGTGTACCAAGTGGCTATTTCCATCATCCGGGATAGAAACATGTCTCCGGAACGACCGAATTTTAGGTTGAGCTCTCTGTGTGGGAAGACCTCTTTGAAGGTGCAAACTGCCTGGTGTTCTGACACATTTTCCACTGATGATGAAGGGTAGTCCATCTCTGGATGAAGTCTCTCAAAGTCTCATTCCACTTCTGAATGCAGTGCTGCAATTCAGTCAGTCCAGCAGGTCGCTTGCAAGTGCCCTCGAATGTTTTGAGAACACTCGGGCCAACTCATCCCAATAGAAAATACTTCCAAGGGCCAACTAATTCAACCAGGCTCTGGCCGAACCCTCAAGTATCAGGGGGAGGTGCTCTATGGCTACATCATCGCTGCCTCTACCAATCTGCACTGCCACTTGGTAATCTTCCAGCCAGGTGTCGGGCTACGACTCACCGGTGAACTTGCTCACGCCCGTACCCAATCTGAAGTTGGGAGTGATCTCAACAGCCCGGATGGTTCTACTAAAACACTTGGGCCCAGAAACAAATGCTCTGCTCCCAATCAAATGGTCGCTGTCTTGTCCTTCTCTGTGTGCTCGGCCCCTGTCGACCAAACCCTGCACGAGGAGTGACCTTGCGTTGAACCCAGGCTCTCTTGGGTTAACTGGGGCTCTCCACTCGTCACCATACGGGCGCCTGTTGTCATACCGCCGGGGCGCGCACGACCCACCCCTCGGAGGGGGCATAGCCACTCGGCAATGGTCATCATGGGGATATCAATGATCATAATGCCTGTAGCCTCTACCCAGGTATTGATCCTGACGGTGACCATGATCTTGACGCTGCGGAGGCGATCTCGGACTATGTGCTGACTGAACTATATCTGCAACTACAGATCTGTTGTCGATTCCGTTGCACGATTGGGAGACACCAGAGTTCTGTTCCCCAGCGGCTCGAAGCAATGATCGGATCTACAATAAACCTCTACCAGCTTCTCAATGTAAAGGCTGAAATGACTCTACTATGCGTGCCGCTGCTGCTACATTTTCAATCGGAGTATGATATACCTGAGGCTCCCTCTGAGTTTCAGACAGAAAGAGTTCTCAAGCATGTCGACTGGATTCAGGATCTATCGACGGGCGCGTTCATCGAGTGCCTGCTGGAGATTTTCTAGATGCGTACGTTCAACCAAGGTGACTAAGCCTGCAACCTCCAAGGCCCGAGACTTGGAAGTCTCCCCAATGATGGGGATCTGCAGTGCCTGGACATTGCGATGATGCAGCGCCTCCTTCTGCTCCATAGTGAGGGCTTCAGGAATGTACTTGTCATGATCATGCGACAAGCTACCGCTGTTGCTGTCGCCGCGATGAAATCTGGGCGGACTATGCTGGGAGTTAACCATGAGGACCTTTGCCGCTGGATCGTTGCTTTCGCACTCAGAAAGCGAATCCGAGTGACTAGTTGGCAGATCAAATAGACTGTAAAGGGATTTGTCGGGCTCGATTGACGTGACTTGAGGGGTGGTCGATTGGCATGCCACCACGTGCTTCACCCAATGTTAGAGCTGCGAACGGCTGGACCTCTTGCGAGGGCGGATGGCGGGGAGCGATGACGCAACGGGAGCCGAACTGTACTGGGTTGACGGCTGACGCAGAAGGACACTACGGGCACTTGCATGGAAGTGTGCTGCCCCACGGACGGGGAGAGTCTCGATGTCGAGGGGAGCTTGTTGAAGCTAGGCGGAGTCGCCATCAATGAAGACAAGCACACCGAGATGGATCTCACGGCGCAAAGCCAAACCATCATTGGAAACCATGTTGATGGAGAATGAAATTTGCAACCTCCCCGGAAGTCGCTTAGATGCTTGCCCCACAGTGGGCGCCAACTGTCGTGGGAGTGAGTCTGACAGTAAGAGTAGGGGGTATGTAGGAGGAGGCAAGGCCCTAGCTATGATGAGGTTGTACATGCAACTTTACGAGTTCAGGCCCATCTCGGAGGAGGTACCTGCCCTATGTCTCGGCGCTCGGAGGCTTGTTGACTGGATTATGCATGGAAGTTATAGGGGGTGTGAACCCTTATGCCCGAGGAGGGGGTGGCTTATATAGAGTGCTCCAGGCCCCTCGCAGCCCTTAGTTACACATGATTCAATGTGAGTTAAGGCAGGGGCATTACTGGTAACGCCAGCTATTAATGATCGTTTGGACTATGGAGTGCACCCCTGACCGTTGCCATCCTTGGGTGGCTTTAGATCTTCTGTACTCCGAGTGATTCTTCGTATGGTCAAGTCACACTACTGTGGTTGAGTGGAATTGGGTGGCCGAGTGGAATCTTCTGTCGAGTGGATTGCACTTCAAGGTGATTTCAGTCGGTGCCTTCTGTTGGACTTTGGATGTCTTTGACTCTAGGGCAGTGTCCTTGGGTAGGGTCTGTAGGTCAGGCCTAAGACCCTACCCTAGGTACATGTCATCGTTAGTGCTAACTAGTCCAGCACATGTTCGTTGTGGATGATGCTGGAGATATATCTCTATGTCTACTCTTATACTCCATCCGTTCCTAAATATTTGTCTTTTTAGATTTCAAATGGACTACCACATACGAATGTTTATAAAAACATATTTTAGAGTTATATTCACTCATTTTTCTATGTATGTAGTCACTTGTTGAAATCTCTAAAAAGACAAATATTTAGGAATGTAGGGAGTAGAAAACAGAGTTGGTGATGATGGTGTGCCTGCCATCCTGCAATATAGGTCGTCGGATTTATATCTAACGGATAGGAAGGAAACTGTAGCAATTTAGCAAAAAGATACCCACACCCCTCTCCACATTTGCAAATAAGGCCTTCTGTCATTCATCCTTTCCTTTTACAAGATAAACTACTCATACAAATGCATCTTGATGTTCCCTGCAACGCACGGACATCTAGCTAGTTTCTTTTAAAATAGTTACTGCGATAATTGGGTTGAAGTGATATATTTTATGTCTGCCCCGAATGATCTTAGATTCACTAGTAGTAACAAAGAAAAGGTTGCCTTGTTAATTAACAGAAAATAGGGTGAAAACTATCACATGAGGCCGGTAAAAACAAGGCACAGTGGTTTCAGCGCCATCGTCACTGCAGCTGTGCACGCGATAGAAGTCTACATATCAAGGGGGATACGGAGAAAAATACATATCGAGTGTGTGTGAGCGAGACACAGAGACAGAACTAGCGTGTGTGTCTCTGTGTGTGTGTGTGTGTGTCTGTTTGAGAGTGAAACCAATTGATAGATTAAGATCAAGATCGAGTTGTCACCCTTCTACTATCATTTTTGGGCGGGGAGAGGGAGAGGGAGAGAAAGACGTATCGAGAGTGTGCGCACGGTAGGCACAGAGGCACACCTAGCGAGTGTGTGTGTGTGTGTGTGTGTGTGTGAGAGAGAGAGAGAGAGAGAGAGAAGCCAGTAGATAGATTAC
>NC_041387.1:224153731-224229213 GCF_002162155.2 Triticum dicoccoides | reverse complement strand
TGTGTGCGCAGTAGGCACATAGGCAAAACTAGCGAGTGTGTGTGTGTGTGTGTTTGAGAGAGAAGCTAGTAGATAGATTACTATCAATATCGAGGTGCCACCCTACTCCTTCGGTGTCAGGTTGTGTGTGTGTATGTGTTTGTTTGAGAGAGAAGTTGGTACATAGATTAGTATCAAGATGGAGTTGTCACCCTACTCCTTCGGTGTCGGGAAGTGTGTGCGTGTGGGTTTGGGGGGGGGGGAGGCAGTGACACTTAGATATAGGGAGAAGGAGTTTATCTGACACATATCTATATTAAGGGATAAGTAGATAACATGTGTGCGAGGCATACTTAAAGCATAAGGGAGATAAACAAGCGGTGTGCATGCAAGTTCCAGAAAAAATGAAGAGAGAAACAATGTCTACGCACGCGTGCTTGTGTGTGTGTGTGTGTGTGTGTGTGCGAGAGAGAGAGAAATCTCAAACCAAAAGGTGCTCTACTGGAATCCCATTGTATGTATTCATATGATTCAGGGACTTGAGTTAACCTTAGGCATATGTGTGCGAAACATAATTATACTTTGAGACATTAGTGGTAGTGGGTGGATGGAATTAAAGGGGTGGCGTGTTCGACAGAGAGAGCGTCTGTGTTTCTGTGTGAGAGACTTGTAGTACGAGGTAGAAAGATGAATTCTAACCTTGACGGGGGGAGAGAAATACACGAAGAAATGAGATATGTATGCGTGTGATAGAGATTGCACAATTCATTCATGTATCACTATCTAGCGATCGTGGACATGCATCATTTGAACGTAAGTCAATATCTACTTCGTATTGTGGACAAAGATACAATATCAATTCAACACTATAAATATTGGACACTCACATATCACATTTTTTTCTAAATAATCATTTTCAATTATGCATGCCAAAGTTGCAAAGATGTTTCTTCAAACAACCAATGTAGCTATCATGTACATGCACCATTGTTAGTCTTGCATTCCAATTCATTAGTCTTGGATGATTTAAGGTTCTATTATGAAGTAATGTATGTAATATTCATATATGAATTCAATAGGTACGCAATTTATGAAATGGAGGCTATGTAATCATCTGAGGTAACACTTTTAAGTAGCGGACTACAAAATCCATTTCTTTTGTGGGACACAATATCCATTTCTTTTTGTGCGCCTCTACAATAACACGTCAATGCATTATGTTTAAAGTAAATAACCAATTGCACTAAAATATATATTTACATGAGAAATACATAGGATGAGCGTTTGATCCCTTTTTTGTGAACGCGCCTCTACACCCGTATGATTGGCCACGCCCTTGTGAACGTCCAAGTTATCGATGCATCATCCCGAGTTATTGTCTTTTTTTTTTGGGTTGGACTTCACACCAGTTATTAACTGCTGACGTGTGCCCCGTGTACACACTCTCGCATGACCTTCCCGCTAGCACTACCCAAATTAGTTGAAACAGGATACGAACGATCCCGCGGGCGGCAAATGTCCCGCCTCCTTCTAAAATTTCCGCCACCTAGTCTTTAGCATGTGAAATTCCCCTTTTGTCCATGGTGCACGGAGAACAACAGTTACAATACGACCCTCATTTGCATTATAGGTTGGTGATGCTTTGGTAACTTCCGGTTCCCCCCACCACACGGCACACCCATTTCTTCTCCCCCTCCTACAAAAATGACTAACTCCACAACACCAGAGCATTTTACATCAGGTCATCCGTACTTCATCGGCCTTTCTACCAATCCCCTCTCGAAACCCTAGACTACTCATCCATCGGCGTACCATAGCCCATTCACTGCCAGCGGCGTCCACCTCACTGGATCTTCTTCTGCGGCCGCATCTACCCCTCCTACCTCCCCTAGAAACAAGTAGACTGCTCATCCACTACTTTACCACATCCCATTCAATGCCGGCCATACCCACAACGCCGAATCTGTTTCGCCGGTACTCTCGTCAACCGCAGCGCATCTGCAGCCGCTCCTTCGTACTCCCCACCAGAGACGCTTCGTCCACATCCCTGGAGTCGCCCGACCGCCGCCCCCGTTGATGGCCTCTAATCCTCTTCACCGACACCTTCCTCAACCCTACTAGGGCCGCTTCGTCAATACCATCGTCAACCCTACCGGAGTAGCTTCGCCTACGCAATTCTCAACCCTACCAGGGCCGCTTTGCCAACACACAAGTTCACGGCCTCAGATCCGCTTCATCGCACCCTCGTCCAACCTACCGGAGCA
This sequence comes from Triticum dicoccoides, assembly GCF_002162155.2. NCBI lineage: Eukaryota > Viridiplantae > Streptophyta > Magnoliopsida > Poales > Poaceae > Triticum > Triticum dicoccoides. Next base: position 224,226,970 of record NC_041387.1, on the reverse strand, counting down.
GCTTTTGACGCCCTGTCCACAGCCACAGACATGCATCATCGACACCATCCTAAACCCAACCACTAGAGTAGCTTCACCGACGCCCTCGTCCACAGCCTCAAATCCGCTTCGCCCACACCGTAGTCCACCATACCAAAGCCGATCCACAAACACCCTACTCGACAGTTCTAGATCTCCTTAACAGACCCCGACAGCCAACGCAGCGTCATCACCCTTAACGTTTGTAACCTGATTCCCACCGTCTGGCAAGATGCCAAGCACCCGCCACGGCCAAGGTACTTGTCACCTTTAAACTCATCCAACATCACCTACCCGATGTACTTCAAATATACTAGCAGGTCATTGTTACATGTTATGCAGCTGGCAAAAACTAGAAGGACGATGTTTCTTCTAGATCCAACAGCTTGGACAATCAAGATCTTGTACTGAGGCATTGCTATGGTCTTGTAAGTGCGTCACTCTCTCTTGTTTTGTTGTGTGCCTGCCAGCGTGCTTTGCTAGGATTTCCGACCAGTAATCCCTTTCTGCAGACAATGATTTCTACTCGTGGCTGCTAAATTAGATATGTAGATGTCATACATGATACTCCCTCCATTCCTAAATATAAGTCATTCTAGAGATTCCACTATAGGCTACATAAAGAGCAAAATGAGTGAATCTACACTCGAAAATGCATCTATATACATCTATATGTGGTCCATACTGGAATCTCTACAAAGACATATATTTAGGAACAGAGGTAGTACATTACACAAAATCGTAGGGGGCATGTAGGAATTCCAGTGCCTACTAGTCGAGCACACAGAGTCATGGCTTGTTTATGCTACACACACAATAGTTAATTGCTGGTTTAAATATGCGGAAGGGATATGCAATCTATTATCATGTAGAGATGTATGAAATTAGTCGTGTCAACTTGCAGATAGGGTTACGCAGTGAAAAAGTACAAGATGTATGTGGAAATTTCGTGGAACATCACAAAAAAGGAGAGGCACCGGTGAGCCTATACAGTGTGCTATGGTAGGTCACTCCGGCCCAGTTCTTTTGCATGATTCTCCCAGAATCTGCACCTCTCTAGCTTGTCCTAGAATATTTGACTCCCTTTTATTTTACAATCCTACCTAATTAGACCCTAACTAGATAGGATTGGAAAACAAATGCAGCTCAAAGATTCTGGGAGAATCTGGATAGGGGTTACATTCTGGGAGAATCTGGCAAAAGAACTGGGCCTCCAATGCAATCATCGTGACATGTTATTTGTATGTTAGTTCTATTGGCCAAGTTTCTCAGGGACAGTTATTTCAAGTTATCCTAAGAAAATAAGCACCTTTGAATATAAGCTCTAGGTAATAAGCCAACTAGTTCGTTTCATTGCCCGCCTTTTCAGCTTATCTGTGGTACGGTCAGTGAAACCTCTAGATTGCAATATATTTTGTCATTTTGCTGCCCATATGAAAATTAATTTGACTTGCAAACATCACAAATTGAACCTAGTGCAGTAATTAATATGATAGGAAAACAGACAATCAATATTTGTTCAAAATGCAAATACAAAGATACCATCTACTTGGAACAATCTACTTTGGTCAGTGACTTCCATAGAGATCCCATTGCCTAATTTAAATGAAGAAAGCATGACCAAAATTTAAATGAACAATTATTTATCAAAATTCAGTGGTCCAAGTGGCTGGTTATTATCATATAGCAGCACAACCTGAAAGCATCTTATAGCAGCAGTAGCTCATAGCAACTCATCATACAGCAGCGGCGGCATCGTGTAATTCATCATATACCAGTAGTAGCTCATAACAATTCATCATATAGTAGTAGCAGGAGCAGCTCATAGCAATTCATCATATAGCAGCAGCAGGAGCAGCTCATAGCAATTTATCATATAGCAGCAGCAGGAGAAGCTTATAGCAACTCATCATATAGCATTATCATCTCATATCAGTTCATCATATAGCAGAAGCAACTCATAGAAATTCATCATATAGCAGCAGCAGGAGCAGCTCAAAGCAATGCATCATATAGCAGTAGCAGAAGCAGCTCATAGCAATTCATCATATAGCAGATCAAAATGAAAATTTGGCAAAAAATCTGAGGAGATCCTCACCTTGTTGGATGAGCTCATCCTTCAACAACACCTCAAGGCCATGGCCTGGGAGGAGGGGAGGGGAATGAGGTGCCTTATGCCTTAGTGTGGCATCAGCCGTAGTTGTGCGGCACCCGCCGGAGTAGTGTGTTGGACGAACCACAGTAGAGCAGTTGCTGGAGACCATGAGGATGAGGGGCGGCGCCAGAGGGAGGAGCAGCCGAGGATATTTATCCCTACCCACCGGACATGTAGCCTAACTTGACAGAGCATCCTCGAGGAACAGGCCAGATGGGACCAGTGGCAACAACTCCTTGGAGGGACCCTAGCGCTGCAGGCATGGGATCGAGTAGAGGGAAAGGGGAGAGAGATGCAAATGGGCAGGGCAATGAGAGCTTGCGTGTTTGTTTTTAATTGAGGGTCAGGTGTGACGTGAGCATGAGTAGTGGAATTTTGAGTGTAATATAGGCAGAGAACAGGGTCATTTCACTATTCCCCTTCCCTTCAATTTTTAGTGAGCTTCTACCCGAAACACCCCCCTCCAAAGTGAAATAAGTTAAACCCAATCCCATAACTCAAAAATGACTTCTTTACATTTTTATGACTTATTTTGACAATAAGCTCTGAAAAGGCGGAATAGATTTGGCCCTTAACCTGTAATTCAATTGTACATGCAATGATGAAACACTCCCGCCTGCTATAGTGTACATTTAGGTATCATCATACATGGCATAACCTAATACATGTTCATTTCATTATAGAATCTGAAATATGCAATGTTTATGTTAGTTCATACATTGCACATGATTTTTAAATGCCCCTTAAATCTGGTCAGTCAAGTGATGGTCTTTAAACCTCCTTCTATGCTTCTTTCCTTGATAGGTAAGATTGGCTCACACATCTGTTCAATTGCCTGTTTGTATCAGCCAGCCATACTAGGACTATTTGCTTTGATTACTTATTTTTCTTGACCTAACAGAGCTTGTCAACTATTAAACTAAGGGCTGCTATTGTGGGGACTTGTATTACTCATAGGTGACATAAAGGTTTGGTTGTACACTAAAGTAGGCTCTCCAAGAGTACCTGCAGATCCAGTTCGAAGGTATGCCTAGTTTTTACATAGTGCACACATAGTAAATGTTCATTTCATTGTGTGCAAGAGGTGTGGCATGTTTCATTATGTGGTGTTGTTTTGTTATAATATCATCCTTTTGTGTTGTTCACAGACAGGAAAGTATGCATATTTATCTTCGAAGGAGACCAGTAACTAGTTTGTGTCACCTTGCAGAGGGGGTGCAATAAAGATAAGATTGAGGATTTCCAAGTACAAGATGTTAGGAAGGAGCCTTGCAAGAGAAGGAGGAGCAGCGCTGAGCCTATTCAACTAGTTACAGTAAGTCACACTGTATTACAATTACCAGCACATCCTATTTGTATAACATTGTGCTTGTGTAGGGTTCTTCACCTGTAACCCAGTCATTGGGCCATTGATTAAAACCCCCTCCACTCACTACTATTTGATGTTCTAACTTTTTTGTAAATCAGATGTATGTAAACACATTTTAATGTGTCTGTTCACTCATTACGGATGTAGTCTACTTTTAAATATCTAAAACATCTTATAGTCATGAACAATGTGAAACTGCTTCCTGCCTTGGTAGAGTTGTCGATGTCATAAATGTCATAACCAAACGCATATTCACATCATTAGCCTCCCTATAATTACTGGGATACTGATTACATACTAGTCAAGATACTTCGTAGGGAGCAAACAATATTGCTTTATATTGTAAATGTAGCTAGGCCATGGATGTTATTGAGGCGTGCATGTATGCATGCTGCCAAATTAATAGTTCAATTGCTTGTTTGTTTCAGGCATAGTTAAATTGCTCTTTTCAATTGCTTTATTTGTCCTTAGTTAATGAGATGACCAAACAATAGTGCCTGATGTTGGGTACATTTATAACTATTAGTTGACATAATTAAAGGCCTTACCATTTAATTACTCTGGTGAAGTGTGCTTGAAGCTTTGAAGTCTATTAACCAACTATTACTGCATGAGGCTCACAATCTAGTTTATACTAGGCTAATGATTGCATTGTTTTGCTTGCTATAATAGGTTTGTATGAATCCCTCTGTTGTTCATTATGCTCCCTAAGACTTTAATGGAGCTACAAAATGGCTAACTGCTTTCTTATACGTAACATGTTATCTAAATTTGTAACCTGTTTGTGTTTTGGATTTGGCCCCAACATCATTCTCCTCTAGTGAGCTAAGAGAGATTTCTGTATGCGGGCTGCAGAGACTACCATTTTTATAATTTTTATAATATCACATGCTTATGCTTCATGATGTGTAACATTATTGTTATTCCTGTTTTGCCATGTACAAAATAGTTTTCTTGCTCGCTTCACTGTTGTAACTATATTTTTTCCCTAGTCATGTGTACTTACAGAAACAATTCAGGATGAAGTGACATCAACACAAAGATCTGCGAGCAGTGTGGCATTGCCATTACCAAACGATTATGGATTGGAATTGAAATGTGCTGATGTTCTCGAGCATTAACTAGAGGTGGCAAGACAATGTGTACATGATTCTCAACGTGCAATCAACAAGTTGACACTGGACTTGCAGGTATCAGATGTAGGATTCAAAAAAATGAAACGAGACACGGAGGTAACAACGAAGGAATTAGAGATTTTGCAGACTGAAAATTGTCCTATTTGAATCCGGCCAATCCTATTTTACGGAGAGATTATAGTTCAAATGGTAAGTTATGTTGATGCGTTTCCATGATGTATGAGCTTGATTTGCCCAGTGTATGTAATTTGTTGTTTCTGGACTCTTTATTATCACTGGTACTGAACTATAATGCCCAGTGGGTATAATCGGCTATAATTTCTTTATTGTATAGTGTAGGTCTATTCTATGTTTCAATTACTTAGTCTCATTATTGTATAGTGTATGTTTTTAGAGGCAATAGTATAGAGTAGGATAATTCATTGAATATGCTATATCGTTGAAACGGGGGCCACCATGCTCGAACATTTCCTGGACGCCATCCAAACGAACAAAAATGTGTAATCAAAGCGGGCCTTAATTGGGTTGGCCAAAATAATATTTAATGGACCCCAAATGATGTGGCCCACCCTAACAACTGTTCTTAGCATGCCATTAACTGGCTGAAAGCTCAATAGGCCCGTATAAATGGAAATGGCCTGTGGGCCTCTAGCTGGCCGAAATAAATGTCAATTTTGTCTCGGCCCTTTTACTTTATGGGCTGTTAAGAGGCCGAAAGTGTGTTGGGCCAGAGGCGGTGTAGGATCGAAAGTATGTCTAGATGGGGGGGTGATTAGACTACTTAACCAAATAAAAATCTAGCCTTTTTCCAATTTTAAGTCTTGGCAGATTTTAGAAACTTAACACAAGTCAAGCAATCAACCTACACATGGAGTTCTAAGAGTATAGCAGCGGAATGTAAATCATTGCATATGAAGGTAAAAGGGAGGAGCTTGGAAGGAGCAAACGCAATGTAAACACGGAGATATTTAGTGTGGTTCCGATATGTGCTGCTATCGTACTTCCACATTGATGGAGACTTCAACCCACAAAGGGTAATAGTTGCGCGAGTCCACGGAGTGAAGCAATCAATTGATAAAAATAAGAGTGCCAATCCCGAAGAAGAGAATTGGATAGTGCACAATGCCAAAAAGGAATTGCCATTGCTCAAAACGGAATCACAACCTAGATGCCCACTCGGCTTATCGTATTGGCAAAAGAAGGAATTACAAAATCTTAGTGCACAAGAGATGAGACAGAAGAACATGGCATGGGTTCCCAAGAGGATCATTCATTACAAAAAATGATGTGCATGCTTCTATTGCGAAAAGAAAAGTGAAGAAAGGGAAGAATGGAAGCAACAAACAGTTAAGCCGAAGGTGTGCATCACAACATCAAAATCTTCGGTTAGCACATCATCCATTTTCTTCAACCATGCCATCGATGCCTTTGCCATGGAATTCATCCCTAGGTATGATCAATTACCCTCCATGGATTTATTTTCATCCACGGATGCAACATAGTTTTCTATATCATGAGAGGGTATTACCAAGTCACTATACATTTGATTAGCTACAAGTTTGTTGCTGATCAAAAGAGCCGACATACTTGATTTGTCATTTCATTTGTTTATTTCGGCTATACATGCTTTGGTGGATGAATTCTACATGAACCTTATGGAGGTGGCAGATATTTATTTATCGCCCTAAGAATATGACAAAGCATGGCATGTGTAGCATTCTAACATTGTCCTTAGTTTGATTGGAGAGCAAGACAAGATACATGTTCATGGAAATCTATACGTATACTTATATTATGCTTGCATGGAGATGAAACATTATGACCGATGCCATTCAAAATATGTTGCATAGACCAATTCATAGAAATTGAGTGGGTTTATGCTTTGATTTAATATATATGATTTGTCCTATGCATTTTTCAAGTCCATGAGAGGCCAAATCATTGTTTTTTTTATTATCGACCATCGGATTAATGACATGCATAATATTGATATTATCCTTGTCTTTCTACTACTATGGAGATTATGTTTTGATGGTTGAATTCAAAACAATGGCCAAGGTGTTGGTGTTGTTTATATATCTCCTTGTGGTGCTATTTTGTGAAGCCTCATGCCACTTAAAATATTTTTTTGCACAATAATCAAAGCCGAATATGCAATGTTATTCGGTTTGGATATTTTTGGTGTCATAGGTGCTATCTACATTGAGGCTTTCGGTGATTCGTTATGAATAGTGCAATAAATATCCACGGGTTATCAATGTTTTGATGAATCACTTATAGTTTATCTTGAGGTATCTCTAGATATTAAATTACCTTGGGTTGCTTTAATATTTCTCATATATCTAGACATGAAAATTGAAGAGAAAATGAGTTGGCGCAACAAGCATTCGGCTACCATGTTGATCATGGTGTATTGCACATCTATCAATAGCTGATGCTTGATCTCACCGACATAGGTAAGGCCAAACCAAAGCCCACTGCTTTGGCCACTAATGAAATTTGTATGCAAGTGAAAGAAAGGATTAGAGGGAGTTCATTCTTGATTGTCTGCGAAATCCCAGCTAAAGGGTGAACAATATGGTTCGGAGGATGACTTTGAAATACATATCTATGGAAATTTATCACCGGATTGTTAATGAAATTGAGAAAGTTTCTCCCAAATTTGCATCAAGGATTCAAACAAGTAATATCCGATATATACTTATATCCCTAAGAATATGCAGAATGGCCGATGGAGTGTTCACATCGTCCTTAGAACCAACATGGTACAAGTTATTTTTCAGCATGCTAGCTATGCCGAAAAACAGGGGGCATGTGTTGATGCTCAAAATTGACACAGTCATAAAATTAGCTTAGGTTATATCAAGACTAATTCAAACTTATGATTGGAAGTCACCTTGGAATGTCTCTCTTCGATAAGATCAAGATGGATATGAAGATGGTCTAAAACGGAGCTCGGATGCAAAAATTATGACAAGTTCAGAGATGCTCATATTGACATCAGGTTATGAAATTGCAAGAAACTCAATTAAGATGGCCTCAAATGGAAAACGTATCAACACGACATTATGCGTATCGTCGAAACGGTTGATCTTGATATAAAAATCGTCCTAATTCGAGGTCGTATGCAACCTGTGGAAGCAAAACAAGGTCAGAAACAGAAGCTGGAGAGTCATTTCGGACCGACCGAGTTGATTTGATCGGTGAGACCGAGTTGGTCCGGAAAATTACCAGAGAGTTGGCAATGTTCACTTGGTAGGACTGAAGAAAACCAATCGGTGAGATCGAGTTGATCTGAGTAATTACAGAAGGCTATAGAGAGTTGGCAACGTTCACTCGGTGGGACCGAAACGAACCAATGGATGTGACAGAGTTGATCCGGGAAATTACCAAAGATTCCTATCCGAGTTAGGTTAGGGTTTTTAATCTTTTGGACAGAATTTTTAGTCCTTTTCTTGTACAGGAAGTCCAGCCGCCTCATAAATAGATAAGAAGTGATGGCCAATTGAACAACACACAATCGAACAAATCAATCTACCACTTTTTATCTTTTATCTTTTCTCCTTAACCCTAGTTCTTCTTCTTCCTCGTTCTCCGTTCGTTCTTCTTGTTGCAGGGCGGCGAACCTCAAGGCCCTCAGGGCGACCAAGTCGACCTAGGGCAACCCATAGCCACCGCGTGCCCTGAAGGGGTTCCCCCCAGGCAAGTGGGGTTTCGGGTGTTCAAAAGCACCCACCGGATTGTCTTGCGTACCGCGCTTCCGACAGGTCTCCTTCGACGTGAGCTGCGATGCATCATCCCTGGTGTCGAGGGTACACGGTGACGTTTTCGTGTGCGAACAGAGTGTTTAGTTCTTTCGTTAGATGCTCAATCTCCTTATCATTGTCATTCCTTTCATCCTGATTAGCATGATTAATAACAGTTTCATCATAGTTTTCATCACTAGCATTGTCAACAAGTAACTCATCATCACCTAGCAAATCATCTTCATCACTATTGAAATCAATATACTCAGGGTGTGATACCTTGGGGCTTTTAGCCATGAAGCATCTTCCAATTCCTTCATTTGGTGAGTCAAATATGTTGTAGGAGTTGGTTGACACAAGTGCAAGACCGGCAACACCTTCATCATGAGTATATTTGCAGTCGGAGTGATAACTTCGCTCGGAGTGGTGGTCGGAGTCAGAACCGGATACCCATTCACCAACATGAGCTTGATGTCTTCATTTTGTCTAGCTCCTTGATGTCTTGTCCTTCCTTTTTGAATCCATGTTTCTGTGAGAGGTTCTTCATTCATAACGATCATCTCTACTCCTTCTCTCTCTTGGGGGTGATTCTTCTCTTGTACTTCTTCTTTTAGGTGAGTCTTCTCTTCTTTTGTAGGGAGTCTTACACTCATTGGAATAGTGTCTGGGTCTTCCACAATTGTAGCAATTACGTTCACGACTAGAAGATCTTTTGTCATGGTAGTATCTTGACTTGGAGCTTCTCTCTTTGCCTCAACTCTTATTGAATTTGTTGAAATTCTTCATCATTAAGCTCAATTCCTCATTGAAGACTTGTTTTTCACTTGATGTGATAGGAGCATCACATGAGGCTTTATAATGACCACTAGACTTGTTGTGAAGCTCTTCTTTATCCTTGACTGACATCTCATGAGCAACAATTCTTCCAATGACTTCCATTGGCTTCAGATCTTTGTAATTGGGCATCATTTGGATCAATGTGCACACGGTATCATATTTTCGATCTAAGGCTCTTAGGATCTTCTTCATGATGAATCTGTCAGTCATCTCTTCACTTCCTAAGCTGGCAATCTCATTTGTGATGAGAGCAAGCCTAGAGTATATTTTAGAGATACCTTCACCATCCTTCATTTTAAACTTGTCAAGTTGACTTTGAAGTACATCCAACTTGGATTCCTTGATGGACTCGGTACCTTCGTGTATATCAATCAAAGTATCCCAAATTTCCTTTGCATTCTCAAGACGTCTAATTTTGTTGAATTCTTCGGGGCACAATCCATTGAAGAGGATATCGCTAGATTGAGCGTTATATTGCAACATTTTCAACTCTTCCATAGTTGCTTCTTGATTTGGTTGTCTCCCATCAAAGAATTCACCTTGCAAGCCACACAATAGCCTAAATGGTGGGGTTACGACCAAGAATATGCATTTTCATCTTATGCTTCCAACTAGAAAAATTAGTACCATCAAAGTAAGGACCTCTACGGTTGTAATTTCCCTTGCTAGACGCCATACTCTCCTAGGTTGTGAAACCAAGGCTATGATCACCAAAGCTATGGAAATCAAGGCAAATGGAGACCAAAGCTCTGATACCACTTGTAGGATCGAAAGTATGTCTAGAGGGGTGATTAGACTACTTGACAAATTAAAATCTAGCCTTTTCCAAATTTTAAGTCTTGGTAGATTTTAGCAACTTAACACAAGTCAAGCAATCAACCTACACATGCAATTCTAAGAGTATAGCAGCGGAATGTAAATCATTGCAGATGAAGGTAAAAAGGGAGGAGCTTGGAGGGAGCAAACGCAATGTAGACACAGAAATTTTTGGCGTGGTTCCGATAGGTGGTGCTATCGTATATCCACGTTCATGGAGACTTCAACCCGCGAAGGGTAATGGTTGCCCGAGTCCACAGAGGGCTCCACCCACGAAGGGTCGACGAAGAAGCAACCTTGTTTATCCCACAATTGCCATCACCCATGAAGGACTTGCCTCACTTGGGTAGATCTTCACGAAGTAGGCGATCTCCTTGCCCTTAGAAACTCCTTGGTTCAACTCCACAATCTTGACGGAGGCTCCCAAGTGACACCTAACCAATATAGGAGACACCACTCTCCAAAAGGTAATAGATGGTGTGTTGATGATGAACTCCTTGCTCTTGTGCTTAAAATGGTAGTCTCCCAAACAGTCAACTCTCTCTCACAGATTTGGATATGGTGGAAAGATGATTTGAGTGGAAACAAACATGGGGAAGGCTAGAGATCAAGATTCTTGTGGTTAGATTGGAATGTCTTGGTATCAACACATGAGTAGGTGGTTCTCTCTTAGAAAATGAGTAGCCGAAGTGTAGGCATGTTCTGATGACTATATCTCAAATGGAGAAGGGGATGGAGGGGTATATATAGCCTCCACACAAAATATAACCGTTACACACAATTTACCAAACTCGGTGGAACCGAATAGAGAAACTTGGTGAGACCGACTTGGTTCAAATGTGAACGTTAGGCTTTTCGGTGGAACCGACAATATCAACTCTATGAGACCGACTGATAACCCACAACTGTAGGGGATCACAACAGCTTTCGAGGGTAGAGTATTCAACCCAAATTTATTGATTCGACACAAGGGGAGCCAAAGAATATTCTGAAGTATTAGCAGTTGAGTTGTCAATTCAACCACACATGTATAACTTAGTATCTGCATCAAAGTATTTAGTAGCAAAGTGGTATGATAGTAATGGTAACAGTGGCAAAAGTAACGATAGCAGTTTTGTAGTGATTGTAACAGTAGCAACGGAAAAGTAAATAAGCAAAGCATAATATGTGAAAAGCTCGTAGGCATTGAATCAGTGATGGATAATTATGTCGGATGCGATTCCTCGTGTAATAGCTATAACATAGGGTGACACGGAACTATCTCCAGTTCATCAACTTAATGTAGGCATGTATTCTAAATATAGTCATCTGTGCTTATGGAAAAGAACTTGCATGACATCTTTTGTCCTACCCTCTCGTGGCAGCGGGGTCCTAGTGGAAACAAAGGGATATTAAGGCCTCCTTTTAATAGAGAACCAGACAAAAGCATTAGCACTTAGTGATTACATGAACTCCTCAAACTACGGTCATCACCGATAATATCCCGATTATTGTCACTTCTGGGTTATCGGATCATAACATATAATAGGTGACTATAGATTGACTTGCAAGATAGGATCAAGAACTCATATATATTCATGAAAACATAATAGGTTCAGATCTGAAATCATGGCACTCGGGCCCTAATGACAAGCATTAAGCATAGCAAAGTCATAGCAACATCAATCTCAGAACATAGTTGATACTGGGGATCAAACCCTAACAAAACTAACTTAATTACATGGTAAATATCATCCAACCCATCACCGTACTGCAAGCCAATGATGGAATTACTCATGCACGGCGGTGAGCATCATGAAATTGGTAATGGAGGGTGGTTGATGATGACAACGGCGACGAATCCTTCGCTCCGGAGCCCCAAACAGACTCCAGATCAGCCCTCCCGGCGACGGCTTGGCGACAGCTCCGTATCGTAAAACGCGATGAAACTTTCTCTATGATTTTTTTTCGCTGCGAAACAAAATATATAGTGTTGGAGTTGAGGTCGGTGGAGCATCAGGGGGCCCACGAGACAGGGGCGCGCCCAGGGGGAGGGGGCGCGTCCCCCACCCTCGTGGACAGGGTGTGGGCCCCCTCGCCTTGATTCTTTCGCCAGTATTTTTTATATTTTCCAAAAGTTATCTCCGTGGATTTTCAGGTCATTCCGAGAACTTTTGTTTTCTGTACAATAAACAACACCATGGCAGTTCTGCTGAAAACAACATCAGTCTTGGTTAGTTTCATTCAAATCATGCAAATTACAGTCCAAAACAAGGGAAAAAGTGTCTGGAAAAGTAGATACGTTGGAGACGTATCAACTCCCCCAAGCTTAAACCTTTGCTTGTCCTCAAGCAATTCAGTTGATAAAATGAAAGTGATAAAGAAAAACTTCTACAAACTCTATTTGCTCTTGTAGTTGTAAATATGTAAAGCCATCATTCAAGTTTTCGGCAAAGATTATGAACTAACCATATTCACAATAACACTTAGGTCTCATATTTACTCATGTGAATAGCATAATCAGCTAGCGAGCAATAATAATAAATCTCGGATGACAACACTTTCTCAAAACAATCATAATATGGTATAACAAGATGGCATCTCGCTAGCCCTTTCTGTGACCGCAAAACATAAATGCAGAGCACCTTTAAAGATCATGGACTGACTAAACATTGTAACTCATGGTAAAAGAGATCCAGTCAAGTCATACTCAATATAAATCAATAGTAATGAATGCAAATGACAGTGTGATCTCCAGCAAGAGCTTTTTAATAAGAAGGTGATGACTCAACATAAAAGTAAATGGATAGGCCCTTCGTAGAGGGAAGCAGGGATTTGTAGAGGTGCCAGAGCTCGATTTCAAAATAGAGATGAATAATATTTTGAGCGGCATACTTTCACTATCAACGCAACAACTTATGAGATGGCTATATCTTCCATGCTACATACATTATAGGCGGGTCCCAAACAGAATGGTAAAAGTTTATACTCCCCCACCACCAACAAGCATCAATCCAAGGCTTGCTTGAAACAACAAGTGCCTCCAACTAACAACAGCCCTGGGGGAGTTTTGTTTAATTATTTTGATTTTCTTTGAGCTTTTTTATCATGGGACTGGGCATCCCGATTACCAGCCATTTTCTCGTGAATGAAGAGCGGAGTCCACTTCCCTTGAGAATAACCCACATAGCATGGAAGATACAGACAGACCTAGTTGAAACATGAGCTTCTCGGGCATAAAAACAGAATTTCATTTGAAGGTTTGGGGTTTGGCACATACAAATTTACCTGGAACGGCAGGTATATACCGCATATAGGAAGGTATGTGTCGGTTTTCGGGTTCCGGCAGACCCTTGAGGTTCGAACACTGGGGTGCGCATGGAAATCTCTCCCCTACCAGCTCACGTCTCAAGTCTCGCAAAGATCTAAGCAAGAAAGATGAACACACAAGGGACACGAGATTTATACTGGTTCAGGCCACCACTATGGTGTAATACCCTACTCAAGTGTGTGGTGTGGTGGATTGCCTCAGGGGGTGATGGTAAATAGTACAAAGGGAGAATAGCCTCGCGAGGGGCTGTTTTTGAGTTGGTGCGATGAACTGCTTGGGTGAGTTCAGTCGCTTCTCTCTCTCTCTGGCGATCTGTTTCTCGATGCCTGTACCCTATGGTGGCTAGTCCTATTTATAGAGCGAGGCCCTGGGCCTCTCCCCAAATAATAAGCGGGAAGGGCGACAATAATTGGCCATTTTGAAGGGCAACATCTGGTACACTTATCCTGACTAAAGTTGGTCTTCGGCTACCAAAGGCCCTGACGATGACGCCGCCCTAGGCTCCACGATGACCTCCATCCTCCCGCTCTGCTGGTCATGGTCTTATTGCACCGAAACGGAAACCTTTGCCTGATGCCTTGGCCTGTGCTTGCCCCCTTTGCACCGAAAGGGAAACAAGGACACTGCGCAGGCCGGCACCGGCCTGGCCCCCGCCTGGCCTTCGATCGTCTTGGCTTGCGTCATTGGCTCCTCGTGAGGTACCCTGTCTCTATATCTCCACCTCCTCGCGAACTTGCCTGGGGAGGCTGCTCCTAGGAAGCTTCATGTCGTCCGCCCCGTGAGGGTCTTGAGCTTGAGATGATGAAGCTGGGCTGCATTGGTCCCCCACTTGAGCCACGCTGCAGGCCATAGGCAGGCAAGTCTGGGGACCCCCATTCCCAGAACGCTGACAGTAGCCCCCAGGCCCAAGCGCGCCCGGACTTGGCTTAGCAGAGAAGCGAAGGGGAAAGTGCGAAGCGCCGCAGGCCCCAATAGCCTGCGGCCTTGGGTGCCGCATGGCGGTTGATTGGACGTGGGCGCCTCCGCTTCCCCATGATGCCTTATTACACGCCCGGCTAGGCGGAACCGTGATTGCACACAGCTATTGCCCTTTCGCCACCCGCACGCTTCCTCCCCTTCTTTCTTCCTCGAGCTTCAAACTCCGCCCTCAATCCAACTCGAGCTCCCCCCTCTTTCGACCGCCATCGTGCCAACAAAGAAGTGAAAGGGGAAGAAGCCTGCCTCTTCATCCCGCTCGCCTCTGGCGGCGGCCCCCACCGTCGATCAATCAATCATACTCAATCCCGAGGCCCTGCGCAAGGTCCGTTCTGCTCTGGCCACCATCTTCAACCAGTGCGGCTAGACCACAGTCTGGCCCGCGTCCCATGCTTCTATTGATAGGGTCGTCACAGAGGTCAGGTTCTTTGCCGACGCCTTGTGGGCGGGCCTGGTTCCTCCTTTCTCTGCTTTCTTCAATGCGGTGCTCTCCCATTATCAGATCCACTCGATGCACCTCGGGCCTGAGTCCATTACCCTCCTAGCCGTCTTTGCTTTTGTTTGCGAGCCAATGGTGGGCATTCCTACTTCTGTTGCCCTGCTGTGGCACTTCTTTTCTTTGCGCCTGAGCAACCGCACTCAATGCTCGGGGTGTGTGAGATTCCTCGCCGTACCAGAGACGGCTGCTTCAGGGATCGACTTCGGCCTTCCTCCCTCTGAGGCCAAATTTAGGGAGCGGTGGTTGTATGTGGACATCGGGGTGCCCAGCCCCCTGCTCTCGCACCCAACTGCTCCTGCTGTTCCCAGCTCGGGCAGGGGTCATGAGGCGCTCGTGAGCCCCCGGCTCGTCTTCGTCTGGCGCCGTTTCGAGACCTTGAGGGCGCTTAACGTGACGGCGCCCAAGGTGGTGAAGGAGTTCCTCCCGTGTCGCATTGCTCCGCTCCAATGCCAGTCTCGCCAGATGTGGGACTATGAGGGGCACAAAGACCGCATGCGGCTCCAGGAGGAGGACTTGGCGCCCGAAGCACTGAGGATGGTGCTCAAGGTCCTGACTGGTGACCCTTCACCAGGCAGCCTTCGACATGATGGTGCCCTTTTGTATCTTTGTTTGGGCAGGGCCGATTTCATGAAGCAGATGCCCAGCTTCGACGAGTGGGGGCTGCGTCCGACTGGCCTCAGGGGCCCCCGCGAGAATCCTGTCGCCGTGGTTGCCCTTCCGGTTGCCCAAAGCGGCCCTGTCTCAGGTGATGGAGCGGGGAGACGAGAACCGCCGGGAGCCGAAAGGGATGATGTTGTGGAGGTTCTGATACCGCATGGAGCCCCGGAGGCGACATCTCATGAAGCCTGCCCTGGAGCAGTGGCAGGCGAGGAGTCGCGGCCTACGGCTCCTGAGGCTCTGGTCGTTCCTCATGAGGCGGTGCCCGGTGGCGCTCCTCTGGCCGGTCCCCTTAGCGCCGATTGCCCTGACGCCTTCGACATGCCACAAACCGACCCCTGCGCCAAGCGCTTAGGTCGGTTTCGAGTAGATTTCGAGGCCCTCCGCAAGAGGGAGGAGACCTCGGGCGGTGAAGATCGCCCTTGCCGCCTGTTGAAGCGTAGGAAGTACTTTGCCATGGATGAGTAACTCCTCTTCTTTCTTTGCTCCTTTATTTCTCTGTTCTCGCAGCTGATCGCGGCCTTCTCAGTGTCCTTCCTGCTGAATTCGCGGGGACGGCCAAGGAGCCATCCCCGCAAGCTTTGCCATCGCTGCTGGTCCTGGGTGTGCCGGGCTTGAGCGGCGCTCCTGCCACTCGGCCAGTCGGAGAAGCGGCCCGTCTTGTGGGGCGTCTCGAGCCTGCGCACCTGCTGTCCTCCCTTCACGGGTTCTCCTGGGGCATGACCAGCTTGCCCCGTGCTCCTTCCCTGATCGTGAGCGGTGATTGGTAGAAGTTAGCCTTAAGCTTCTCTTCTGGGGATGGACCGGTGCCGAGCCGGGCTCCTGGTGCGGCCCTCTTAGTGATCGCTGGGGCACCAGGCCCAAGCCCTGCGCCGGGAGGGGGCATGCCACCCTAGTGCCTTCCGGGTTCGCTAGCGGTAGAGGATGACAAGAAAGCTGTACTCAGGCGTGCTTGCGAGCGCCGCGCCCATCGGCAAGAATTCCTCCAGGGGGCGACGGATGCAGTAAGCCGGATCGGAGCAGAGCTTGCTGGCGAGGATGCACGCCTCGAGGCCGAAGGCTTGCGCCTTGCTGAAGAGAGGCGCAAGCTGAAGGTAGCCATTGCCTTTGCGCGTCACCAGCGTGACCTTGACAACGTGAAGGCTGAAGCATCACTGGGGGCCTCGCGAGAGGCCTGTTCCCGAGCCGTCGAGGAGGCCCGGGAAGCAGACCGTCGGTGCAAGGATGCGGAGGAGCGCATGTGGGAACTCCAAGCCTGGAGCAACTCTCTGGAGGAGCAAGTGAAACTGCGCCAGGCGGCCCTTGTGTCGCTGAAGGTGGCCTCCGTCGACCAGGCAGAGCTGCAGAAGCGTGAGGAAACGCTGACGCTGGAGGCCGCCGAGCGCAACCTTGACCTTGAGTGGCTGGAGACGAGGGAGCGCCTGGTGGCTCAGGTGGAGGATGACGTCGCCGCGCGTGAAGCCCGAGCCCAGGAAGAGGTCAACCACCATGTGGCGGAAGCTCGTTCAGGTCTTGATTGCCAATAGGAAGCGAGGTTGGAGCTGATCAGGGCGGAAGCTGAAGGTAGGACCGCGGCCATCAGGGCCAAGCTGGCCAAAGTGACGCGGGGCGCAGACCTCTCCGCAGTTGCCCTTGGCGCAGCGCAGGCGGAGCTGGCCTCTTCTCGCGCCGAGCTGCTTCTTCTTTGATAGAGGGTCGATGGCGCCGAGGCCATCGCGCGGAAGAATGAGGAAGAGATCCGTCAGAGGCGGCTTCTGGAGCATGAGAACGCCCCCATGCTTCGAACGCTCATGGAACGAGCTAACACGGCCCTGGGCAACATTTGTGAGGCCACTGCCGAGGTGCCGCATGAGACCAATTATGCCGGCAACCTCCAATATTTCAGTGACGTGGTGACGCTTCTGGAGAACCGCTCCAAGAGGTCTCGTTGGCTCGTCGAGGAGAGGATCCGAGCCTTGCTTGGGTGTGCCTTCTCCCATGTCTTCAACCATCTGCAGAACATGGACCCCCACTTCGATTTAGATGCCGCCATTGCACCCGTGCCCATAGCTGTCCGGGGCGACCTGGCGCAATGAGTGGAACACAATGTGGACGCCCTCGTAAGGGCCTTCACGTCTAATGATGATGGCGTGATCGTGGCCGTCGATGAAGGTGGCATGGTGGACGCGCCTGGCGCTGGCGGAGGTGTTGGTGGTGATGGTGATGACGCCAGCGACGCCTCTGGAGGCGCCCCAGATGACGCGGCGAGTGATATGTCTGATTGATCGTACGTCACCGTTGTTTACCCTACGTGAAGAAAGTCCGGGCTTGGCCCTGACGACTGTAAGAGCATTTTGGGAGGGGAAGCCCCTCATGTAAAGGTTTGCGATCAATATCCTTGTAAGCATAACACTGCGTGTGAGCTTAGCTACTGGCCCGGCTATGGTTTAGCTGATCTGTTTACCTCTTGACCCCGACGAGTCCTGAGCGGGCCTATGTGGGTCACAATGCCTCGAGTGTCTTCTAGGTGGTCCTATTGATCCTGCGGTGAGAACCTCCGGAGAGGGTGCGGCGACAGGCGTCCGTATTGTATACGTGCCTGGCCTGGCCCAACTCACGAGGGGCTCGCGAGGGGAGGCAGCTGACGCTAACTTGGACGTAAAGCCGAAACCAGAACACGAGAGATTGCTCGAACGAGACTAAGCTCCCCTTCCGCAAACACACGCAAGTTTCAAGCTCAAATCCAACTTAAATTCAAATTGATGAAACTTGTCAATAGAGGAAAAGGCAAAAGGCAAAAAGGCAAAAAGGCGCATCTAGCACCTAGTCTAGTCTTCGACGTCTTCTCACCAGCGTGGAGCTAAGTGCTGCCACTGGGCGTGGCAGGAGCCCCCGAGGCCCGAGGGCGGCTCTCCAGAGACTCCGGGGCGTGTACAACCCCACTCATCATTACGTCAGAGTGTCACGGTGCAGCGAGCTTCACAGGCACTGGGCCTTCTTCACAGGTACCGGCCTTGCTTCATATAGCCAGACGAGGGCCCCGCCTTGTGCCACACTCTACCACCACTAACGGCAACCGGAAACCAAAGACGACACCAATGGGGTAGAGCGGTTGCTAGCGGTTCCCCCGACGACCATGGGTCCTCTGCCGGGGGCAGGCCCTATGGCACCTCCCCAGCAGAGGGCCTACCTCTGGAGTGCGCCTGATGCCGAGCGCCGCGGGGACAAACCCGGATCCCGACCCCTCTCATGCAGCCCCCGGTGCCCTCCCCCCAAGGGTTAGGAAGCTGCAGCATTGGGGCAGCCATTTGCTGCGGCGACCTGTACCTCCTGCGACCCATGGTTAGTATAAGTTTGCTCCTGAGGAAGTAGTGGTACTAGATAGTTGCCGCCACCGGCGCGGCCGTCGAGGCCCTCTTGGGGCTCTTGAAAGAGCTCAGCTTCTGGTGGCTCCTCGCCCTAGCCTGGCCCAAGGAACGAGCCATGGTCTTCTTCCAATGCGCATTCTCGATCCACCATGCGGGGCACATAAGCTTCTGGCACCGCAACTCCACGGTTCTCGCCGTAGTGCCCCACATTCCACGCAGCTCGGCCTGGAGCGTTGTCTTGAGGGTGATGGCGTGGTGGCCCACCGAGGCCGAAGGTCGCGGGGTGTGCTCCTTCGCCGGCCAGAGATGGGACTGGCGCGACTTGGCGCCCGATGGTGATGGCCGGGTTGGCATTGAGCTGGGCCTGGAGCCCACTTGGAGTCGCATGGGCATGTATGGGCCGCCATACGGCCCGCCTTGGACCTGGGATGGTAGCTGGACGCAGAAAGGAGGCGCTCCCGAGGCGGCGGCGTCCAGGAGTTCGGCTACTCGCTCCAGCAACATGTCAGGGCCGCCCTCCAGCATCCGGCACCGTAGCAGTTCTCGTGCCACCGTCAGCGCGGCCCTAGATTTCGCTTGCTCCCGTCGGGTATGCGGAGATCTGGCCGCGGCGTGGTTCGAAGCTCTTGCTGCTGACCGCACCTGCCGCGGTGTGAGGGAAGGCGGCGTTTGGCCGCGTCGCCCACGGCCCGTAGCACCCTGCGGAGGGCGAGATGCCTGGGGCGCAAGGTTGTGTTCACCCTGGACCCGGGGCACGACGTGGACGGGCCACGCCGCCCAGCGGTCGGCGTTGGCAGTCGGGTCGCTTGACATCAGGGCGGCGAGGCGGCGAAATGCGAGGCGGCGGAAGAAATATTCCAACGCACCCCTACCTGGTGCGCCAAATGTCGGATTTTGGGTTCCGGCAGACCCTTGAGGTTCGAACACTGGGGTGCGTAGGGAAATCTCTCCCCTACCAACTCACGTCTCAAGTCTCGCGAAGATCTAAGCAAGAAAGATGAACACAGAAGGGACACAAGATTTATACTGGTTCAGGCCACCATTGTGGTGTAATATCCTACTCCAGTGTGTGGTGTGGTGGATTGCCTCAGGGGCTGATGGTAAACAGTACAAAGGGAGAACAGCCTCGCGAGGGGCTGTTCTTGAGCTGGTGCGATGAACTGCTTGGGTGAGTCCAGTCGCTTCTCTCTCTCTCTAGCGATCTGTTTCTCGATGCCTCTACCCTGTGGTGGTGAGTCCTATTTATAGAGCGAGGCCCAGGGCCTCTCCCCAAATAATGAGCGGGAAGGGCGCCAACAATTGGCCATTTTCAAGGGGAACATCTGGTACACTTATCCTGACTAATGTTGGTCGTCGGCTGCCAAAGGCCCTGACGATGACGCCGCCCTGGGCTCCACAATGACCTCCATCCTGCCGTTCTGCTTGTCATGGTCTTATTGCACCGAAACGGTAACCTTTGCCTGATGCCATGGCCTGTCCTTGGACCCTTTGCACCGAAAGGGATACAAGGACACTGCGCAGGCCGGCGCCCGCCTGGAGCCCGCCTGGCCTTCGATCGTCATGGCTTGCGTCATTGGCTCCTCGTGAGGTAACCTGCCTTGATCTCTCCGCCTCCTCGCGAGCCAGCCTGGGGAGGCTGCTCCTGAGGAAGCTTCATGTCGTTCGCCCCGCGGGGCCTGGCCCCTCGCGAGGGTCTTGAGCTTGAGCTGATGAAGCCGGGCTGCATTGGGCTCCCACTTGAGCCACGCTGCAGTCCGCATGAAGGCAAGTCTGGGGACCCCCTTTCCCAGAATGCCGACAGTATGGTGGACTCATATGGAATAACTTTGGGGTTTATGGAGTTTGGATGCACAAGAAGTATTCCCGCTTAGTACAGGTGAAGGCTAACAAATGACTGGAAAGCGACCAACTAAGAGAGCGACAACAGTCATGAACATGCACTAAAACTAATTTACACCAAGTACAAGCATTAGTAGGATATAATCCACCATGAACATAAATATCGTGAAGGCTATGTTGATTTGTTTCAACTACATGCGTGAACATGTGCCAAGTCGAGTCACTCAATTCATTCAAAGGAGGATACCATCCCATCATACCACATCATAATCATTTTAATAGCATGTTGTCACGCAAGGTAAACCATTATAAACTCATAGCTAATTAAGCATGGCATAAGAAACTATAATCTCTAAATGTCATTGCAAACATGTTTATTCATAATAAGTTGAATCAGGACATATTTACAAAAACAAGAGAGGTCGAGTTCATACCAACTTTTCTCATCCCAATCAGTCCATCATATATCGTCATTATTGCCTTTCACTTGCACGACCGAACGGTGTGTATAATAATAATAGTGCACGTGCATTGGACTAAGCTGGAATCTGCAAGCATTCAATTCAAGAGAGAAGACAAAGTAATATGGGCTCTAAGTTAAAAAGACAATCAGCATATGAGAGCCACTAAACATTTTCATTAAGGTCTTCTACTCTCGACCCCCAAAGGAAAGAAAAGAAATAAAACTATTTACACGGGAAACCTCCCAACAAGTAAAACAAGAACGAGAAATCTTTTTGGGTTTTCATTTTAATTACTACTACAAGCATGGAAATTAAACTAACTACTTTTTTTGTTTTTCTTAAGGTTTATCAAACACACAAGAATAAAGCTAGAAAAAGAAATTAAACTAGCATGGATAATACAATGAAAGAGTATGAGCACCGACAACTAGAATAGTGTGTGAACATGTATGTAAAGTCGGTGAGGAATACGTACTCCCCCAAGCTTAGGCTTTTGGCCTAAGTTGGTCTAATGCCAAGGATAGCCTGGCTCATATCTGAAGTTATAACTGGGGTCGTACTGAGATGCAGCTGCCAATGCATCCTAAGCTACGGTATGTTGATGAGCTGCCTCTGCTCTCCCCTCGTGTTCGGCTGCCCCCTCCCTGGTAACAACATATCTTCATTTTGCCTGGTAATCAAAAAGGAAAGGAGCAAGGAGAGTAACATGGACAGCGCGACGTCTGTCAAAGATTAGTTGATACAGGAGGAATTGTTCATTCCTCACAAGAAAACGGTGCCTGACCATAGCATTAAAATCTAAATAAGCGGTAGGCAACTCAATATCTCCCTCATGTTGGGATATACCAAGATAGTTAGCAACACGGGTCGCATAAATTCCTCCAAATAAATCTCCAGATATACCATTATTATGCAACCTACGTGCAACTATGGCCCCCAAGTTATAATCTTTATTACCTAATACATCACTCTTGAGGACACAAAGATCAGGGACACGCATGTGACATGCTTCATCTTTACCTTTAATGCATCTACCAATAAAGAGAGCAAAATAATGTATAGCAGGAAAATGAATGCTCACTACGGTAGCTTGTGCTATATCCCTAGATTCTCCCACAGTGATACTACCTAGAAAATCTTTATATTCAGATTTGTGGGGTTCATGAACATTTCCCCACTTCAGGAGTTTGCAAGCAGTAGTAAAATATTCTAGGACCATGGTATAAGATTCATCCTAAATATCAAATAGGACATTCTAAGAATTACGTGAAGATGAAAATTTAAACCTTCTCATGAATGAATCAGTCAATTGGTAGTACTGAGGACACTTATCTTGTATGAAGTCCTCAAGATTAGCATTACACACATATGCATAAAATTTATCCTTAATGCCTGCATTGACCATAAACTCTTCTGATGGCCACTTGCAAGCACGCACTTTGGCTTCCCTTGGTGGTACATCGTCTTGCTCACGCATAGCACGCCCAGGTCCTCTCTTAGTTGAGGAACCACCTTGGTACATTCTCCTGGACATCCTTCTTTCTTCTAAAAATTTCTGAAATTTTTAGTAACTTCAAAATAAAAGTGAATCAAACTAAACAAGATTGATAGCAACTACTCCCACAAGTGCCTAGAGCGTATATCATGCATTAGAATTACTTGGGACCTCATAAATTTGACATGAAAGCTCAAGAACAGGGTCACCTATGCAGCAAAAATTTGCAATGAATAAAGCACTAGAACAAAAACTAATTGGACCAATGGAGGAGTCACATACCAAGCAACAATCTCCCAAAGCAGTTTTGCGAATAGAGCTTTGAGCAAGGAGATCAAAAATCGCAGCAAAATGAGCTAGGACTCGTGCTTAAGCTGGATGGGGATTTTTTTGGGAGGAAGATGGAGGGTGTGGGTGCAAGAATAAGTGGAGGGGGGCCACCGTGGCCCATGAGACAGGGGGGCGCGCCTAGAGGGTGTGGTCGCGCCCTCCACCCTCGTGGTCAGGTGCTTGCCCCCCCTGTTGTGTTCTTAGTGCCTAAAATCCTCAAATATTCCATAAAAAATCATACTAAATTTGTAGGGCATTTGGATCACTTTTATTTTTGGGACATTTTCTATTGCACGGATAATTCAGAAAACAGACAGATAATACTATTTTTGCTTTATTTATTCTAAATAACAGAAAGTAAAAAGAGGGTACAGACGGTTGTGCCTTCTAGTTTCATCCATCCCATGATCATCAAAATGAATCCACTAACAAGGTTGATCAAGTCTTGTTAAGAAACTCATTCCGAATAACATGGAACCGGAGAAATTTCTAATAACACTAGGTTACCTCAACGGGGATATGAACATCCCCAACAATAAGAATATCTTGCTTTTTCTTAACATTAGAAATAGGAAATTCAAAACCTCCAATAATGATAGTTGGAACTTTTCCAAGAGAATTGATGCTATGAACTTGTCACGACCGGTTTTTCAATAAAATACTTATTGAGAAATTGATCTTTTGATTCAAGTATAGGAAGAGTTATCCTTACTGGTAGACAAATACTTGAATACAGAAGGCCAGTAGCATTAAATATATTACAGGGTTGAGCTGAGGTTGCTCAACAATTTATTACAAACACGCCAATATTGTACATCAGGGCGGTTATGGCACAGGGTGTGGTGGCATGCTACTCACTCGAGATAACAGTGGTGGTGGAAATGTCACAGTGGAGTGGATGACATGACTCCTAAACTGGCAGCTCATCGAGCGTCGTGGTGAGGCTCGATGAATTTATTCGGGTAGCGAAAGCGGATATAATACAATGACCAAATCCAGGATCGCACGAGACTGACTGGGACTTCTCTAGGCGGCGGACTCGCTATCGAACTCTTCATCCATGAGATCGCCTTCATCAACATCTGGCCAAATCAACAAGCCAGGTGAGTACTTCAAAAGTACTCGCAAGACAGTTCGGACATAAGATATAACAAGTGCATGCATGAATGTATCATGAGCAAAATAACAATGCTCATTCAAATAATAAATATTTGCACGACATGATAAGTAAAGAGGAAGTCGGGCGGTAGTCCTCCCGAAATTCCCAACAAATAACTGAAGACCGATCGGGTGTCTGGAGCGACGCCTCGAAAGGTAAACAAATAAATAATCATGCCGTAGTCGGGCGTCTAAGCGACACCACATAAAGGGCTTATATTGAAAGGTAAATGACAAGCGTGCCACAGTCCGACGTCTGAGCGACATCGCAGAAAGGGCGTATATCAAAAGTAAATAACAAGTGTGCCACAGTCGGACGTCTGAGCGACATCGCTGAAAGGGCTTATATCGAAAGTAAATAACAAGTGTGCCACAGTCGGACGTCTGAGCAACATCGTAGAAAGGGCTTAAATCAAAAGTAAATAACAAGTGTGCCACAGTCGGACGTCTGAGCGACATCGCAGAAAGGGGTTATATCAAAAGTAAATAACAAGTGTGCCACAGTCGGACGTCTGAGCGACATCACAGAAAGGGCTTAAATCAAAAGTAAATAACAAGTGTGCCACAGTCGGACGTCTGAGCGACATCGCAGAAAGGGCGTATATTTCATTATTCATATCTGATAAATTCATGAAGATATAATACTCATAGGAAATATTCAACACATAATAATAAAAGGGTTAGTCCATCCACAAGAATAAACTTTTAACCGGACTTAACACTCATGTGGTTCACCGGAGTTTTGTCACTGAGACTGACATTTTGACAAGATGAGGTGAACATAGTACTTGGACATGTACAAGATGATTCAAAGGATTTTTGACTCTGTAGAGTTTGTACTAATTGCCCACAACCAACGGATTTTCGTAGTCATGAAGGACTAGTTCCATTTACGGCATTTCGGTAGAAACACATCTAACCAGTACACACCCATCCCACCTCACGATGCCAGGAATCACCCTAGGAAACGTCCAAGAAAAACTTTGAGACGGGGAGGTCACAACCTCGAATAGCATGGGATCAAATTTATATACGCGTGCTGTAAGGGGTGCCGCCCTCTCGGTCCCAACCGGAAACACCCATGCCCCCTGACTGGATGACGGGCTTTAATCCAGGGCCATGGAACCCTCATCACGGCCTCTCTATTTGGTGTGTACCAGGAAAGCGGTTTGCAACTTACTAAGCCATATCCCTTGCGGAAAACATGTGGTAGTACAGGAAGGGAAACGAATGGGATCGTGACTTGATTCATGTTGACACTGGAGTCAACAGTCTGGCATAAGACTGGCATGCTACAACACTGCCATCTTACCCATTCTCATGCCATCACATGGCCATGCAACTTATATCCAACAACATATGGATTTTTGAACTCACTTGCCTCATCTTTGCATGAAATATAACATTTATCGAAATGCTCATAAACATGCCATGAAACTACTAAATGCAAACATGCAACAAACACTCGTCATATCAAAAGTTCAAACATGCTTGCCTAGTTCGGAGTAGTCGGAGTCTAACTTGGCGAAGTTCGCAGTTCCGTCAACTCCTCCGGTATCTACGGTATAAGAAAATACGTACTTATCGTAAATACCGTGAGTGCACAGAAAAGTGTTCCAAATATTTTTCTAATAAATATGACAAAAAACTAGACAGAAAAATAAAGATGACAGAAAAAGAATCAATCAAAAATCAGTTTCTATTTAAAAGTTATAAAGGTTTTAAATCCAGGGACTCATTTGTAATGAAATAGAAAGTTTCCAGGGGCCAACTTATAAAAACAGAAAACGGTTCAAAAAAGATAAATCACTGACGAGGGGTCCCACCCGTCAGGTTTGAAATTTCAAAGGGTGAGGAACAGAGCTCGTCGGCGCCCGAGAGTTGCGGTGGTCGCCGGCGGCGATCCACGGCGAGTTGAGAGGCTCGGAGAGTACCTACGTGCTCAGGGTGTCCTTCCGGGTCGGTGGGTGGTGGTGGTGGTCGTTGGCGAGCACCACATCGACGGCGGTCCTTGCTCCGGTGGACGGCGGCTCGGGTGGAGTTGGATCTCGTCGGGGATGGCTGCGGAGGTCAAATTGAAGCCGGGGTTAGATCACTGAGTTCCCGAGGAGACTACTGACGAGGTTAGGGCGGCGAGGGTGGCCTCACCGGAGTGGATAGAGCTGGTGGCCGAGGCGGATCGGTGCGGCCGAAGTTGGGGGAGGAGACCTCCTCGAGGTCCTCCTAGTGGCTTAGCGGGGTACTGGTGGGGTGCAGTGGTGGTGCGTGCTCGAGAACGAGCTCGGGACTCCATTTTATAGGTGATCCGAGGCGGTGGCCGAGAACGGGGATCTCGGGCGATGGTTACGGCGGCGCAGTGCTTGGTTGGGGAGATTAGGAGGTTGATCATCGACGTGGAGGTCCACGGGCTCCGTTTAGCGGCTAACCCAGGTTGGATTTGGCGCGCAAGGATGGTTTCGACAGCACGGTGCGGCGTGGGCCCGTCGGCGGCAGAGGGCGCGCCCTGTGCTTGCCGGGCCATGGCGACGGTGCTGTGGTGTGTGCTGGCATGCATGAGGCCACGCGGAGGGCTAGGGAGCGTTGGGCGGCGCAGAACGGCATAGCGAGCCAGTGCTGGCTCCGTTGGCCTCCACGGGTGGCTCTGCCACCGTAGAAGCTGCCAGCGTCGGCGATGCTCGCCGCCACTGACACCAGCGTCCGTCCAAGAGGATGTGCAGTTCTCTGGTCAGGGAGAAGGGGCCATGCACAACATGCAAGGTTGCACGGGTGATCGGTGACAAGTCACTGACGAAAACGACACTGAAGATAACTCTGAAACTCTGAACTTTTAATGAAAGCGTACAGGAACAGTGCCGGCCAAGTGTTTGATGAAATGATTCGAGCATGAGAAAAATTTATCTGGGGCTGATCTTTGGTGTGGTGGTCTCTCAAAGCACCTGGGGGCTACCTGAATTTTGGTGAAATTTTTGGAGAAAGGAAAATATGATTTTTTTCAAAAAAATGATGAATCTGGTCCAAACTTGCAGAGGTTGAAACTTGAAAAACTTGAAAAGAGGAAGAATGGATCTTGATGGGTCCAGGTTGTGGGTGCTAGGGACTATCCAGAGGAGTTGGTTTGAGATCAAAACTTAAAGTAAATCAGGCATTTCCTTTGTAAAGCATCTAGGCTTAGAATAAATGACAGAACTGTTTTGGGGAGAAAAATAAATGGATTAAAATCCAAAAATGGATTGAACTTGTTGGGACAGAATGTTTGGATTGCCCAAAGTGGAGGGAGGGGTTTTGGGAAAATTTACCACATGAGGCATGGTAAAACCAAGGATGGTTCAAAACAAAAGAGTAGCTCCAAAACCCTTAGGGTTTCTTTTTAAAAGAAAATAAATTCCAAGAAATGTTTTTGAGAAGGGAAACTCAGAATAAAAGGTTTTTAATAACCAAATACCAGGGTTGCAGAAGATACAAAAATCAAAGTCCTTGCCAAGGCGAAAAGTTTTGAGAGAGAGAGGTTTTAGGAAGGATTTAAATGGCCTTCTTCAAATCCAACAAGGTTTTTGTTGAATATTAAATAAAAAATTTTGGAGTGTCACAACACCTACCCCCTTAGGAAAAATCACATCCCTGAGATTTCAGCTGATCCTCAAACAAGTGTGGGTGCTCTGTCCGAAGAAAATCCTCTCTTTCCCAAGTTGCTTCATTCTCGGTATGATTGCTCCACTGAACTCTGAAAAATTGATGGTTTTCTGTCGGGTCCTCCTTTCAGACTCCTCTAATATTTTTATTGGACGTTCCCGGTAGGTGAGGTCTGGTTGCACGTCAATGTTTTCATGGGATACTTGCTTCTCTGGGTTGCTCACATACTTCCTCAACTGCGAGACGTGGAACACGTCGTGGACATCGGATAATGCTTTGGGTAAGTCTAGCTGGTAGGCTACCGTGCCTCTTCGGGCCACTATACATAATGGTCCGATGAATCTTGGTGCTAGCTTTCCCTTAACCTTGAATCATTGCAGGCCCCTCATAGGAGATACTCGTAGTACACAAACTCTCCGGGTTCAAAACTGATTCCCCGATGCTTTCGATCATAATAACTCTTTTGTCGACTTTGAGCTGTCTTGAGTCGATCCTTAATCATCTTAACCTTTTCCTCAGCCTCCTTGAGCATATCTGGGCCGAAGATATGGCTGTCTCCGGTTTCTGACCAATTTAGCGGTGTACGACATCTTCGCCCGTACAGAGCTTCAAATGGTGCCATTTGCAGGCTGGCTTGGTAAATGTTGTTGTATGCGAACTCTGCATATGGCAAGCTTTCTTCCCAACTGGTTCCATAGGTGAGGACACATGCTCTCAGCATGTCTTCTAGAATTTGGTTTACGTGTTCCGTCTGTCCATCGGTCTGGTGGTGGTATGCGCTACTGAATGCTAGTTGAGTTCCCAGTGCCTGTTGTAGGTGATCCCAAAACCTAGAGACGAATTGTGTGCCTCTGTCAGATAGTATAGTCTTTGGGACTCCATGCAGGCAGACGATACGAGCAAGATAAAGCCGGGCAAGCTTCTCAGTCGTGTGAGTTGTCTTCACCGGGATAAAATGTGCCACCTTAGTTAATCTGTCGGTGATGACCCATATGGAATCATTTCAGTGTCGTGACCGAGGTAACCCAACAATAAAATCCATTCCAATCTCGTCCCATTTCCACTCGGGTATCTTGTTTGGCTGTAATAGTCCGACTGGTTTCTGGTGCTCGGCCTTGATGCATTGACAAGAATCACAACATGCAATGAATGTGGCTATGTCCCTTTTCATACTGTGCCACCAAATTTTTTTCTGAAGGTCCTTGTACATTTTTGTTCCTCCAGGATGGATTGAATACGGAGCGGTGTGGCCTTCAGCTAGAATTTGCTGTTTGAGGTCCTCGACATTTGGTACGCAAAGCCTATCTCTGTACCACGCTGAGGTCCTCGAATATTCCCTGCTCGTCTATGACGAATTCTGAGGCCCTGCCCAAACTCGCTTTTCTTTTTATGCCTTCAATGTTGGGGTGTCCATGCTGAACCTCCTTAATCTTTTCAATCAGGGTAGGCTGTATTTCCAAATTTGACACACTACCTTCGGTGACCATTATTAAGTTGAGTTTGGCAAATTCCTGCTGAAATTTTGTTATTTTTCTTTCTCTTTTTTTAGTAGAACTAGGTGCTCTAAATTATTTCTCTGAGAATCCTGCTCAATTCTCTTAGGGTGGCCTTCAGGATACAAAGGTTCCTAATTCATTCGCCACTCAAATAGCAAAGTCATGTTTATTGTTTAATTCATCAAGCAAATCACTTTGAGCCTTAAGTACTTGCTCTGCTTGAGTGGTAACCATAGAAGCATATTTGCTAATGAGTTTAAGTTCACCTTTAACTCTAGCCATATAATCACTCAAGCGTCCAATCTCGAAAGCATTATTCTTTAATTCTCTACCAACATAAGCATTAGAACTTTCTTGTCTAGCCATAAAGTCATCAAATTCATCTAAGCATGGGCTATGAAATTTAGCAGACAGGAATTCAAGTTTATCATATCTATTAATATATTTTACCTTTACTACCTACGTCGGGTTATCAAGACAAAGTGTTTCTCCAATAGGTAGATTAAGACCATGTATTTCTTCGAGAGGAGGTAAATTCTTAACATCTTAAGCTTTAATACCTTTCTCTTTCATTGATTTCTTTGCCTCTTGCATATCTTCAGGACTGAGAAATAGAACACCTCTCTTTTTCTGAGTAGGTTTAGGAATAGGCTCAGGAGTTGGCTCAATTGGCTCAGGAATAGGCTCAGGAGTTGGCCCAATAATTTTCATTACTCAATATATTATTCAATAACAATTCAGCTTGCTCGACTATTCTTTCCCTGAAAACACAACCAGCACAACTATCCAAGTTGTCCTTGAAAGCATTGGTTAGTCCATTATAAAAGATATCAAGTATTTCATTTTTCTTAAGAGGATGATCAGGCAAAGCATTAAGTAATCGGAGAAGCCTCCGCCAAGCTTGTTTGAGACTCTCTTCTTCGATTTGCACAAAATTATATATTTCCCTCAAGGCAGCTTGTTTCTTATGAACAGGGAAATATTTAGCAGAGAAGTAATAAATCATATCCTAGGGACTACGCACACAACCAGGATCAAGAGAATTAAACCAAGTTTTAGCATCACCCTTTAATGAGAATGGAAATATCTTAAGGATATAATAATAGCGAGACTTCTCATCATTAGTAAACATTGTGGCTATATCATCTAACTTGGTCAGATGTGCCACAACAGTTTTAGATTCATAGCCATAAAAGGATCAGATTCAACCAAAGTAATTACCTTAGGATCAACAGAGAATTCATAATCCTTATCAGTAACACAGATAGGTGAAGTAGCAAAAGCGGGGTCAGGTTTCATTCTAGCATTAAGAGATTGCTGCTTCCATTTAGCTAATAACTTCTTAAGATCATATCCATCATTGCAAGCAAAAATAGCTCTAGCAGATTCTTCATCCATAACATAACCCTCGGGAACAACAGGCAATTCATAATTAGGTGGAGAACCTTCATCATCACTATCATCAATAATTTCATTCTCTCTAACCCTAGCAAGTTGTTCATCAAGATATTCACCTAATGGCACAGTGGTATCAAGCATAGAAGTAGTTTCATCATAAGTATCATGCATAGCAGAAGTGGCATCATCAATAACATGCGACATATCAGAATTCATAGCAGCAGCAGGTTTAGGTGTCGCAAGCTTACTCAAAACAGAAGGAGAATCTAGTGTAGAGCTAGATGGCAGTTCCTTACCTCCCCTCGTAGTTGAGGGAAAAATCTTAGTTCTTGCGTCTTTCAAGTTCTTCATAGTGATCAGCAGATATAAATCCCAAGTGACTCAAAGAATAGAGCTATGCTCCGCGGCAACGCCGCCAGAAATTAGTCTTGATAACCCACAAGTGTAGGGGATTGCAACAGCTTTCGAGGGTAGAGTATTCAACCCAAATTTATTGATCCGACACAAGGGGGAGCCAAAGAATATTCTTAAGTATTAGCAGTTGAGTTGTCAATTCAACCACGCCTGGATAACTTAGTATCTGCAGCAAAGTATTTAGTACAAAAGTAGTATGATAGTAATGCTAACAGTGGTAAAAGTAACGATAGCAGTTTTGTAGTGATTGTAACAGTAGCAACGGAAAACTAAATAAGCAAAGCACAATATGTGAAAATCTATAGGCATTAGATCAGTGATGGATAATTATGTCGGATGTGATTCCTCAAGTAATACCTATAACATAGGGTGACACAGAACTAGCTCCAGTTCATCAACGTAATCTAGGCATGTATTCCGAATATAGTCATAAGTGCTTATGGAAAAGAACTTGCATGACATCATTTGTCCTACCCTCCCATGGTAGCGGGGTCCTAGTGGAAACTAAGGGATATTAAGGCCTCCTTTTAATAGAGAACCGGACAAAAGCATTAGCACTGTGTGAATACATTAACTCCTCAAACTACGGTCAACACCGAGAAGTATCCCGATTATTGTCACTTCGGGGTTGTCGGATCATAACACATAATAGGTGACTGTAGACTTGCAAGATAGGATGAAGAACTCATATATATTCATGAAAACATAATAGGTTCAGATCTGAAATCATGGCACTCGGGCCCTAGTGACAAGCATTAAGCATAGCAAAGTCATAGCAACATCAATCTCAGAACATAGTGGATACTAGGGATCAAACCCTAACAAAACTAACTTAATTACATTGTTAATATCATCCAACCCATCACCGTCCACAAAGCCTACGATGGAATTACTCATGGACGGCGGTGAGAATCATGAAATTGGTGATGGAGGATGGTTGATGATGACGACGGCGGCGAATCCCCTTCTCCGGAGCCCCAAACGGACTCCAGATCAGCCCTCCCGAGAGAGATTAGGGCTTGGCGGCGGCTCCGTATTGTAAAACCCGATGAAACTTTCTCTCTAATTTTTTTCTCAGCGAAATGGAATATATAGAGTTGGAGTTGAGGTCGGTGGAGCATCAGGGGGGCCACGAGACAGTGGGCGCGCCCAGGAGGAGGGGGCGCGCCCCCCTCCCTCGTGGACAGGGTGCGGGCCCCTGGCCTTGATTCTTTCGCCAGTATTTTTTATATTTTCCAAAAGTTATCTCCGTGGATTTTCTGGTCATTCTGATAACTTTTGTTTTCTGCACACTAAACAGCGTCAGTCCGGGTTAGTTTCATTCAAATCATGCAAATTAGAGTCCAAAACAAGGGAAAAATTGTTTGGCAAAGTAGATACGTTGGAGACGTATCACAAACGCGCTAGGGTTTGGGAAAAACCTCATCTCGGTGAGACCGATCACATGAACTCGTTGAGACCAATTTTGGTAATAAGAAAACAGAGACTTGGTCAGGCAAACTATGTGGGACCGATCGCTCATTTCGGTTAGACCGAAACGTTATGAAAAGGAAACAGAGAGTTTGCACTGCGATCTCGATGGGACCGATCGCTCACCTGGGTTAGACCAAAACGTTATGAAGGGAAATAGAGAGTTTGCAATCCCATCTCGGTGAGACCGAGATCCATATAGGTGAGATTGAACTGATGAGGGTTTCTGGTTATGGCTCTGTCAAGTGAACTCGGTGGTGCCAGATAGATCAAATTAGTGGGGCCGAGTTTCACTTTGGGTTTAGCACATATGTGGAAATGAGAAAGTGATTGAGGGATTTTGGAGCATATCACTAAGCATTTTGAGCAAGCAAGCCATTAAGCAACACCTCATCCGCTTTTAATAGTATAGTCTTTTCATATGGACTAAATGTGATCTTGGATCACTAAAATGAAAATGTAGAATCTTGAGCTTTTTCCAATATGTGTCTTTAGCATTTTGAGGGGTCCACATCTCTAGTCCATGCCATATCAACCACTGAACTTTCTGAAACATTGATCTTGAAAGAATATTAGTTCAATGAGCTATATGCTATTATGAATTACCAAAACCACCCGGGGATTAGTTGCACTTTCAGGCGGCCCAATTGGAAAACTAGTCTTTTAATAGGCCGAAAGTCGTGTTGGGCTGAAATTTTGCCCTGCAGAACATGGGACGCTAATAGACCCAAAATTAGGTTGCACGGTTATAGGCCCAACTATTTTGCGGGCCGTTAGCAAGCCCAAAAACAAAATGCGCTAGGAATTGGCCCATTTGCTGAATGGGCCGAGGACAGGCGTAAAATCACAACGGGCTACAAGTTGGCCCAACTGCAGAATGGGTCGAGAAATGAATGAAAGATGTTTCGGGCCGTTAATAGGCTGGAGCTGACTATGGGCTGCAAATAGGGCAAAAGAAGCTCGTGCCGTAATTGGGCCCAAAGACATAGTGGGCCGTTAAGAGGCTCGAACTGACGATGGGCTGGAAATTTCCAAATCTGGAATGGGCCTTTGATGGGCCAACTTTGTGTAACTCGTATGGGTCGTGCTTGTGAATGGGCCTGACTCAAGTAGGATGCTAATGGGATGACCCGCTTATTTTGACAGGCTTGACCTTTCTAAACTGAATGGGACACTATTGGGATGAGACACGTGTTGATGTATCATAGCAGCGTCCTGTCCATTCACTGGATGACAACTGCCCGAACGCTGGGCCGACATGTGGATCTGCCAGCGAGTGAGAATTTTACACATGGAAAATACCCATTGGTCAGGACTGTTATAGGGTTATCGGATCCAAACCGGAACCTAATATCTTAACGGCGACCCGTTACGGTGGATGCCACGTGTTGGTTACCCTTGACGAAAGCACTTCTATGACATGCAATTTATCGTCATGGAAGTGGAAACTTCTGTGATGATAATTTTGGTAGTGTCATGGAACACTTCTACGACAGCATGGGTATGACTAGCATGATTCTATCATAAAATCGTCATGGATGTATATGCATGATAGAAAACGTGACCTACTGTGAAAAACACGTATCATCACGGAAGTGTATTTTTTTGTAGTGCAATCCGATCTAGTGCCGAACAGACATCACGTCCTAGATTAGCACACCTTCAGCTCGATGTTGTCCTCGCCTTCTTGATCTAGTAAGTGAGAGAGAAGAGGTATATGAGATCGGAACCAACACGGTGGTATGGTGGTGGTGGCAGCAAAGGTATTTCGGCAGGGCTTTGCCAAGCATGTACCGGAGGGACGTTGGAGGAGTTGGGAGAGGCAATGGGAAAGCGTGAAGGGTGGCTGCCCCCATGCGTCTCCCCTTCTATATATACGCTAGGGGCAGGGGAGGGCGTCCAAAACCCTCCTAGGGTCAGCCACATGGGAGAAATCCCTTTAAACTTGGAGATAACATCTTATCTCTAGATTTAACTCTTTAAATTTAGAGATAAGACCTTATCTCTAGATTTAAACAACATGTGCCTTGGGGTGGTGCAGCCAGCCTATGTGGTCTGTAGCCCCACCCCTCGGTCCATTAAAGCCCTTCCTGGTTCGTTGGGCCCCATGATGGGACCTTCAAAACCTTCTAGAACCTTCCCGGTACCATACCGAAAAACTGAACTTTTTACGGAACCCAAAATATGACTTCCCATATATAAATCTTTACCTCTGAAACATTCCAGAGATCCTCGTGATATCCCCATTCCCTTACGGGACTTGGAACAACCTTCGTACTTTCTTCTATTAATATCTCATTACTACCATAGCACTATCGAACGTTCAATACTTCAGGATGGTCCAAACGCGAATGTACAATCAAAGACCCTTCGATGAAACTGTCTGTGATGCATTAATCGCAAATGGTGGTTTAAGAAAACCATAAAAAATGATACGAACTGTTTGCAATGGCGCGTCAAACACGATTTAGATCAGAGCTGCGTGTGCGATGCGTAGCACACAGATAATCCATACAAACTGTTTGCGATGAGCCCGAACAACAGAAACAGTCAGCCAGATGAGGGTGTGTGTGATATATGGCATACAATTCACTGGGATGAACTATTTGTGATCAGGCAATGCAACAGAAACGGTCAACCAGATCAAGGTGTGTGTCATGGAGAGCATACAGTTCACTCGGATGAATTGTTTGCGATGAGCCAAGACAACAGAAACAGTTCACCTGAACAAGATGTGTGTGATACGCGGCAAATAGGTCCGTAACCAGAAATATGTGCCAAGACCGATAATAACATAGACATCTACTGCTACCAAGCTGTGTGATTTGCTCTGTCTATAGAATAACAACATATATATAACTAAAATAAACATCCAATTACATAAGTGACTATACCAATGAATGGCGCACACCTCAATAAACAATTGCATGCATTCTAGTCATCTACTTCTTGTGATGCTCCTGCCACTGCTTTGTGGGTCGATCCCTCGTCTCAGGCAGGACGCTTGGCCACATACTTGACGTGTTCTTCATCCAGTCTCTGATCCCAGGCACTGGGCCCGGCGTTCTTGTCCTTCTTGCTCTCGTCCTTCATCTTCATGTAGTAGGGGTCGATGATGGCCGAGGCAAGGGAGTTCTGTTTGTTCTTGGTGCTGTCGTAGACCTTGTAGTGGTCACAGATGTTGGCAAGATTCTAGCAGGCTAAGCCTGAAACCTCGAGCGCTTTTAGATCGTTGGTGGTGTCCACCATAGCAAAACTGTTGTCGGGGTTGTTGATAAACCTGGCGAAATGCTCGCAAGACCTTGTGACCTGGTGGTATTGGTAGATGACGATGTCACATCGCACGCACAACCGGGCGATGACAACCTTCTGATCATCCCTAACACGGCCGTCGATAAACTCGAGGTCGAAGCCGACCACTTGGTACTTGTCCTCAGCAAGCAACTACTCCATAGTTTGGATGGAGCTCTCCACCGAGACCAACTCATTCGTGTATACCACCGGGAGGTCATTCCCCCTCACGTAGGTGTCCACTACATGATGCATGATGAAGTGCCCCCCGTTGTCGTCGTCGGCCGCTAAGAGCACCATTGGAGCCACAGGGAGCGCCATTGGAACCGCTAGATATCCTCTCATGTATGTGTCATCATGGGTGTGCTTATTGTGTCGTGTGGCGCGAGCGATGAAGCTAAATGGCCGCGGGAATAAATGAGGCCAGTCAGCCTAGATTCTCAGCACATCCGCATGCAGTTATTGCAGTGGGTAACGACATCATGGCACCGCATCTGACACAAACGCATGCATCTGTATTTTATTAGTTAAATATCTAGTCAAAATTTGGCTAAAAATACAAAGAGGACTTATAAACCAGGACAAAGGTAGTAGGCAATTAAATTGCACAAGTTTTTTTATTAACGATATGTGTATGTGTCCTTTCATCTTCCTCTGACACGTCTTTTCACCCAGCTGCCGCAGACGGCTTCGAGCGCAAGCTTGAGCAGTGGTGGCTCAAAGTGGCGTCAATGAATCATTGGTGAGCCCATCCCCGCACAGGTTCCCACGCATAGCCACGCAAGCTTCCCTCCCGACTTGCCGAAATCCCCAAAAATCCCAATGCTTACCGGCCAGCTATATAAACCCTCACGTCCAGCAAGTCCTACGTCGCATTTCCCCCTCCCTCCCTATAGATTATCTTGTCGGATGCAGGCCGCCATGGCTGCCACCCCGCCATCAGCCACCTTGTCCATCACCCACTCCGCCACCACGGCCCGAAGGCAGGAGGTGGTGGCCGTGGCTGCCACCCCACCATTAGCCGTTGTGGCCGCCACCCCAGCATCGACCGCCAAGGTCATCACCCGCTTCGCCACTACCGCCCAAAGGCGGGAGGTTGAGGTGGAGCCCTACATGTGGTCAGCAACCTGGCGTGCTACATTGAGTTCCCGCGGGAGGAGGAGCAGCACCTTGTCGAGCACGCAAAGAGTCTCATTATTGTCGTGGCCACATCACATGTTATCGCAGATGCGCGTAATGAGGAGATATACGAGGAGTACCACTGCTTCGAGAGGGGTCGCCTGGAGCGGCAGAGGGCGTTCATGATGAGCGTCGCTAAAGGTGTAGCAGCAGCAGGCACCGGATTTCAGTTGTCCAGCTCACTGGTAGGCTCCTCCTCCACTACCTCTTACTAAGTGCACTTGGCAGAGGAGAGGCTGCTGGAAGCACTACAAAGACCTTCCGTAGTAGTAGTATTTAGGGGCTATTTTGTTGAGTTTGCCTGACTATATATGTGGTTGAACTATACAACATACTTAGAACTAGCTACTATATATAGTTGACCTAGCTATTTTAGTACGTGGTTGGCGACAATTAGGGAAAAGTTTGGTCGGTGCAGCTATCGAGTTGAACTGTTTATACAAAGAACGACTGCTTAATCTGTGAATGAAATTTGTGCTTACTGAATATTAGTTGCAAAAATTAGATAGTGCTAGTGTTTTTAGCTGCAAATTTTGAAAAATGGCAGTGTTACAAGGTAGACAAAGGGCAATGTTATTAGATCGACAAATGTCAATCTTTCCAGTTTGACAAATGGCAATATATCCAATATGACAGATGCAAATCTTACCAAATTGTTTGTACCTGGTTGCACACGGGTCATCCAGTTTTTTTTGTGTGTTGTAGGGATGTAGAAATCATGCATGCCAAATTTTCTCTTGGCTTAGTGGCGAAGGAACCATAGCTCTCGCTTTAAATACCATCTTCAATCTGAACTATTTTGCGACGAAGAGATGCACAAATCCTGCACGACAAATTTTTCTCTTGGCTTACTCGGGAAGGACCGTAGCTCTCGCTTTTCATACGGGTATTCTATCTATGTTTTTTGCGATGAAGAGCTACACAAATCCTACACGGCACATTTTCCCTTGCCTTACTTGGAAAGTTGTCGGTTTGCATACGGGTGTTCTATCTAAAATGTTTGCGATGAGTGTTTTAAATTTAAAAACCATTGAAGTTTTTTTAAACTGTTTGATAAGTATGTACATTCAAAGATAAAAGGCAAGTTTGTTCAAATCATAGGTATCATTCAGTCACACTGCGAGTTTATATTTAGACGATAGGGACGCAGTATTAAACACAAAAAAACTAATTCCAGCAGCGGCGGAAGCGGCGTGTCGCACCGCCATTGTCTTCCTCCGGGGCGTCGTTGCTGAAGTCTTCAAGGCAGCACAAAATGTTCTTCACTTGGAAATAAATCATGATGTGATCGCGCGATCGACGGGAGGGGCACGGGAGGACGACAACTCGCGCACTACAAGGTAGTGGTTGACGGCAGCGTCCCATGATGCTGAGGGGGCCGTGTGCATGGGCACGGGCACGGTAGGTGTAGGGCCGCGCACGGACACGGACACGGGCGTTGGTGCTGGCATGTACACAAGCTCACGCAGGTCCGCAGGGACCTCGCTGACACCAGCGGTTTACAGCACTACGATAGTGCTCAACGGCCAGCCCGTCAATGGTACAAGGATGGTCGCTGGCACGGGCGCGAGGATGGAAGCTGGGACTGGTGCGGGAGCAGCAAACTTCGCGGCTAGCTCGTACAGGGTGTCGGTGCAACAAACCCTGGGTTTTTTGCCCTAACTGTGCACAGGCACCGGATCAAGATTGAAGCACCAACCCAAGATAGAGTACAAGAAACCAAGAGATTCGGAGGACCAACAAGAAGATCAGAGGGACCAAGACTAAGCCAGAGAAGCAAGATATCATCAAGAGAAAGACCTCCTTTGCTGGGCAGGCGAGCACGGTAAGAGGCGAGGCCACCCCCAGAACAAGACAACCAAGGAATCCTGACAGGGCCTGCCGGTACTTGCGGAAGCTAAATCACCTCACCAACCACTCCACCACGACTCACGTCATGGATCAGTGTGGTGTCAAGCCACAAGGTGATTAAGTGGAAGGCATTCGCCACATTGTAGCCCCTTTCTACTAAAAAACCCACATATGACACCCGTCCTGCGACGTGTCGTACAAGCAGGCGTGGAGCTGTCAAGATAGCCCACCAAGCCTTGCCGGGCAACCAATGATGCGACGTTGAGTGGTGCATTAAATACGCACTATCAGCCCACAGAGTTCGGTATGATAGCACTATTTGCTATCATATCAATGCATAACGACTACTTTGCCATTGTGGTGCCCCCTTGATCTATAAAAGGAGGCCCTTGGCAACCGTAAAAGGGATTAGAGGGTTGGATAACTCACACCCCCATACGCGCGTAGTCGTTGCCGCCCTGAGGCAACCCTTTTTGGGAAAGTGTATTACGGCCCACCACCACATTTCCACCATCAATCCACCAAAATCAGGAGTAGGGTTTTACGCCTCGTGGTGGCCTGAACATGGGCAAAACTGCACATGTGATCTTTGTCGTGCTGCCCCATGCTCGTCTGCTCTTTGTGCAACGCAACTCCCCTACCGAACCACCAAGGGGCCTCCTGGTCCAATATGTGGGTGTGGTTTCCCGCAACATCTTTGGCATGCCAGGTAGGGGGGTCGCTTGTGCGAACCTGAAGACGTGAGCAGCGCGTCACCTTTGTCGCCATCTGCATCTTTAACAACGCCATCGACCATGGCATCCAAGAAAAAACCCGCTTCTTCGGCTCATCCATCCACCTCGAAGGCTCCACCACCCGCAGCCTCCAACGCTGTGGGGGGTGCGGAGACAGGCGAGGACGCGGACACTCTTGGGGATGTGGTCGGACTAGGCGGCACCACCAACACTTCCCCCACGGCCGACGTCGGAGTAGGAGGAACCAGAGGAGAGCAGCGTCAGCAACACACCGACGACCGTGCTCCCAAGTCCCGGGCGAAGGGGTTACTCCGTCTGTGCCCCTTTCGCCCCCTGACGAGAATAACCACAACAACGGCACTCAGACCGGGGTGAAGCGCCATCCTATGACTGCTCCCACCGCATGTGCGGTCGTAGCGCGTGCACCACCCTCGGGACGGGTCGACCAAGTCGCTGTGCTCAATAGATCCGCTGGCCCTCGAGCGCCTTCGTCGCACCACCTTGCCATCCAGGTGGTCGCACTGCACCATTGCTGTCACCGTCAGGACCTGAGCGACGGTGCGATCGACTTCACCGTCATCCATGCCAAGTACAGCCTCGGAGGCCATGGCCCAAGCTCAGCTGTAGTTGATGTTTCCGTCAGTGGCCGAGCAGATGGACGAACGGCGTGCCACCATCAAAAGTTTGCTCGGTTTCGACGAAGCTGTGGCCTCACGGTGAGCAGACCCGCCATGGCCTCCCCAACGATGACGATGGCTCATGCTGCTGTGCATACGGAGGGGGCCATCCCCATGATGCAGTCCCTACCACGGCAGCCAGCATGAACGCAACCAAATTGAGACACCGATGATGTCTCGATGGCCTCCTCTGGCCCTCGAGCATGTCCAGGCCAACGACGAACCCCAGAGGATAGGCGGCGGGAAACACGTGCATCATTGAGCAACGCCGTGATGACCTCCGCCGAACCAACGGGTGCGATGCCCCTGATGTCGATGAGCCCGCCCTCGATATTGGCGGGCGCCTACCTTTCGAGGTTGGCTGCCCTGCCTTTACCCGTGAGCTGCGGCAAGTCCGTTGGCCATCCGTTCGCATGTTCAAGCCAGAGATACCTGAGAAGTACGATGGGAGGCCGAACATGGTAGAGTTCCTGAGCATCTACACCATCGTTGTTCAAGCTACCGGGGGAGGAGATGAGAAGTTGTTCGCCAACTAATTCCCTTTGGCTCTGAAGTCCAATGTGAGCTCTTGGCTGATGCACCTGCTGGAGAACTCCATTTCGTCATGGGCAGACCTATGCCACGAGTTCATCGGTGCCTTCGCCAGTGACCACCAGGAGCCGGGCCGACCCAACGATCTGCAG
Source organism: Triticum dicoccoides (assembly GCF_002162155.2). Classification (NCBI taxonomy): domain Eukaryota; kingdom Viridiplantae; phylum Streptophyta; class Magnoliopsida; order Poales; family Poaceae; genus Triticum; species Triticum dicoccoides. The sequence goes on along the minus strand of NC_041387.1, from coordinate 224,185,996 downwards.
CTTCTCCAACAGAAGGAAGGAGAAACCCTCCGTAAGTATTTATGGAGATTCAACAAAGTTCATCGAAATATTCCAAATATCCATCCAGCAGCTGTGATAACTGCCTTTCAGTCCAATGTGCGCAACCACCGGATTCGTTCTAAGATGAACGTGCGGTTTCCCAAGACTGTGAAGGAGCTCTACACATTGGTGGATAAGTGTGCTCGGATGGAGGAGGGAAGGAAGTTGCCTGGAGAGGAAGATTCTACCAACGTTGATTTATAGGATGATGATGAATAAGACCAATCAGAAGAAGACCAAGAAGCGCATTATGAAGCAGAGGGATAAGGCAGTGATGACCGTTGAAGGATCAGGAATGCCTATTACCAGCAAGAAGGCCAAAGCTAAGGCCCCAGACAAGGAAGCTGCCGTGTGCGCTGACTGCCGGGAAGCCGCTGCTGCCAAGAAGGTCGGGAAAGGTGATGGGCCGTATTGCGAGATTCATCGGACTAAGGGCCATGACCTTCAAGAGTGTTGTCTGGTTGAGCAGCTTGTCAAGAGACAAAGAGTAGAGTATGAGAAGCGTGATAAGGAGAAGGATCAGAATGTTGCTGGCTGTAAGGGCTGAGGTGGTGAAGTAAATCGCCCAGGCAAACCCTTCCGCAACCAAGGAAAGCCCGCCAGGGGTCAAGAGAAGGAAGCCTGTGATGATGAGAGTGATGTAGGAGATGAAGGGGATGAAGAGGAAACCAGTGAGCAAGAGTTTCAGAGGCCACTGATGCCCTGTGCATTCACGGGGGTGCATCCCTGCACACCTCTCACCGCCAGCTCAAGCAGTGGGCGCGAGAAGTCAATGTTGTGGCACCAGCGCCAGAGGCCCGGAAGCCGCTCAAATGGCCCCGTATGCCCATCATCATTGATGAGGAAGATCATCCTAGTTGTACCACTACGGTAGGGTGCCTGCCATTGTTGGTTTCTCCAACAATTTGCAACCTCAAAGTCATGAACATGTTGGTGGATGGCGGGGCTGGACTGAATCTCATTTCCCCAGCAGTTATCACCAAGCTTCAGATAGCAGAGGAAGATCTAGAGGTTACCGACACGTTTCAAGGAGTTAATCTCGGGAAGAGTCATCCTAAGGGAAAGATCATGTTGTTGATAACGTTTGGGGGAGAACTAAACTACCATACTGAGGAGATTGTGTTTGACATGGTAGATCTCCCCCTGCCATACAATGGGATTCTTGGACGCCCGACTCTGGCTAAATTCATGGCGGCATCCCACTATGCATACAACACCCTAAAGATGCCTGGGCCACTAGGAGTTATCACCATACCATCAGATGTGAAGGATGCAATCATCTGTGTCGACAAGATGTACCAGGACACGGTCGCGGCAGAGGCAGCGGCATCAGTAGTTCCTACCAAGGAAATTAAAGGAAAGAAAAGGGATTGTAGGTCCTCTGGCAAAGAGTCCGGGAAGCGTGCCCCACTGAGTGCACGACACCCATTGATCACGCGCTGGAGTGTTCCAAGAACAAGAGATCCAAGGTTGCTGCACCCCAAGTGAAGAAGGTCCCGGCAGAGCTGGCTAGCGTTGATGGTACTTTCACTATTAGAGCCACCCTCGATGATAAATAGGAAAGCGCGCTCATTGCCTTCCTATGGGCGAATATCGATGTGTTTGCCTGGCAACCATCTTATATCCCTAGTGTTCCCAGGGAGGTAATCGAGCACCACTTTGATGTCTTCCCACATGCCCGACCTGTCAAGCAGAAAGTCCGGAAACGGGCTTTGGAGAGGCACCTGTTCATTGCAGAAGAGATCAAGAAACTTGAAGCAGCTGGTTTGGTCAAAGGAGTACTACATCCACGTGGTTAGCAAATCCGGTGGTAGTCTGGAGGGCAAATAGGAAGTGGAGGCTTTGCATTGCTTTCACCGATCTCAACAAGTCTTGCCTGAAGGATCCGTTTCCCTTGCCGCCGATTGATTAGATTTTGGATTCCACTTCACGCTGTGATTTGCTATCATTTCTGGATGCATATTCCTGATATCACCAAATCTACATGTCCAAAGAAGATGAGGAGAATACTTCGTTCTTCACTCCATGAGGTACGTACTGCTTTGTCCGCATGCCATTTGGATTAAAGAGTGTCGGGTCCACTTTTGCAAGGGCATTCCAGATCTGTTTTGAGCCACAGCTACACAGAAACATAGAAGCTTATATGGATGATATTGTGGACAAGACCAAGGATAGGGCCACCCTTATTCAAGATTTGGAGGAGACATTTACTAATTTGCGCAAGATCAACTTGGAGCTCAATCCAGGGAAGTGTGTATTTGGTGTTCCCTCCGGCAAGCTGCTTGGGTTCTTTGTGTCCCACAAGGGGATTGAAGCTAATCCCGACAAGATCAAGGCCATTGAGCAGATTCAAGTGCCAACGACAGTTAAAGATGTGAGGCGCCTGACGGGATGCGTTGCCGCACTGGGAAGATTCATTTCCAAGTCTACCGAGCGTGCCCTGCCGTTGTTTAAAAGTTTGAAGAAGGCAGGTCCTATGTAGTGGACCTCGGAAGCAGATGTTGCTTTGCAAGAGTTAAAGGACTACCTGTCCTCTGTGCCTACCTTGGTTGCTCCCAAACACTAGGAGCCGCTACTTCTATTCCTACCGGCAACCAACCAAGTGGCCAGTGCAACCTTGGTAGCAAAACGAGAAGTGGATGAGGCAGAGAGTGATCAGAGACCGGCAGAGTCAGCCAAGGATCAGGACAGCAGTGAGCATGGCAACGAAGGAAACCCCAAGGATGTGGCGAGGAAGAAAGTGGTGCACCGCCCAGCATACTTTTTCATCTCCTTGTTACATGGGGCTAGATCGAGATACTCTGGCATGCAAAAGTTGATTTTTTGTATCATCATGGCCTCAAGTAAACTGTGACACTACTTCCAAGCCCATGATATCACGGTTGTTACTCATTCCCCGTTACAATGGATACTCCAAAACCTTGAGGCTACCGGTAGAATAGTGGAGTGTGATTTGGAGCTATCTAGCTTTGGTTTGAACTTTGAAAGCACATCAACTATCCATAGCAGAGTTTATTGCAGACTGGATGCCAACCCCATATGAGGAAGTGATAGAGACTATCCCCGGCAAGGAATCGCCCCAAGAATGGATTATGTATTTTGATGGTGCTTTTTCCCTACAAGGTGTAAGGGCTGATGTGCTTCCTGTCGCCCCCACCAGGGAGCACTTGAAGTACTTCGTCGAAATGCATTTTGCCCGGGAAGAAGAAACCAACAATACAACAGAGTATGAAGGGCTCCTTGCCGGGCTCAGGATTGCAGCTGAATTAGGAATTAAGAAGTTGATTATTCATGGAGATTCACAACTGGTGGTGAGACAAGTCAACAAGGATTACCAAAGATTGGAAGAGGACTTTGACAGATTGCAAACAGAGCTCGTACCTCGTGCAGAAAACAGCATAGTTGATCATCTGTCAAAGTGTGCTGCACGAAAGCTTCCTGTGGAAGCAGGAAATTTTGTTCTCCATCTTACTCAGCCCTCCGCATCCCAAGCAACAATGGCCCAGAAAAGGAGAAAGTTTGACACCGGTAAGCCTCTCCCGGTAGAGCCGTCCGCTCCTGGTAGAGACCCTGCCGGAAACAACTCCTCGCAGCCTGCCTGACCACCCCCTCTAGCCGGGCCCATGGACCCCACGTACGAGGCATATATGTGCTCCCGTAGCGGAGGAGGTGCCGTTAATCCTCGTTGCCGAGCCCCAGGCTCCAACCTGGGCAAGGCACATTGTCTGCTTCCTCAAAACCAGAGAGCTTCCCGGCGACCAAGACGAAGCGGAAAAAGTAGCCCAGAGGGACAATATGTATTAGTTTGTCGATGCCAGTCTGTACAAAAGGAGGCCCAATGATATGAAATTGAAGTGCATCTGCCGGGAAGAAGGAAAGGAACTGCTGCCTGAGATACACAAAGGCATGTGCGGCTCCCACATTGGACAAGGGCATTAGTTGGGAAAGCATTCTGGCAAGGATTCTATTGGCCCACAGCCCTCCAAGATGTGGTCGAGCTAGTCACCAAGGGTGTAGCCTGCTAGTTCCATTCCAAGAAAACCCACCTGCTTGCCCAAGATCTTCAGACCATCCCTCTATCATGGCCATTTTCAATCTGGGGGCTCGATATCCTCTGGCCCTTCCCCCGAGCAATCGGGGGCTTTGAATTCTTGATCGTTGCTAGCGACAAGTTTACAAAGTGGCTGGAAGTGACTACCGTGAGAAAGGTGACTGCTCAATCAACTATCAAGTTCTTAAAAGATACGGTGTGTCGTTCTGGAGTTCCGGCAAGGATCATCACCAAAAACGGCACCCAGTTCACGAGCCACGCCTTCATGCAATATGTTCATGCCCTCGGATGCAAGATCTCATTCACCTCTGTGGCACACCCCGGAGACATGGACAAACTGAGAGGGCGAACACTGAAGTGCTGCGTGGACTCAAGACAAGAACCTTTCATACGATGCAGAAGCACGGCAGGCGGTGGATCGAGGAGCTGCCGGTAGTTCTTTGTTCCCTCAGAACGACACCTAACCGAGCTCCCGGGCAGACTCCCTTCTCCCTGGTATATGGGGAAGAAGCAGTTATCCCAATAGAACTCATTTATGGGTTGCCTCGAGTGCTTGCCTACGATGAAGTAGTGCAAGATTAGAACCGGTGTTTTGACGCTGTGCTACTCAAGGTGAACCATCTCAGGGCTGCTAGGTGTGCTACATGCTTTTAGCAAGCCCTACATCGTTATCATAGCCGCAGGGTACATGCCCAGTGTTTTGAGGAAGGTGACCATGTCCTTAGGCGCGTTCAGTCTGCCAAGGATACAAACAAGTTGTCACCAAAGTGGGAAGGCCCTTACCGGGTAGTACGAGTAGCCATACTTGGCGCAGTCCTTCTGGAGACCGGAGATGGCACTCAGTTGCAAAACTCACTGAAAATTGAGCATCTCCGCAAGTTCTACCCGTAAGGCGCGGCTGTCGGGCCCTGCCCAACAGCCACCCATTTGTACAGGCCTTGCCACGGCTGCATGTAACCCCTTGTACAAAGGCGGGGCGATGACCCCGTGCAAGAGAAAAGAGAGAAGTGATGTGGGGGGCACCCGACCAAAACTACATGCATGCATGAGCATTCCAAGATCACTACATAAGCATTTGCATATGCATATAGATAGGATCACATACTACATTCATTCTCATCTGCATGAAACTGCAGGTTCCCGTCATGAACTTGGCTTCGACAAGGAGCTGAGAAGATTGCCCGACACTGCAATCCCCAGCAAGCCAACTTGATAAGTTCTACCTCTTGTCCATTCGCGTTCGGTAAGCTATATCTTATGCATTAGAAAACCTCGCCACTCTTTTTAAACTTAGGTGCTCCCATCCCTGACTCAAACGTTGCTTCGGCCAGAATGGTCGCAGTGGCCTTTGGTAAAAGGAAGTTGGCGGGGGGCTGGTCCCTTTGTCTGTAACCTGACAAATGTGCCTCTCCGACAGACAGAAAGGGTGCCGGCAAGATAGCCTGCCGGGAAAACTCGTTTATTTACACTAAAGGGGCATCCCGCCTCTGCATGGACATATACATGCACATGTTCCCGACAAGGTTTATCTTTTTCACTAACATGCTAATACAAGTACTAGCAGTATAGAACACAAACGTGGACTCGAAAGATTACATTATTTGAATTAAAATTTGAAAGTGCCTACAAATTTAAGATTGAAAAAAGATAAGTACCCCGTGATGCCTTTGCCCCTATCTATCTCCCTCAGGGATGGGTCGAAGGAGCCGGTGGTGAACCCAGCTGGGGTTCAGCGCCTCCCCAGGATTAGGACGGCGCTGCTTCTCGACAAGGAGGAAGAAACCGGGGTGCGAACACGGATGGTGACACTGCCAGAGGACCAGATGGAAGACACGGAGTCACTAGCAAACATGACACATCAAAACGGTCGCCCCCGTTCTTGAAGCGTTCGTGGGTTGCCGCCACCGTCCACATCACTACCACCCGAAGACCTAAGATCATCAGCCACACCGAACGCCGTGCTCTCTAGCTTATCCCACAGATTGCATGGTCGTCCCGAATGGCCCTGACATCATAAATCACCGCACGATTCCGAAGACGTGTACGAAGACGAGAAGCCCTCCTCCACAAACAGAGGGTAACGCCTGGAGGAGCCAAATCCGCCCTCATCATTGGCAGACCTCCCCCAAGGCTCTTCCTTTGTGTCGCGCAGAGGCGAAGAATGGGGGGCATCCAACTACCACGCCCCGCACCCGCCGCGAGCATTGGCATGGTTTCATTCGCATCCCCTCCCACCAGTATGAAGGCTACATGCGACTCGATGAAAAGCACACCCGAGTCGCCACCTACGGCGTTACCTCTGCGCCGCCCGAGTATCCTAACGACCATGAAGAATTCTAACCTCAAGCTCGGGGGGCAGTCCCGGACTCTTCCTTCTAGCATATCCAAGATGAAGCAAGGAGGAGGTGGAGGAGAATGCGAGAATAGATGACTCCACCCTCCTCCACCCTTCCTTTATGGGTGGGTCGGGGAGGGAAGCCACTCCCTCAACAGGCGACCAGCATCATCCTCCGCCAATTCAAGACGACCGGGCCCTCGCCTTGGTGCTCTCCCACACCACGCACATCCGTTACCTACCCCGCGCAATGCATGCATCATACATGGCTAAGGATAAGGGAGTGGTGGGAAGACTGCATTGCAGTTTCTACCCCATGTAGTAAAGTCATTCACAGGCCATTACTAGAGCGGCCCACCACTATTGGCTTACACAACGCACGGGGAAACTGGAAACTAGCCCGAAATCAAGACTAAGGAAGAAGCAAGGAAGATCTCGAGAGGCCAGCCTCTTCAGCAACTCTGCAAGTGCACTTATTAGGCCCTACCCTGATGACGCTCGGCTGCATGCTCGGGGCAGGCGCTGGGGCTTCTATTGATGCAATGAACCCTGGGTCTGTTGCCCTGACTGTGCACATGCACCGGATCAAGATTGAAGCACCAACCTAGGACAAAGTACAAGAAACCATGAGAATCGAAGGACCAATAAGCATATCAGAGGAACCAAGACCAAGCCAGAGAAGCAAGATATCGTCAAGAGAAAGCCCTTGTTTGCCGGGCAGGCGAGCCCGGCAAGGGGCGAGGCCACCCCCAGAAGAAGATGACCAAGGCATCCCGGCAGGGCCTGCCAGGACTTGAGGAAGCTAAATCACCTCACCAACCACTGCACCATGACTCGCGTCATGGATCAGTGCGGTGTCAAGCGGCAAGACTATTAAAGTGGCAGCCATTCGCCACATGGCAGCCCCTTTCTACCAGAAATCCCACAAATGACACCCGTCCTTCGACATGTCGAACAAGTAGGCATGGAGCTGGCAAGATAGCCCGGCAAGCCCTGCCGGGCAACCAACGATGTGAAATTGAGCAGTGCATTAAATATGCATTGTCAGCCCACGGAGTTAGGTATGATAGGAATGTTTGCTATCATATCAAGCATAATGACTACTTTGCCATTGTGGTGACCCCTTGATCTATAAAAGGAGGCCCTTGGCAACCGGTAAAAGGGGTTAGAGGGTTGGATAACTCACACCCCAATACGCGTGTAGTCGTTGTCGCCCGGAGGCAGCCCTTGCCGGGCAAGTGTATTACGCCCCACCACCACATTTCCACCATCAAGCCACCAAAAGCAGGAGTAGGATTTTACGCCTCACGATGGCTCCAACAGAGGTAAAATTGCCCATGTGATCTTTGCCATTCTGCCTCACACTCGTCTGCTCTTTGTGCAACGCGACTCCCCCCTGCCGAACTAGCAAGAGGCCTCCTAGTCCCATAGGTGGTCATGGTTTCCCACGAGACAAGGCCATGTCCATGAGGCCCCATTCCTCCTTATTTTATATCTCATCCGGCTTGGAGTCGACTTCACCAACCTGGAACACTAGTGGCGGATGATCCTTCTACGCCGTGGCATTGGTAGAGGTCTGCTGGAGGGGAATGGGAGGCGGTGAACAGTAAGGCCGCCTGTATTAAATAGTGGCTCGGGCTCCATTAATGGAGAGGATGCGAGCAAGGCGGGACGCCATGGAAGTCAAAGGGCCGGCTCGCTTCCCAGTGAGCCTGTGCAGTATATAACACACGCTTCCCGGTGAGCCTGCGCATTGGAGGACAGCTTGCATGCCTCCCAGTAAGCCTGCACAGTGGACTGCGCTTGCACGCTTCCCATCTACTCAAGAAGTTGTCCGCACGACACCTCCTAGACATTAAAAGTGTGACGTGTGGCTTCATGTGAATGGTTAATAGAACACCCACAAGTTGAATTATGCAAACATTTGAGATGATAAGGTGGCGGCTACTTGTTTCAAAATGCCTTTGTTGGATATTGATTCGAGTGCGCCTTCTCACAAATTGGACATGAAAAGTACCACAACATGTCGGGTGCCATTCCATGATAGCATGCAAAGTTTCATGAATTTCAGACGAGTTTTGGATTTACTATAATTTTAAAACTAAGTATCTCAATGTTTGCAGACAAGGCACGATGCCGAGGTGTTTTAAGTTCATTCTCATTTCTTGCATGGGACCGAAGCATGCACACAAGGACACACATATGATTTTTTAACCCAATTTGATACACTGGAGCATGTGCCTGTAGTTGAAATTTGAATTATGCAGATAAAATGCCTAGAAAACTCAGTTAATGCATCAAAATATCCAAACGAACCCTGAATAATTCCAAGATTTAACATAACACTCATGTTGCTCTATGTTGTATCTAGAATAAAAAATCAAGGAGAGAGGAGGCAATGAATGTTGTTTCGTCCAGAAAGGTGACACACGTTCCCTACCGGAACCACGATGCTTCTTGGGAGAAGCTCTAGTTTGTGAGGAGCGTATACCAAACATGCCCCAAATGAGACATTTTTTTACCACGACATGTTGCTACCAATCCATGATAGCATGCCAAGTTTCATGAAATTCAGTCGAGTTTTGGATTACTAGAATTGAAAACAAAGTATCTCAACATTTTTCCGCCAAGCAACGGTGCCCTGGTGTTTGAAATTCATTCTGATTTCTTGCATGGGACCTAGGCATGCACCCAAGGAGTCACATTTTATTTTCAACCCATTTTTCTGCACTGAAGCATGTATATAGTTCAAATTTGTATTATGCACATAAAATGCCTACAAAAATCAGTTAATATGTAAAAAATTCCACAAGAACACCGAAAATTTCCAAATTTTAACACGACACTCCTGTGGCTCTTTGTTGCCACCAGTAAAAAAATTAAAAGCAAGACGAGGCAACAAATATTGTTTCATCCATGAAGGAGGCACATTCCCTATCGGAACCACGAGGCTTATTGTGAGAAGCTCTGGTTTGTGAGAAGCTTACACCAAACCTGCCCCATATGGGACAATTTTTTACCACAACATGTTGATGTCGTTCCATGATAGCATGCCAAGTTTCATGAATTTCTGACGAGTTTTGGATATACTAGAATATTAAAACCATGTATCTCAATGCTTGTGGCCAAGCGACGGTGCTAAGGTGTTTGACATTCATTACCATTTCTTGTATGGGACCTAAGCATCGAACCAAGGACACACATTTGATTTTTCAACCCATTTATATGCACTTGAGCATGTGCCTATAGTTCAAATTTGAATTATGCACATAAATGCTTAAAAAAACTCAGTTAATGTATAAAAATTTCCAAACAAACCCTGGAAAATTCCAAATTTTAACACAACACTCCTGTTTTTGTATGTTGACACTAGAAAAAAATTGAAAGCAAGAAGAGGTAACGAATATCATTTCATCCAGAAAGGTGACACGTTCCCTACCGGAACCATGAGGGTTGTTGTGAGAAGCTAATACATAACCCTACCCCAAATGGGACAAAAATTTTACCACAACATGTTGATGCCGTTCGATGGTAGCATGCCAAGTTTCATGAATTTCAGACGAGTTTTGGATTTACTAGAATTTTAAAACCATGTTTCTCAATGTTTGCGGCCAAGCAACAATGCCGAGGTGTTTGACATTCATTCCCATTTATTGCATATGGGAGCTAAGCATGCAACCAAGGACACACATTTGATTTGTCAACCCTTATGCATTGGAGCTTGTGCCTGTAGTTCAAATTTGAATTATGCACATAAATACCTAGAAAACTCAGTTAATGTATAAAAATGTCCAAACGAACCCCGAAAAATTCCAAAATTTAACACGGCACTCTTGTCGTTCTATGTTGACATAAAAAATTGAAAGCAAGAAGAGGCAACGATTATCGTTTCGTCCACAAAGGTGTCACGTTCCCTACCAAAACCAGAGGCTTCTCGTGAGACGATCTGGTTTGTGAGAAGCTTATACGAAAACCCGCCCCAAATGGGACAATATTTTTACCACAACACGTTGATGTCATTCCATTATAGCATTCCAAGGTTCATGAATTTCAGACGAGTTTTGTATTTACTAGAATGTCAAAACCAAGTATCTCAACATTTGTTGGCGAGCCACGATGTCGTGGTGTTTGAAATTCGTCCCCATTTCTTGCATGGGACATCAGCATCAAACTATGGACACATATACGATTTTACAACTCATTTTGGTGCACGAGAGCATGTGCACGTAGTTTAATTGTGAATTGTGCACCTGAAATGCATAGAAAACAAAGTTAATGTATCAAATGTCCAAATGATCCCTAAATAATTCCATTTTTTGACGACACACCTATAGTTGCATGTTCTCTGTGGATAAAAGTTCTAGCAATTCGAACACCTTCCTTTGCCGCCGTGACCCCATTATGTATTTTAAATCAATACAAAAAATCAAGTAGACCGCACACAATTTATTATCACTAACCATGTGTGATGCAGTACAGAATATCTTGGAGGACCGTAGAGGTAGTACATATATGGCTTACACGAGAAGGTGTGGCAGCTATAGTCCACAGCCAGCGCGTCAAGCACACCAACTCGCTCCCCAAAAATCATTTCACTATTCAATTGTCGCCGGTGAAAGATGGGACGTGGACCCACGTTGTGAGGGAATCTTCGGTGGCCCACTTTGATGAGAGCACGGCCGCAGCCGCCAAGCACGTGCTAACAAGCTGCGTGAGCACGGCTTCAATCTGTGATCGGGCGGCCAAGGCAGACCAAACGGTCGCTATTGCTGCTCTGGTGGTGGCAACAACATCTACGACGGGGATAACAACTACCGAGAGCGGCACAACAACAGTTTGTTTCGCAGTGGCGGCCTTAGCCTTGATAGAAGACGCCCATGACCATGTTGAGGCCTGATACATCTCCATCGTATCTACTTTTCCAAACACTTTTGCCCTCGTTTTGGACTCTAACTTGCATGATTTGAATGGAACTAACCCAAACTGACGATGGTTTCAGCAGAACTGCCATGGTGTTATTTTTGTGCAGAAAAAAAAAGTTCTCGGAATGACCTGAAAATCTACTGAGCAACTTTTTGGAATTAATAAAAAATATTGGCGAAAGAATCAAGATCAGGGGGCCCACACCCTGTCCCCGAGGGTGGGGGCGCGCCCTACCCCCTGGGTGCGCCCCCTGCCTTGTAGCCCCCCTGGAGCTCCACCGACCTCAACTCCAACTCCACATATTCACGTTCTGGGAGAAAAAAATCAGGGAGAAGGATTCATCGCGTTTTACGATACGGAGCCACCGGCAAGCCCAACCACGCATGCACAACTCTGAAAAACCTCGCAGGAAAAAACAACATTTTTCTCATCTTATTCTCAGCGATTGTGTGCGTGCGGTGTGTGTGTATGTTTGTGTGTGTGTATGTGTGTGAGAGAGACGCCTTAGGACTGACCACATTCAAATGCATTTTCGTTGTGTGAGCATCGAGACCACCGTCGAAAACACAAATGTGATGCCATTTTAAAATAAAGGACGTCTACGTATCAAGGTCTCGAGTCGTGGTTATTGGGTTAAGAGCGTGTGTTTTTTTCAGTCCCGTTGCAACGCACGGGCTCTTTTGCTAGTGATACTAATTTCCAAAGTTTATAGATGTTGCATGTGATACTTGGTGTTGGTGCAGTTGTGTAATGTGGTAGCTAGCTATATGCCTATATGGTGTAACTGAGTGTTGAAGCTATATGATGTTGTACTCTGATGTATTTCAATTATGAAATCCTAGTTCCATAATACACAAATGAAATATAGTGTGTGCTTAATATGAAATGTCTACTTGATTAATAAAAGGATTATTAATAATAGGCCAATTAGCCTGCTAATTTGGGGTTTCTATTGAAAACGGTTATTGAGAAAACACTGTGGGCAATGACCTCAGACAACGCACATAGTTTCTAGGAAGAAAAGGTGTTGGATCAATGAACAATCACACAAGACTTCCTATTGAAAATTGCTTGTGTTAGGAAACCTCGCGCAAATGTTTCCACACAAAAAGTGTGTGTGATGGACAACCTATGCCACATAGTTTCTTCTATGCACCGTGTGTGGTGCATTCAATAACGCAAATGATTAAATTGTTAATATCGTCTGCAATGGCAACGCTATCACATACGCTTTGATAGGGAAAATTGTGTGTGATGTACATGTGAATGGAAACGTTTGTCTGGGATTCATCGTGTGGGATGTACATACAAATAGAAACGTTCTTCTTGGATTGACTGTGTGGGATGTACATACAAACGGAAACATATTCCGTGGATTGACCTCATTGGTTGTACATATGAAGGGAAATATTTCTCTGGGATTCACTGTGTGGGATGTACTTACGAACAGAAATGATTGGGCATGTATAATTGTATGTGATGTCTAGCCTAATCGCACACGAGCTCATTTTGTGCAGCATGTGTGACCGAAGTGCCTATCCCCGACGGTTTCTGGGTCATGTGGGAAGGTCCCTGCTATCGCCCACACTCACTAAGCGACGGTTTAAAATGTCATCGCGGAAAGGGGTTAAAAACCGTTTCTATAGCAGCTCACTGTACCAGTGGTTAAGTGTGCGACCCTAAGGGTTCGGAACATGCAGATTTGACCGAGACTCCTCTCTGGTAAATAACCAATAGCGGGACCTATATCCACATATTGGTTCCTACATATTCAATGAATATCTTTATCGGTTGAATAATGATGTCGAGGATTCAGTTAATCCCGCATGCGATTCCCTTTGTACATTGATATGTTACTTGCCGAGACTCGATCGTCGGTATCTCCATATCTAGTTCAATCTTGTTATCGGCAAGTCTCTTTAATCATTCCATAATACAAGATGCCGTGACTACAGTCATTAGGCACATGAAGCTTCTTATGATTTTGTATTACCCAGAGGTCCTAGATATATCTCTATGTCACACAGAGTGACAAACCCTAGTCTAGATCCACGCAACCCGACAGACACCTTCGGAGATACCTGTAGAGCACATTTATGATTAGCCAGTTAGGAAGTGATGTTTGAGAGCACAAAAAGTATTCCTCTGATGTACAGGAGTGGTCTAATCTCATGGTCTAAGGAACTGATACTTGACATGAAGAAAGTTGTAGCAATGACTAAACGATCTAATGCTAAGCTTACGGTTGGGTCCATCCATCACATCATTCTCCTAATGATGTGATCCCATTATAAAATGAAAACTCATGTCTATTGTGAGGAAACCTTAACCATCTTTGATCAATGAGCTAGTCTAGTAGAGGCTTACTAGGGACACAGTGTAGTTTATATAATCATACATGTATTTAAGTTTCTAATAAATACAACTCTAGCATGAAAAAAACATTTATCATGAACGGGAAATATGATAATAACTATTTTATTATTGCCTCTAGGGAATATTTCCAATAGCCTCCCACTTGCACTAGTCAATAATCTAGTTTACATTGTAATGAATCTAACACCAATGGATTGCTGGTGTTGATCATGTTTTTCTCATTGAAGATGTTTAGTCAACGGGTGTGCCACATTCAGATCCGTATGTACTTTGCAAAGTTCTATGTCTCCATCCTTCATGTAATTACGAATGGAGTTGAACTGGCGTTTGGTGTGCTTGTTCTTGTTGGGAAACCTGGGCTCCTTGGCAATGGAAATACCACATATGTTGTCAGAAAAGATAGTCACTGGATCTGATGCACTAGATATCACAACTAGGTCAGATATGAACTGCTTCATCCAGACTCCTTCTGGCGCTACTTTTGAAGTAGCTATATACTGCGCTTCACATGTAGATCCCGCTACAATGCTCTGCAAGGAATTACACCAACTGACTGCTCCACCATTTCAAATAAATATATATCCGATCTATGACTTCGAGTTATCCGGATCAGTGTCAAAGCTAGCATCAATGTAATCCTTTACGACGAGCTCTTCGTGACCTCCATAAATGAGAAGCATGTCCTTAGTCCTCTTCAGATAGTTAAGAATATTCTTGACCTCTACCAAGTGATCCACTTCTAGATTACTTTGGTACCTCCCTGTCAGAATTATGGCAAGGCACACATCAGGTCTCGTACACAGCATGACATACATTATAGAGCGTATGACTGAGGAATAGGGGATGACCTTAATCCTGTCTCTTTATTCTGCCGTGGTCGGGCTTTGAGTCTGACTCAACTTCATACCTTGCAACACAGGCAAGAACCCTTTCTTCTGGTACATTTTGAACTTCTTCAAAATCTTGTGAAGGTATGTGCTTTGTGAAAGTCCTATCAAACGTGTTGATCTATCTCTGTAGATCTTAATGCCCAATATGTAAGCAGCTTCACCTAGGTCTTTCATTAAAAAACTCTTGTTCAAATAACCCTTTCTGCACTTGATTCACATTTTGTTTTGATTAAAATTGCAACACCACCACCTACTATTAATCTTAATATGCTACAAGTGATTGATGGTGCTACTTTTGTTACGAATGATGCTTATGATGATGCTAGTACCTTGCTTGATAAGACTGTGCCACTAGGTGATTTTCTTGATGAACAACTTGCTAGAGCTAAAGATATTGAGAATGCTAAAACTAACGAAATTACTAAAATTGATGAAGTTTTGGAAATAGAGAATTATGAAACACTTATTAGACCTAGCTCTCCTTGATATGAATTGCCTAAGATACTTGAGGGTTATTGATAACCGACAAGTATAGGGGATCGCAACAATTTTCTATGGTAGAGTATTCAACCCAAATTTACTGATTTGACACAAGGGGAGTCAAAGAATATTCACGAGTATTAGCAGTTGAGTTGTCAATTCAACCACACCTAAAAGACTTAATATCTACATCAAAGTATTTAGTAGCAAAGTAGTTGGAAGTAATGGTAATAGTGGTAAAAGTAACAGTAGCAGTTTGTAGTGATCATAACAGAAGTGGCAACGAAAGTAACTTAGCAAAGATCAATATGTGAAAAGCTCGTAGGCATTGGATCGGCAATGATAATTGTGTTGGACAATATTCATCATGTAGCAGTCATAACCTATGGTGACACATAACTAGCTCCAATTTATCAATATAATGTAGGCATGTATTCCATATGTAGTCATACGTGCTTATGGAAAAGAACTTGCATTACATCTTTTGTCCTACCCTCCCATGGCAGCGGAGTCCTAATAGAAACTAAGGGATATTAAGGCCTCCTTTTAGTAGGGAACCGGACCAAAGCATTAGCACTTAGTGAATGCATGAACTCCTCAAACTACGGTAATCATCGGAAATAATCCCAATTATTGTCACTTGGGGTATGTGGATCTCAAGTTCTACCACTTGCAAGATACGATCAAGAACACAAATATATTCATGAAAACATAATTGTTTCAAATCTGAAATCATTGCACTCGGGCCCTAGTGCCAATCATTAACCATATCAAAGTCGTAGCAACATCAATCTCAGAACATAATGGATACTAGGGATCAAACCGTAACAAAATTAACTCGATTATAGGATAAATCTCATCCAACACATCACCGTCCAGCAAGCCTATGATGCAATTACTCATGCACGGTGGTGAGCATCATGAAATTGGTGATGGAGGAAGGTTGGTGATGATGATGGCGACGAATCCCCCTTTCCGGAGCCTGAATGGACTCCAGATCAGCCATCCTGATGAAGAACATGAGGCGGCAATGGCTCTGTATCGTAAAACGCAATGAATCCTTCTTGCTGATTTTTTTCTCCCTGAATAGTTATTTATAGAGTTGGAGTTAGGGTCGTAGGAGGTCCATGTGGCCCATATCCTGCAGGGCGTGCCGTAGAGGGGTGGGCGCGCCCTCAAGGCTTGTGGCCTCTAGGTGGCCCCCTTTGGTAACTTCTTGCGCCAGTATTTTTTATATATTCCATAAAAATTCTCCGTAAATTTTCAGGTCAATCCGGGAACTTTGATTTCTGCACAAAAATAACACCATGGCAATTCTGCTAAAAACAATGTAAGTTCGGGTTAGTTCCAATCAAATCATGCAAATTAGAGTCCAAAACAAGGCCAAAAGAGTTTGGAAAACTAGATATGATGGAGACGTATCAACTCCCCCAAGCTTAACCCATTGCTTGTCCTCAAGCAATTCATTTGACAAACTAAAAGTGACAAAGAAAAACTTTTACAAACTCTGTTTGATCTTGTTGTTGCAAATATGTCTAGCCAATATTCAGGTTTTCAGCAAAGATTATGAACTAACCATATTCACAATAACAATTAGGTCTCACATTTACTCATATCAATGGCATAATCAACTACCGAGCGATAATAATAAATCTCGGATGATAATACTTTTTCAAAACAATAATGATATAATATGACAAAATTGTATCTTGCTAGCCCTTTCTGAGGCCGCAAAACATAAATGCAGAGCACCTCTAAAGATCAAGGACTAACTAGACATTGTAATGCATGGCAATAGAGATCCAGTCACACTCATACTCAACATCAATTAAAAACAAAGCATATAAATGACAGTGGTGCTCTCCAACTGGTGCGTTTAATAAGAAGATGATGACTCAAGAATAAAAGTAAATAGATACGGATTCGTAGAGGCGCCAGAGCTCGAAGCTTTTAAAATAGAGATGAATATAATTTTGAGCCGTATGCTTTCATTGTCAACATAACGGCCAAGAGATCTCACTATCTTCCATGCTACATACATTATAGGTGGTTCCCAAACAGAATGGTAAGTTTTTTACTCCCCTTCCACCAACAATCACACTCCATGGCTAGCCGAATCCACGGGTACCGTCCATACCAATAACAGTGCTGGGGGAGTTTTGTTTTATTATTATACTTTGATTTGATTTCGAGCATGGAACTAGGCATCCCGAATACCAACCACTTTCTCGTGAATGACATGTGAATAAACACTTGTCATGAGAATAACCCACCTAGCATGGAAGATATTGTAAACCCCTAGACACTACATGAGCTATTCGGGCATACAAAAGAGATTATTATTTGAAGGTTTAGAGTTTGGCACATGCAAATTTACTTGGAATGGAAAGTAAATACCACATATAGGTAGGTATGGTGGACTCATATGGAACAACTTTGGGTTTAAGGAAGTGGATGCACCAACAATATTCCCGCTTAGTACAAGTGAAGGCTAGCAAAAGATTGAGGAGTGATCAAGTAGAGAGCGACAACGGTCTTAAACATGCATTGAGGTTATCAACATTGAGTGCAAGCATGAGTAGGATATAAATCACCATGAACATAAATATCATGGAGGCTATGTTGTTTTTGATTCAACTACATGTGTGAACATGTGCCAAGTCAAGGCACCTGAATCATTCAAAGGAGGATACCATACTATCATACTACATCACAACCATTTAAAATGCATGTTGGCACACAAGACAAACCATTATCCACTCCTAGCTAATTAAGCATGGCATGAGTAACTATAATCTCTAATTGTCGTTGCAAACATGTTTCATTCATAATAGGTTGAATCAAGAATGATGACCTAATCATATTTACAAAAACAAAATAGGTCAAGTTCATACCAGCTTTTCTTTATCTCAATCATTTCATAAATATTATCATTATTGCCTTTCACTTACATGATCGAACGATGTGAATGATAATAAGAGTGCATGTGCATTGGACTAAGCTGGAATCCTTAAACATTTATTCAAAGGAGAAGATAAGGTAATATGGGTTCTTTGTTAGATCAACAACAATGCATATGAAAGCCACTCAACATGTTCATCGTGGTCTTCTCCTTATGACCCAAATAAAAGAGAAACAATTTCAAAGAAACACACTATAATATTTTTGGAGTTTTTGTTTTTCTTAAGAAAGTAAAAACGAGAACAAGAAAAAGTATTTACACGGGAAAGCTCCCACAAGCAAAAGAAGAACGAGAAATCTTTTTGGGTTTCCTTTTAATTCTAAAACTAATTAAACTAGAAAGAAAAACTAAAAAGAAGCGAGAAATATTTTTGGATTTTATTAAAGTTTTTCAAACACACAACTTGAATGAATTTGTGAACATGAATGTAATGTCGGTGAGAAATACGTACTCCCCCAAGCTTGGGCTTTCGGCCTAAGTTGTTCTATGGCCACAGCTCGATGTAACCATCTCCCAGATACAGCAGAGGGTCCTGGTTCCACTGGTTGGCGAGCTCCTGTGGCTTCAACTGATAAACAAGCTCCTGGTACAGAGCAGGTGCTGGTGCTGGCTAAGGTGCTGGAGGTTGTGTCAGCCTCCAGTACGCGTAAATGTCCTCGGGCATAATGGTGTACCTACCTGAATGAATATTGAGCAAAGAAGGTGCAGGAAAGGTAATAATATCACAAGTACCCACACTAAATACTAGGTTGTAGAGGAGTCACTTGTCGTCGTCTTTGGAAATAAAAACATG
Organism: Triticum dicoccoides; assembly: GCF_002162155.2. Taxonomy (NCBI): domain Eukaryota; kingdom Viridiplantae; phylum Streptophyta; class Magnoliopsida; order Poales; family Poaceae; genus Triticum; species Triticum dicoccoides. Next base: position 224,167,126 of record NC_041387.1, on the reverse strand, counting down.
TGCTAACATACTAGCGTAGTTTAAATATTTAGTTGGTAACAACATCTCCTCCTTCTCATCATGCCTAATGGGTATCTCAAAATGTTTAGCAAGGCGGGAGGCATAGACGCCTCCAAAAATAGTACCCTTCGAACGGTTTGTGTTTAACCACCGAGCAATAATAGCGCCCAAACTAAAAGTTCTATCAGCATATAAAGCATAGTGAAAAATAGCAAGGTCAGGTGAGCTGAGAGTTCCACTCTCCCCCTGACGAGTCAGATATCTCCTGGCTAATAGTGAATTGTAGCATAAAACAGGAAAATGTGAACTAGCCACCCTTGCTTCTGACACTCCTCTCTCGTCCCTCACAGTAGTGTCAGCAATGAAATCTGCCATGTCGCTAGGACGTGGATCACTGATGCTGCCCTCATAAGGTATTTTGCAAACAACGCAAAAATCATACAATGTCATATCCTTAGGCTTATCATGCAAATGAAATTCTACCATGGTTGGTGATTCCCTAGGATAGAAATGAAAGTTCTGCATGAAGGTATTAGTGAGTATGAGGTATTGATCACACTTATCTTGGAGGTAGGCGGTAATGCCAGCATTCTTCGCCAAATAATAGGAGTCATCATAAATTCGTGCCTCCCACAAGAATGTATCACTTGGCCATTCACACGGCCGAACCTATGTAGCGCTAGGAAGGTTGTACTGGCTTCTTCTCCTCCTCATTTTCATTTCCTTCCGAATTCTAGCACGAACAACCCCTTAACCACATCCTCATGGTTTCTCTTTCTTCTGAAAATTTCTAAAATATTTAGTGACTCAAAATAGAAGTGAACCAAACTCAACAAATTATATAGAAACTACTTCTACAAGGGTCTAGAGGCTATATCATGCAACAAAAGCACGTTGGACCATATAAATTTGACATGCAAGCTCAAGAACTTGGTCACCACAACAGCAAAAAATTGCAATATATAAAGCACTATAGCAAAAACTAATTGCACCAGCGGAGGAGTCACATACCGATGAACAATCCCACGAAACAGTTTCAAAAATGGAATTCCGAGCAAGGAGATCGAACATGGCAACAAAATGAGCAAGAACACGAGTTTGAGCAATGGTGTGATTTTTTCGGGAGGAAGACGAAGTGGATGGCTGGCTAGAATAAGTGAGAGGACCCACGTGGGATCCACAAGACTCCTAGGCACACCCTCGACGCTGGGCAGACCCCGTGGGCTTGTGGCCCATTGATGCACCCCCTGAGGTGTGTTCGGTGCCAAAAATTCTTAAATATTATAGAAAAATCATACTAAATTTTCAGGGCATTTGGAGAACTTTTATTTTTTGGTCATTTTTATTGCACAGATAATTTAGAAAACAAAAAAATAATAGTATTTTTACTTTATTAATTCTAAATAACAGAAAGTAAAAAGTGGGTACAGAAGGTTGATTTACTAAATTCATCTGTCTCATACCCATCAAAAGGAATCCATTAACAAGGTTGATCAAGTCTTATTAACAAACTTTTTCCCAATGACATGAAACCGGAGAATCTTCGTATAACACTAGGTTACCTCAATGGGGATATGCATGTCCCCAACAATAAGAATATCATATTTCTTTTTGATAGTAGGAATAGGGAATGCAAAACCTCCAATAGTAATTCTTGAAATATTTCCAATAGAATTGATACTATTTACTTGAGGTTGTTTCTTCGGAAAGTGCACCGTATGCTTGTTACCATTAACATGAAAAGTGACATTGACATTGTTGTAATCAATAATAGCCCATGTAGTATTCAAAAACGGTCTACCAAGGATGATCAACACACTGTTGTCCTCGGGTATATCAAGAATAACAAAGTCCGTTAAGAAAATAGCATTTGCAACTACGACAGGTACATCCTCACAAATACCGATGGGTACAACAGTTGATTTACTAGCCATTTGCAAAGAGATTTCAGTTGGTGTCAACTTATTCAAATCAAGTCTATGATATAAAGAGAGAGGCATAACACTAACACCGGCTCCTAAATCACACAAAGCAGTTGAGGGAGTCCTGGACTAAGGGGTCCTCGGGTATCCGGCCTATTCAATATGGGCCGGACTGTTGGGCTGTAAAGATGAAGGAAGGAGGCCACATCTCATGTCTAGTTAGGACACCTGTATGCGTGAACGACAAGATTAAGTGTCCGGATATACTATTTACTTTCTCTGTAAACCGACTCTGTACAACCCTAGGCCCCTCCGGTGTCTATATAAATAGGAGGGCTTAGACCAGAGACAGAATAAATATCGTTCATAGGCTAGACAATCTAGGGTTTAGCCATCACGATCTCGAGGTAGATCAACTCTTGTAACCCCTATACCCATCGGATACAATCGAGCAGGATGTAGGGTTTTACCTCCTTTAAGAGGGCCCGAACCTGGGTAAACATTGTGTCCCTTTGTCCATTGTTACCATTGATCCTCAGACATACATCTTGGCCCCCCTATCCGGGATCTGGCGGTGTTGACACCGACATTGGTGCTTTCATTGAGACCTCCGCTGTGTTGTCAACATAAGGATTGATGGCACGCCTCTCCATCAACAATGATATTGTGTCCAAGGAGACCTTTCTCCCTGGACTGGTCTTTATGTTCGGCGGCTTCGTTCTACATGCTGACTCGACCGGCCACCGTGAGCTGGTTGGCAGCTATGCCCCTAGTCACCAGATCAGGTTTGGGAACTTGAACTACAATGCGGATATCTGAGGGGATCTAATCTTCAAGGGATCGCAGCCCCGACTGCTGCTCCCCATCCTCATAGAGAGGGACCTTCAGATCCGGTATGAGATCCTTTCCAGCGGCCAACGCTCACACCTGCCTTGGCCTTAGATCCAGGGTAGATCGCATTTTTCGATGACGGGAGGATTAACCCCGCCAGACTATCTCCCACCATGGAATTCTCAGTCGGAGACCCAGATGCGATCGTGCCATTGGTAACCCCGGAATCAAATGGGACTCTCCCAGTCATCAAAGAGCCGGACTCGCCTTTGGAGGATAATTCTAAATCCATGAGGTCTGCACCCCGCGGACTCAATCAAGTGTCCGACCACGTAGATCTACAGACTCCCATCCAGTTTTCTCTTTTAGACGAAGCGATGGGTTTAATGAAATGTCTCGCCATTACGGAAGCTTCACCTCCGAACTACACCCAGCACAGGCTGGGGGCTGAGGTTGGGGAATTTCACACCCCACCCACCACCCACTTAGTAGCCACTGTCAAGGTTTTAACTGACATGCTAGACTACGCTTTCGAAGACATCGACGGTATGGATGATGATGTAGACGCCGAGCAAAGCCAAACCCCACCTACTATAGGGCGTTGGACGACCACCTCTACCTACGATGTATACATGGTGGACACTCCTGAGGAAAAGGACGACAATGGCATTCAAGATCCAGGCAAGGACAAGACCGTCGATGAACCACCAAAGTGTCGGCATCAGCGACACCTCTCACGATCGCGTCAGGCAAAGGATAGCACTACCGCACAGAAGAGAATGAAACCCCAGACAACGCTGAAGACCTCCACGTCGAGCCCATGTACGAATAAGACGAGAGGGAGGGGGGTCAGTATAGCCCCGAGAACGGCGATCATGAGGAATCGGAGGACAATAATTACTTACCTGCCTCCGAAGAGGATGTGAGCCTCGGCGATGAGGATTTCATCGTCCCAGACGAACCCCTCAAACAAGAATGCTTCAAGCGACAACTCATCGCCACTGCGTGCAGCCTGAAAAAGAAACAACAACAGCTTCAAGCTGAACAGGACACGCTCAATGATAGATGGACTAAGGTCCTAGCTGCCGAAGAATACGGCCTCGAGCCACCAGTAAAGAGTTACCCCAAGCGTAGGCTAGTGCCACAATTCAACGATGAGGCCCTCGAGCCAAATCCATCGAAGTACAACTATGCTGATCAACCAGACCGACCACCACCTCGACGGGACAAAACAGCCTATCAGGTCGAACACCAGCCCGCACCACCTCGCCGTAGAGGCAAGAAGACAGCTACGCTGGACTACACTTATGACCTACGTCAGGACTTGGCCAATAAAGTCGGTCAGACCAGATTGATTTATGGATCCACAGGACGTGCACCAGCACAAGATGACAGCCGCCAAACCTGGCACGATCAACATCATCAAGTTTGAGGTTAGCACCGAACACACATGTCATCTGAACTACAATGCGATGTAGCCACATATCGAGGTGCCGCACACCCTATGTGCTTTACTGATGAAGTAATGCATCACCAATTTCTGGAAGGGTTTAAACCCATAAACATCAAACAATACGATGGCACAACAGACCCTGCCATCTGGATTGAGGACTTTCTTCTCTGAATTAACATGGCCCGCGGAGATGACCTCCACGCCATCAAATATCTCCCCTTGAAGTTGAAGGGACCAGCACGACACTGGTTGAATAGCCTCCCAGACAGCTCCATTGGGAGTTGGGAAGATTTATAAGACGCTTTCCTGGACAATTTTAAGGGCACCTATGTCCGGCCTCTGGATGCCGACGACCTCAGTCACATAATTCAGCAACCCGGAGAGTCAGCCCACAAACTTTGGAATCGGTCCTCATTAAAAAGAAGCAAATCGTGGACTATTCGGATGCCGAAGCCTTAGCAGCCTTTAAACACAACGTCCGCGATGAATGGCTCACCCGACACCTCGGGCAGGAAAAGCCGGAAATAATGGCGGCCCTAACAACACTTATGACCCGCTTCTGCACAGGCGAAGATAGCTGGGTAGCTCGTAGAAGCAACAGTTCCAGCGATACCGGCACCTCTGAGGCCAGGGACGGCAATGGCAGGCTACACCACAACAAAAACAAATGCCGGACAACGACGACATCGAACACACGGCAGTCAATGCCGGATTTAGTGGTTCTAAATCCGGTCAGTGGAAGAAACCTTTCAGAGGCAACAGGGACGGTCCATCCAACTTGGAAAAAATCCTCGAGAGGCACTATCAGATTCATGTTACCCCCGACAAGCCTGCTAACCACACCAATAAAAATTGCTGGGTTTTTAAACAGGCTGGTAAGTTAAATACTGAAGACAAGGGGAAGGGACCTCCAAGCAAAGACGACGATGAGCCCCGTCAGCCGAACACCGGGGGTCAGAAGCAATTTCCCCCCTAAGTAAAAACAGTGAACATGATCTACGTCACTCACATACCGAAAAGGGAGCGCAAGTGCGCACTAAGGGACGTCTACGCTGTAGAGCATGTCGCCCCAAAGTTTAATACATGGTTAGCATGTATGATTACTTTTGATTGCAGGGATCACCCAACCAGTATCTGTCATGGGGGTTCGGCTGCCCTGATTCTCGATGCTATCATCGACGGATGTCATCTCACTAGAGTCCTTATGGATGGCGACAACAGTCTTAACTTGATCTATCAAGATACTGTCCACAAAATGGGCATCGACCGGTCAAGAATCAAGACAAGCAACACTACCTTTAAAGGTGTGATACCTGGCGTGGTGGCCCGTTGTACGGGCTCATTAACACTGGAAGTGGTGTTCGGCTCTCCAAATAACTTCCGTAGTGAAGAACTGATCTTTGATATAGTCCCTTGCCGCGGTGGCTATCACACACTACTTGGATGAACCGCCTTCGCCCGTTTCAATGCAGTCCTGCACTATGCTTATCTGAAGCTTAAAATGCCCGGACGACGGGGTGTCATTACAGTCAATGGAAACATGGAGCACTCCCTCCAAACGGAAGAGCAAACTGCCGCCCTAGCAGCCAAGGTATCCGTCGGCCTCATCAAGCCGAACAATTCATCGGCCATCAAGGCCAATGACATCATCAAAAAGGTCTGGTTCGCGCCTCATGCCGATAGCTCGGTGGACCTGGACCCCAAATAGCAATTCTGCCTCCGTCGACTGCTATATATGTTGGGGAACATTGCATAAAATAAAAAATTTCCTACATTCACCAAGATCAATCTATGAGTTCATCTAGCAACGAGAGAGAGGAGTGCATCTACATACCCTTGTAGATCGCGAGCGGAAGCGTTCAAGATAACGGGGTTGAGGGAGTCGTACTCGTCGTGATCCAAATCACCGGAGATCCTAGCGCCGAACGGACGGCACCTCCGCGTTCAACACACGTACGGTCAGCGTGACGTCTCCTCCTTCTTGATCCAGCAAGGGGGAAGGAGAGGTTGATGAAGATCCAGTAGCACGACGGCGTGGTGGTGGATGCAGCAGGGTTCCGGCAGGGCTTCGCCAAGCGACTACGGGAGGAGGAGGTGTAGCAAGGGGGGTAGGGAGGTGTCAGATGTCAGGGTGCGGCTGCCCTCCCACCACCCCTCTTTATATAGGGACCCCAGGGGGGCGCTGGCCCTGGAGATGGGATCTCCCAAGGGGGAGGGGGCGGCCAGGGGGGTGGAGTGCCCCCCAAGGCAGGTGGAGGCGCCCCCTACCCTAGGGTTCCCAACCCTAGGCGCAGAGGGGGACCCAGGGGGGCGCACCAGCCCACCGGGGGCTGGTTCCCCTCCCACTTCAGCCCATGGGTACCTCCGGGATGGGTGGCCCCACCCGGTGGACCCCTAGGACCCTTCTGGTGGTCCCGGTACAATACCGGTGAACCCCGAAACTTTCCCAATGGCCGAAACTTGACTTCCCATATATAATTCTTTACCTCCGGACCATTCCAGAACTCCTCGTGATGTCCGGGATCTCATCCGGGACTCCTAACAACTTTCGGTTTGCTGCATACTAATATCTTTACAACCCTAGCATCACCGAACCTTAAGTGTGTAGACCCTACGGGTTTAGGAGACACGCAAACATGACCGAGACTACTCTCCGGTCAATAACCAATAGCGGGATCGGGATAGCCATGTTGGCTCCTACATGCTCCTCGATGATCTCATCGTATGAACCACGGTGTCGAGGATTCAAGCAACCCCGTATACAATTCCCTTTGTCAATCGGTACGTTACTTGCCCGAGATTCAATCGTCGGTATCCCAATACCTTGTTCAATCTCGTTATCGGCAAGTCACTTTACTCGTACCGTAATGCATGATCCCGTGACCAGACACTTGGTCACTTTGAGCTCATTATGATGATACATTACCGAGTGGGCCCAGAGATACCTCTCCATCATACGGAGTGACAAATCCGAGTCTCGATCCGTGTCAACCCAACAGACACTTTTGGAGATACCTGTAGTGCACCTTTATAGCCACCCAGGTACGTTGTGATGTTTGGTACACCCAAAGCACTTCTACGGTATCCGGGAGTTACACGATCTCATGGTCTAAGGAAAAGATACTTGACATTGGAAAAGCTCTAGCTAAACGGACTACACGATCTTGTGCTATGCTTAGGATTGGGTCTTGTCCATCACATCATTCTCCTAATGATGTGATCCCGTTATCAATGACATCCAATGTCCATAGTCAGGAAACCATGACTATTTGTTGATCAACGAGCTAGTCAACTAGAGGCTCACTAGGGACATATTGTTGTCTATGTATTCACATGTGTATTATGATTTCCGGATAATACAATTAAACCATGAATAAAAGACAATTATCATGAATAAGGAAATATAATAATAGTCCTTTTATTATTGCCTCTAGGGCATATTTCCAACAGTCTCCCACTTTCACTAGAGTCAATAATCTAGTTACAATGTGATGAATCGAACACCCATAGAGTTCTGGTGTTGATCATGTTTTGCTCGCGGAAGAGGTTTAGTCAATGGATCTGCGACATTCAGATCCGTATGTACTTTGCAAATATCTATGTCTCCATCTTGAACATTTTCACGGATGGAGTTGAAACGACGCTTGATGTGCCTAGTCTTCTTGTGAAACCTGGGCTCCTTGGCAAGGGTAATAGCTCAAGTGTTGTCACAGAAGAGAGTGATTGGCCCCTACGCATTCGGTATGACTCCTAGGTCGGTGATGAACTCCTTCATCCATATTCCTTCATGTGCTGCCTCTGAGGCTGCCATGTACTCCGCTTCACATGTAGATCCCGCCACGACGCTCTGCTTGCAACTGCACCAGCTTACGGCTCCAGATTCAACATATACACGTATTCGGTTTGTGACTTAGAGTCATCTAGATCTGTGTCGAAGCTAGCGTCGACGTAACCCTTTACAACGAGCTCTTCGTCACCTCCATAAACGAGAAACATGTCCTTTGTACTTTTCAGGTACTTCAGGATATTCTTGACCGCTATCCAATGTTCCTTGCCGGGATTACTTTGGTACATTCCCAAAAAACATACGGCAAGGTTTACATTAGGTCTGGTACACAGCATGGCATACATAATAGATCCTATGGCTGAGGAATAGGGGATGACACTAATCTCTTCTTTATCTTTTGCCGTGGTCGGGCATTGAGCCGAGCTCAATCTCACACCTTGCAACACAGGCAAGAACCCTTTCTTGGACTGATCCATTTTGAACTTCTTCAATATCTTATCAAGGTATGTGCTTTGTGAAAGACCTATGAGGCGTCTCGATCTATCCCTATAGATCTAGATGCCTAGTATGTAAGCAGCTTCTCCAAGGCCCTTCATTGAAAAACACTTATTCAAGTAGGCCTTAATGCTGTCCAAAAGTTCTATATCATTTCCCATCAAAAGTATGTCATCTACATATAATATGAGAAATGCTACAGAGCTCCCACTCACTTTCTTGTAAACGCAGGCTTCTCCATAAGTCTGCATAAACCCAAACGCTTTAATCATCTCATTAAAGCGAATGTTCCAACTCCGAGATGCTTGCACCAGCCCATAAATGGATCGCTGGAGCTTCCATACCTTGTTAGCATTTTTAGGATCGACAAAACCTTTCGGCTGCATCATATACAGTTCTTCCTTAAGATAGCCGTTAAGGAATGCCGTTTTGACGTCCATCTGCCATATCTCATAATCATAGTATGCGGCAATTGCTAACATGATTCGGACGGACTTCAGCTTCGCTACGGGAGAGAAAGTCTCATCGTAGTCAACCCCTTTAACTTGCCGATAACCCTTAGCGACAAGTCGAGCTTTATAGATGGTAATATTACCATCCGCGTCCGTCTTCTTCTTAAAGATCCATTTGTTTTCTATCGCTCGCCGATCATCGGGCAAGTCTGTCAAAGTCCATAGTTTGTTTTCATACATGGATTCTATCTCGGATTGCATGGCTTCAAGCCATTTGTTGGAATCTGGGCCCGCCATCGCTTCTTCATAGTTCGAAGGTTCACCGTTGTCTAACAACATGATTTCCAGGACAGGGTTGCCACACCACTCTGGTGTGGAACATGTCCTTGTGGACCTACGAAGTTCAGTAGCAACTTGATCCGACGTACCTTGATCATCATCATTAATTTCCTCTCCAGTCGGTGTAGGCACCACAGGAACATTTTCCTGAGCTGCACTACTTTCCGGTTCAAGAGCTAGTACTTCATCGAGTTCTACTTTCCTCCCACTTACTCCTTTCGAGAGAAACTCTTTTTCTAGAAAGGATCCGTTCTTGACAACAAAGATCTTGCCTTCGGATCTAAGGTAGAAGGTATTCCCAATGGTTTCCTTAGGGTATCCTATGAAGACGCATTTTTCCGACTTGGGTTCGAGCTTTTCAGGTTGAAGTTTCTTGACATAAGCATCGCATCCCAAACTTTTAGGAACGACATCTTAGGTTTCTTCCCAAACCATAATTCATACGGTGTCGTATCAACGGATTTAGACGGAGCCCTATTTAAAGTGAATGTAGCTGTCTCTAGAGCGTATCCCCAAAATGATAGCGGTAAATCGGTAAGAGACATCATAGATCGCACCATATCCAATAGAGTGCGATTACGACGTTCGGACACACCATTACGCTGAGGTGTTCCAGGCGGCGTGAGTTGTGAAACAATTCCACATTTCCTTAAGTGCGTACCAAATTCGTGACTTAAATATTCTCCTCCACGATCTGATCATAAGAACTTTATTTTTCGGTCACGTTGATGCTGTACTTCATTCTGAAATTCCTTGAACTTTTCAAGGATCTCAGACTTGTGTTTCATCAAGTAGACATACCCATATCTACTTAAGTCATCAGTGAGAGTGAGAACATAATGATATCCTCCGCAAGCCTCAATGCTCATTGGACCACACACATCAGTATGTATGATTTCCAATAAGTTGGTTGCTCGCTCCATTGTTCCGGAGAACGGAGTCTTGGTCATTTTTCCCATGAGGCATGGTTCGCATGTGTCAAATGATTCATAATCGAGAGACTCTAAAAGTCCATCAGCATGTAGATTCTTCATGCGCTTGACACCAATGTGACCAAGGCGGTAGTGCCACAAGTATGTGGGACTATCGTTATCAACTTTACATCTTTTGCTATTCACACTATGAATATGTGTAACATTACGTTCGAGATTCATTAAGAATAAACCATTGACCATCGGGGCATGACCATAGAACATATCTCTCATATAAATAGAACAACCATTATTCTCAGATTTAAATGAGTAGCCATCTCGCATTAAACGAGATCCCGATACAATGTTCATTCTCAAACTTGGCACTAAATAACAATTATTGAGGTTTAAAACTAATCCCGTGGGTAAATGTAGAGGTAGCGTGCCGACGGCGATCACATCGACCTTGGAACCATTCCCGACGCGCATCGTCACCTTGTCCTTTGCCAGTCTCCGCTTATTCCGTAGCTCCTGCTCTGAGTTACAAATATGAGCAACGGCACCGGTATCAAATACCCAGGTGTTACTATGAGTACTAGTAAGGTACACATCAATTACATATATATCACATATACCTTTAGTGTTGCCGGCCTTCTTGTCCGCTAAGTATTTGGGGCAGTTCCGCTTCCAGTGACCCTTCCCTTTGCAATAAAAGCACTCAGTATTAGGCTTGGGTCCATTCCTTGACTTTTTCCCGGCAACTGGCTTACCGGGCATGGCAACATCTTTGCCGTCCTTCTTGAAGTCCTGCTTACCCTTGCCCTTCTTGAACTTGGTGATTTTATTGACCATCAACACTTGATGTTCTTTCTTGATTTCTACCTCTGCCGACTTCAGCATTGAAAATACTTCAGGAATAGTTTTCACCATCCCCTGCATATTGTAGTTCATCACAAAGCTCTTGTAGCTCGGTGGGAGCGACTGAAGGATTCTGTCAATGATCGCCTCGTCCGGGAGGTTAATGTCCAGCTGGGACATGCGGTTGTGCAACCCAGACATTTTGAGTATGTGCTCACTGACAGAACTATTCTCCTCCATCTTACAACTATAGAACTTGTCGGAGATTTCATATCTCTCAACCCGGGCATGAGCTTGGAAAACCATTTTCAGCTCCTCAAACATCTCATATGCTCTGTGTTGCTCAAAACGATTTTGGAGCCCCGGTTCTAAGCTGTAAAGCATGCCGCACTGAACAAGGGAGTAATCATCAGCACGTGACTGCCAAGCGTTCATAACGTCTTGGTTCTCTGGGATGGGTGCTTCACCTAGCGGTCCTTCTAGGACATATGCTTTGTTGGCAGCTATGAGGATGATTCTCAGGTTCCGGACCCAGTCTGTATAGTTGCTGCAATCATCTTTCAGCTTGGTTTTCTCTAGGAACGCGTTGAAGTTCATGTTGACATGAGCGTTGGCCATTTGATCTACAAGACATATTTTGCAAAGATTTTAGACTAAGTTCATGATAATTAAGTTCATCTAATCAAATTATTTAATGAACTCCCACTCAGATTTGACATCAATCTAGTCATCTAAGTGTTACATGATCCGAGTCGACTAGGCCGTGTCCGATCATCACGTGAGATGGACTAGTCATCATCGGTGAACATCTCCATGTTGATCGTATCTTCCATACGACTCATGTTCGACCTTTCGGTCTATGTGTTCCGAGGCCAGACATGCTAGGCTCGTCAAGTTAACCTAAGTGTTTTTGCATGTGTAAAACTGGCTTACACCCGTTGTATGTGAACGTAGGAATCTATCACACCCGATCATCATGTGGTGCTTCGAAACGACGAACTTTAGCAATGGCGCATAGTTAGGGGGAACACTTTCTTGAAATTATTATAAGGGATCATATTATTTACTACCGTCGTTCTAAGTAAACAAGATGCATAAACATAAAAAACACCACATGCAATTATATAGTAGTGACATGATATGGCCAATATCATATAGCTCCTTTGATCTCCATCTTCGGGGCTCCATGATCATCTTCGTCACCGGCATGACAGCATGATCTCCATCATCATGATCTCCATCATCGTGTCTCCATGAAGTTGCTCGCCAACTATTACTTCTACTACTATGGCTAACGGTTTAGCAATAAAGTAAAGTAATTACATGGCGTTAAATCATTGACACGCATGTCATACAATAATTAAGACAACTCATATGGCTCCTGCCGGTTGTCATACTCATCGAGAGGCAAGTCTTGATTCCTATTACAAGAACATGATCTCATACTTCACAATATATCATTCATCATTCATCACAACTTTTGGCCATATCACATCACAAAGCAATTGTTGGAAACACAAGTTAGACGTCCTCTAATTGTTGTTGCATCTTTTACGTGGCTGCAACAGGGTTCTAGCAAGAACGTTATCTTACCTACGAATAACCACAACGTGGCTTGTCAACTTCTATTTACCCTTCATAAGGACCCTTTTCATCGAATCCGCTCCAACTAAAGTGGGAGCGACAGACACCCGCTAGCCACCTTATGCAACTAGTGCATGTGAGTCGGTGGGACCTGTCTCACGTAAGCGTAAGTGTAAGGTCGGTCCGGGCCGCTTCATCCCACAATACCGCTGAAGCAAAATAATACTAGTAGTGGCAAGAAAGTTGACAACATCTACGCCCACAACAGATTTGTGTTCTACTCGTGCAATAGAGAACTACGCATAGACCTAGCTCATGATGCCACTGTTGGGGAACGTTGCATAAAATAAAAAAATTCCTATGTTCACCAACATCAATCTACGAGTTCATCTAGAACGAGAGAGAGGAGTGCATCTACATACCCTTGTAGATCGCGAGCGGAAGCGTTCAAGAGAACGGGGTTGAGGGAGTCGTATCGTCGTGATCCAAATCACCGGAGATCCTAGCGCCGAACAGACGGCACCTCCGCGTTCAACACACATACGGTCAGCGTGACGTATCCTCCTTCTTGATCCAGCAAGGGGGAAGGAGAGGTTGATGAAGATCCAGCAGCACGACGGCATGGCGGTGGATGCAACAGGGTTCCGGCAGGGCTTCGCCAAGCGACTACGGGAGGAGGAGGTGTAGCAAGTGGGGTAGGGAGGCGCCAGATGTCAGGGTGCAGCTGCCCTCCCACCCCCTCTTTATATAGGGACCCCAGGGG
>NC_041387.1:224081527-224153561 GCF_002162155.2 Triticum dicoccoides | reverse complement strand
GGTGGAGTGCCCCCCAAGGCAAGTGGAGGCGCCCCCTCCCCTAGGGTTCCCAACCCTAGGCGCAGAGGGGGGCCCAGGGGGGTGGCGCACCAGCCCACCAGGGGCTGGTTCCCCTCCCACTTCAGCCAATGGGGCCCTCCGGGATGGGTGGCCCCACCCGGTGGACCCCCTTGGCCGCCCCTCGCAATGCAAGTGGAGGCGCCCCCTCCCCTAGGGTTCCCAACCCTAGGTGCAGAGGGGGCCCGGGGGGGTGGCGCACCAGCCCACCAGGGGCTGGTTCCCCTCCTAATTCCACCCATGGGGCCCTCCGGAATGGGTAGCCCCTCCCGATGGACCCCCGGGACCCTTCCGGTGGTCCCGGTACAATACCGGTGAACCCCGAAACTTTCCCGATGGCCGAAACTCGACTTCCCATATATAATTCTTTACCTCCGGACCATTCCGGAACTCCTCGTGATGTCCGGGATCTCATCCGGGACTCCGAACAACTTTCGGTTTGCTGCATACTAATATCTCTACAACCCTAGCGTCACCGAACCTTAAGTGTGTAGACCCTACGGGTTCGGGAGACACGCAGACATGACCGAGACTGCTCTTCGGTCAATAACCAATAGCAGGATATGGATACCCATGTTGGGTCCTACATGCTCCTCGATGATCTCATCAGATGAACCACGATGTCGAGGATTCAAGCAACCCCGTATACTATTCCCTTTGTCAATCGGTACATTACTTGCTCGAGATTCGATCGCCGGTATCCCAATACCTTGTTCAATCTCATTACCAGCAAGTCACTTTACTCGTACCGTAATGCATGATCCCGTGACCAGACACTTGGTCACTTTGAGCTCATTATGATGATGCATTACCGAGTGGGCCCAGAGATACCTCTCCGTCATACGGAGTGACAAATCCCAGTCTCGATCTGTGTCAACCCAACAGACACTTTCAGAGATACCTGTAGTGCACCTTTTTAGCCACCCAGTTACGTTGTGACGTTTGGTACACCCAAAGCACTCCTACGGTATCCAGGAGTTACACTATCTCATGGTCTAAGGAAAAGATACTTGACATTGGAAAAGCTCTACCAAAACGAACTACACGATCTTGTGCTATGCTTAGGATTGGGTCTTGTCCATCACATCATTCTCCTAATGATGTGATCCCGTTATCAATGACATCCAATGTCCATAGTCAGGAAACCATGACTATATGTTGATCAATGAGCTAGTCAACTAGAGGCTCACTAGGGACATATTGTGGTCTATGTATTCACACGTGCATTACGATTTCCAGATAATACAATTAAAGCATGAATAAAAGACAATTATCATGAATAAGGAAATATAATAATAATCCTTTTATTATTGCCTCTAGGGCATATTTCCAACAATATAAGGCTGCGGTATATGTACCACGCGTACACCATTACGCACACAAAAATACCTTGGGCAACGCCGGAGGCACACCTCGGGACAGGTCCATAGTACGGCTCGACCCTATTCGGACCTCATATACTCCTTTTTTTTCTCCCTTTCACTGGAGGTTCTTTCGAAAACCTAAAAGTTGTATGGTTGCATGAGGGCTCCCTCGTCAACCCCTTTTCCTCTTGAGTACAGATAACCATCCTACATCTCCTCTAGAAGGACTCATTACAAAAAGGGAAACGGCGCAGATGTGCAACAGGGTACCATTGGGATCTTCAAACCATTACTCTAAGGCCCTGTGTAAACCTTTCCCTTATATAAATTTTCTGGCATGTAACATGACCTCTATATTCATAACACTATTTGTCTAAACACGTCTCGATGTATCCATGAAGATATAAATGAAGGAAATTATCACCACTTTTTGTTTGGTATGCACGCTATATTATATTTTGTATTCCCTCCTTACTTCTGATCGTCGTACGTGCTTTTGCCCGGCCTTCGCACCGGGGGCTGTGTTCGGCCCTGCACATTTTATAGTCCGAACACCTATAGGGATCTCTTCGGTGTCCTGGATATGGCATTATATGCATTAGCTCTGATTCATGTCTTTGGTCTATAGTTGGGTTGCCCGGTTCCTGTGCTTACCAACTTACGTTCTGCCAGTTCGGCTAAGGTAGTAAAGGGACAACTACTGCAATTGTATTTCTCGTTCATCTGGTTAAGTACCTCAGTAGAGAATGCCGAAAACTGACCATCATGATAAGCGAGAGTAGGTCAGCAATCCGGTGACTTAGTGTTATACTACAGATCATTTGCGATTCTTGCCGTGTCACACGAGGGGCTGGGACTTGACCAGCAGTGTTGCAAAGTTACCATAATCCGGATTGTCGTCCTATGCAACAAGGGTTACTAGTTAACCCCACCAATGGACTCCAATGGCTAAGTGAAGGTAATAACGCCACATAGTCTGATTGCCTAGTTCACAGACGCCTCCTCTAAATACCATGATCTTGGATAAAGTGCGGCCATGCGTTCACGAAAACCCCTATACTATTTACATGGGGGCGGAAGCCGACGACTGGCAACCTTCAGAAAGATTAAATAATAAACGACCATAGGAGGATAAAATTAACACGAAAGGCGCAATCGTAGCGCAGATACATAGCATGTTTTCGGCCACCCGAGTATATTTAAACAAACATAACATCCTTTGAACAATGGCCCTCTACTATTCGGGCCCCTTCCAGGACATCTTCAAAGTACCTCTCTTGCTTTCGGTGATCCTTGCCCTCGGTCGAACCTACGGCCGCCACTTCGGTGACCTTCATCTTCACCCATTGCATCTTGACGCGGGCAAAGGCCATCCGGGCACATTCTATGCAGGCCGACTGCCTTATGGCGTCGATCCGAGGACGCGCGTCGATAAGCCGCTTCACGAGGCCGAAGTAGCTGTTGGGCATGGGCTCAACTATCCACAGTTGGACTATCAGATCCTTCATGGCCAAGTCGGCTACCCTATGCAGCTCGGTCAGCTATTTTAGCTGGTCGCTGAGGGGCATCGGATACTCTTGCACAAGATACTATGACCAGAACAGCTTCTTTGTTGAGCTCCCCTCCTCAGCTCAGAAGAACTGCGTGGCGCCGGCCACCCTCCTCGGAAGATCCGCAAACGCGCCTGGAGAACTCCAAACTCGGGTCAGCAAGATATGCCTCCTACTTCCAAATTTAATTTCCAGAAGAAAGCCTTACCATCCGCTATCTGCCTCGCCTGCTGGATCTCCTGGCGAGCGCTCCAGATACAACCCGGGCCTCTTTGATATCCTGGAGAGCCTTGGCAAGTTTGAATGCTTGGTCCAAAGTCTTCTGCTCCAAGGACTCACACTTAGAGATGGCGTCCTTGAGATGTTGCTCGACTTCGGCCACCCGAGCCTCATGTTAGCGGCGGGCAGTTTGCTCCGCCTCCAACTCCTTCGCTGCTTTGTCAGCGGCTGCCCTATTCATCTCTGCCTCTTTCTTCGCCTGGGCAAGCGCGCTCTTTAAGAATTCGACCGCGGCCGTGCCAACTGTGATCATAATCACAAAATCAAATAAGTTAAAAGATTCACCATACATATCACTTCTGATATATAAAATTTTCCTACATTGCGTCTCCCCGAACCGCTTGTTGATGCGGTCGAGCTCCTCATCGGCCACTCGCAGCTTCCGATTAAGCTTAGAAACCTCTGCAGGCTGGGTGGTAGCTGCCAACATGGATGCATGTCACATACACTAGCGCAGTATATTAGTGTCCGAATGATCTTGAGATCCTCTGTCCGAATTGTTCTAATCCAAACAAAGTCTCAGGGGCTACTATCTCTATACATGTTTATCCTTTGCATATGATAAATTTGCTTAGAATATTATGTTGCATACCTCAAAGCCCGTTAGTAGGCTGTTGAAGGCTTCGTTCAGTCTGCTTTTCGCAGACTGAACCTTTTCCATAACCGCACCCATCAACATGCGGTGATCCTCCATGATTGAAGAGCGTTGCAGCGCCTCCTCCAGAGAATGAGCAGCCTCTAGATTAATGTAGGCCGCTGTGGGAGCTATAGCTCCTCCCCCTTCTATCGAAGGGGGCTGCACATCCCTTTCCGGTGTGTGTCGGGGGCACAGACTATTGGGGCTCCCCTTTGTTGGTGGTCACGAGGGTCGCCTCTCCCAGGTCTTCAGTGACCGAGGTGTTAACCTCAGGCGCCTTCTCGATGCCCTCGTCCGCCCCTCCTTGGCCAGGAGGAATCCTCCGGGACGAAACCTCAGTGTCCTCCATGGAAGTAGGTGAGGGGGCTCGTGGTGGCACATCGCTCTCTGCCTGCTCAGGCGGCAGGGAGTTCCCCGATGAGGATGAGGCGTTCGGAATATCGCGAGGAGGGATGAAAAGCAAATAATAATATAACTTACATGGCAAAGGTAGGCAAGCGGAAACTGAAGAGTAAAAATTCTGATACTTACGAACCGGCCAAGTGCTTCGCCCTGGGGGCTCTCTTGGGGATGTGTTTAGACTCTGAGTCCGAACTGGCAGAGAGGGTAATCTTCCCCCGCTTCAGCGCCGCCCCCTCCGGGTTATCGGAGGCGGTCCTCTTCTTTCTCCTCCACTTGAGGGGGGAGTCGCTTTCCACCACCTCCTCCTCCTCTTCATCCGCATCTCCCTCATGAGAGGAGACGATCTCAGTCTCTCCGGACACAACGTCTGAAGGGCCTCTGCGGCGGGGGCCACATTTGCGCTCCTTTCCCTTCTTCTTGCCCTTCTTCTCTGGCGCCTGGTACGCGCCGGGACCAGCATCTTCGTTAGCTGGGGAGTGCTTGTGTCTTAGGGCAGCGGAGTCGGACTGTTGATCCGCTCCGCCTTTGCTGTCCAACCCTGTGAAGAAGTGAATTTATAAGATTCTTGTTGATTAAAAAATATTGACCGAACACGTCTTCAAAAATGTTAAAACTTACCAGAGTGGTCAGATTCTTGATGTCGAGCCCGACATCTTCGGTCTTCATGGACCACCTCTTCTGTGCCTTGAAGAGCAGCTTCCATATTCCTTCGTGCATAGTGCCAAAGAAGCGCTTCAGGTTCCGCCGCTCCTCTGGATTGAACTCCCACATGTGGGATGTCCAGCGTTGGCAGGGTAGGATGCGGGAGAAGAGCATGATCTGCACCACATTGGTGAGACCAACATTTTTGCCCAGCATGTTGGTGATGCGCTTTTGCAGCATCTGCACCTTTGTCTGGGACCCCCCGTCAAGGCCCTTAGCGGTCCATGAAGCGAGCCTCGTGGGGGGTCCGGATCTGAACTCCGGAATGTCCGCCCAGTTGGCATGGCGGGGCTCGGTGATGTAGAACCATTCTTGCTGCCAGACCTTGATTGTCTCGATGAAGGCCCCTTTGGGCCATATGGCGTTCGGCAGCTTGCTTACCATGGCCCTGCCGCAGTCTGCATGATGTCCGTCGACCACCTTCGGCTTCACATTGAATATGGTGAGCCGTAGGCCAATGTGTGGTGGGATGCAGAGTGGAGCCTCACACACGACGATGAACTCCAAGATGTGGAGGAAAGTGTTCGGGGCTAGATCATGGAAATCTAGCCCATGGTAGAAAATGATGCCACAGACGAAGGGGTGGAGTGGAAACCCTAGCCCTCTAGGAAAATGGGGGAGGAATACTACCCTTTCTCCGGACACCGGAGTGGGGATTATTTGGTCCTCGTCGGGGAGCATGTGCGCAATGTTTGCGGCTGGGTACGCTGCACTCCGGAGATCCTTCACATCCTTCTCCGTGACGGAGGAGGCCTCCCACTCGCCCTTGGAGCCTGACCCGGCCATGGCTAGAGAATGTGGTGGCGGTGAGGAAGATGAGAGATTTTTTTCGGGTGCTGGAGCTTGAGAGATTGGGAGGCAGAGGCTAGAAGAAGGCGCAGGGAGGAAAGGAGGAATCTTTGACCCTCTTATAGGCAGTAGAAATGCCAAACGTCCCCCACTTATGCCTTAAAACTCACATATTCCCAATGAGAGCGTGCGCCATAATAGGTTGAGTTACCCAAATCCCATTGATGAGAGTCCCGTAATAAGTGGGCATGATCTTTGTCTTGACAAGATGGGCCAAGGGGGCTCAACCTCGAAACAGGAAACGAGGAGTGTGAAAGCGATTCAAAATACTAAAGAGCCAAGTCTGACGCTTCGCCGGAAAAAGTTGCCAGTAAAGAAACTATTCCTATTTTTTATATATATTTTGTCTTCGCAGCTAAGTTTTGTTTTAATTATACAAAATAAGATATAGTTCTTTTATCAAGGGAAAGTTGATGTATGGTATTCAAGGAGAGAATCCCGCCTTGCAATGCCGAAGGTAATTCGCGTGCTGAACACGTCTTCATTGAAGACTGGTTCAGGGGCTACTCAGGGAGTCCTAGACTAAGGGGTCCTTGGGCATCAGGTCTATTCAATATGGGCCAGACTGATGGGCTGTAAAGATGAAGGAAGAAGGACACCTCCTGTGTCTGGCTAGGACTCCTGTATGCGTGAACGGCAAGATTAAGTGTCCGTATATACTATTTCCTTTCTCTGTAAACCGACTTTGTACAACCCTAGGCCCCTCCGGTGTCTATATAAACCGGAGGGCTTAGACCGGAGACAGAATAATAACATTCATAGGCTAGATAATCTAGGGTTTAGCCATCACGATCTTGAGGTAGATCAACTCTTCTAACCCCTATACTCATCGAATACAATCGAGCAGGACGTAGGGTTTTACCTCCTTTAAGGGGGCCTGAACCTGGGTAAACATTGTGTCCCTTTGTCCATTGTTACCATTGATCCTCAGACATACTGCTTGGGCCCCCCTACCCGAGATCTGCCAGTTTTGACACCGACATCAATTTTAACATAATTCCTTTTAATGGAGGTTGGTATAGTCGATGTTCCACGATCTCCTAGTTTCTTTGGTATTCCACCTTTAATTGTATAATTAGCAAGCATGGTGCAAATTTTATCTTCCGGTATCTTTCTCTTATTTGTAACAATGTCTTTCATATACTTAGCATAAGGAGCCATTTTTAGAATATCAGTCAAACTCATACGCAAAAACACAGGTCTAAGTATTTCAACAAAGCGCTCAAAGACCTCATCATCCTTTTTCATGGATGGTTAAGGGGAAAGGGCATGTATTTCTTAACCCATGGCTCTCTTTCTTTACCATGTTTCCTAGCAATGAAGTCTCTCTTATCATATCTTTTATTTTTAGATTGTGGGTTATCAAGATCAATAGCAGGTTCTATCTCCACATCATTATCATTACTAGGTTGAGCATCAAGATGAACATCATCATTTTCATTATTACTAGGTTCATATTCATCAACAGATTGTGTTTGAGCATCGAAAATAGAAATATCATTTGGGTTCTCAGGTGTATCTATAACAGGTTCACTAGAAGCATGCAAAGTCCTACCATCACTCATTTTACTTTTAGAAGGACTAGGTGCATCAGTATTAAGTATTTGAGAGTCTAGCTCAACTCTCTTAGGATGGCCTTTAGGATACAAAGGTTACTGAGTCATTTTACCACCTCTAGTCATAACCCTAACACCATGATCATTCATCTTATTATTCATTTCATTAAGCAAATCATTTTGTGCCTTAAGAACTTGTTATACTTGAGTTTTTACCATGGAAGCATGTTTACTAACAAACTTGAGATCATTAACAGTTCTACACATATAGTCACTCAAGTGTTCAATCATATACGCATTTCTTTTCAATTGTCTACTAACATAAGCATTGAAGTTTTCTTGTTTAACAAAAAAGTTATCAAATTAATCCAAGCATTGACTAGCAGATTTGTGACGAGGAATATCACCTTCATCAAATCTATAGAGAGAATTTACCTCTACTACTTGTGTCGGAGTATTAAGACCGTGTATTTCTTCACTAGGTGGTAAATTCTTAACATCTTCAGCTTTAATACCCTTTTCTTTAATAGATTTCTTTGCCTCTTGCATATCTTCAGGACTGAGAAATAGAATACCCCTTTTCTTCTAAGTTGGCTTAGGTGGTGGTTTGGGAAGAGTCCAATCATTATCATTACTCAATATAATATTCAATAGTTCTTCGTCTTGTTCAACAGTTTGTTCCCTGAAAATGCAACCAACACAACTATCTAGGTGGTCCCTAGAAGCATCGGTTCGTTCATTATAAAAGGTATCAAGTATTTCATTTTTCCTCAGAGGATGATCAGGCAAATCCTTAAGTAATTGAAGAAGCCTGCCCCAAGCTTGTGGGAGAGTCTCTTCTTCAATTTGCACATAGTTAAATATTTCCTTTAAATCATCTTGTTTCTTATGAGCAGGAAAATATTTCTAGAGAAGTAATATATCATATCCCGGGGACTATGCATAGAACCAGGAGCCAGAGAATTAAACCATATCTTAACATAACCCTTTAATGAGAAAGGAAACAACTTAAGAATATAGTAGTAGCGGATTTTCTACCTCTTGAGCAAATAGGGTGGCCATATCATTCAATTTAGTAAGACGTGCGACAACAGTTTCAGACTCATAACCATGGAAAGGATCAGATTCAACCAAAGTAATTAACTCAGGATCGATAGAGAAATCATAATCCTTATAAGTAACAAAGATAGGTGAAGTAGAAAACTCAAGATCATATTGCATTATAGCATTCAAAGATGTTTCTTTCAACTTGACTAGTCGTTTCTTAAGATCCCCTCCATCCTTACAAGCAACAGAAGTCCCTAGCTACCTCTCCATCCATAACATAACCTTCAAGTATAACATGCAATTCATATCCGGGAGTGCTAGGTCTGATAGGTGTTCAAAGTTTTCAGTTTCAATAACTACATCAGTTTCAGAAATATCATCAGTTTCAACATTCTCAATATTTTTATCTCTATCAAGTTTTTCATCAAGAAATTCACCTAGTGGCACATTATTATAAAGAAAAGTAGTAGTATCATCATAAGAAACATGCATAGCAGGTGTAGGTGTCACAAGCTTTTTCAAAATAGAAGGTGAATCAAGTGGAGATTGTGATGTCAGTTCCTTACCTCCCCTCGTAGTAGAGGGAAAAATCTTGGTTCTTGGATCTTTCAATTCTTCATAGTGATCAATTGATATAAATCCCAAGTGACTCAGGAAATATAGCTATGTTCCCTGGCAACAGCGACAGAAAAAGGTCTAGATAACCGACAAGTATAGGGGATCGCAACAGTTTTCGAGGGTAGAGTATTCAACCAAAATTTATTGATTCAACACAAGGGGATCCAAAGAATATTCACGAGTATTAGCAGTTGAGTTGTCTATTCAACCACACCTAAAAGACTTAATATCAGCAGCAAAGTATTTAGTAGCAAAGTAGTATGGAAGTAACAACAATAGTGGCAAAAGTAATAGTAGCAGTTTGTAGTCATTGTAACAGAAGTGGCATCGAAAGTAACTTAGCAAACATCAATATGTAAAAAGCTCGTATGCATTGGATCGACAATGATAATTTTTTTAGATAATATTCATCATGTAGCAGTCATAACCTAGGGTGACATAGAACTAGCTCCAGTTCATCAATATAATGTAGACATGTATTCCATATATAGTCATACGTGTTTATGGAAAAGAACTTGCATGACTTCTTTTGTCCTACCCTCCCGTGGCAGCGGGGTCCTAATGGAAACTAAGGGATATTATGGTCTCCTTTTTATAGAGAACCGGTCCAAAGCATTGGCACTTAGTGAATACATGAACTCCTCAAACTACGGTAATCACTGGAAACAATCCCAATTATTGTCTCCTTGGGGTATGCAGATCATAACTCGGAATGGGTGTCTACAACTTGCAAGATAGGTTCAAGAACACAAATATATTCATGAAATCATAATAGATTCATATCTGAGATAATGGCACTCAGGCCCTAGTGACAAGCATTAAGCATAGCAAAGACATAGCAACATCAATCTCAGAACATAGTGGATACTAGGGATCAAACCCTAACAAAACTAACTAGATTGCATGATAAATCTCATCCAACCCATCACTGTCTAACAAGCCTTCGATGGACGTACTCACGCACAGCGGTGAGCATCATGAAATTGTTGATGGAGGAAGGTTGGTGATGATGATGGTGACGAGTCCCACTCTCTGGAGCCGTGAACGGACTCCAGTTCAGCCCTCCTGATGACGAACATGAGGTGGCGGTGGCTCTGTATCGTAAAACGCGATGAATCCTTCTCTCTGTTTTTTCTCTCCGAATAGGTATTTATAGAGTTGGAGTTAGGGTTGGAGGAGGTCCATGGGGCTCACAAGCCTACAGGGCCCACCCTAGGGGAGTTGGCGCGCCCCCAGGGCTTGTGGCCTCTGGGTGGCCCCCCTCTGGTAACTTCTTGCACTAGTATTTTTTATATATTCCACAAAAATTCTTCATAAGTTTTTAGGTCAATTCGAGAACTTTGATTTCTGCCCAAAAATAACACCATGACAATTCTGCTGAAAACGGCGTAAGTCCGGGTTAGTTCCATTCAAATCATGCATATTAGAGTCCAAAACAAGGGAAAAAGAGTTTGGAAAAGTAGATACGGTCGAGACGTATCAGTCATGTTATGGAAGGAGAGGTTGCTAGGGATTTTCTTGCTTGCAAGGATAGAGATGATCTTAAGAAATTATTGTGCAAGTTGAAAGAAAGATCTTTGAATGCTAGAACAAAATGTGATCCTAAGTTTGCTACTTCATCTACCTTTATTACTGATAAGGATTATGAATTCTCCATCAACCCAGAGTTAATTCCTTTCATTGAATCTGATCCCATGGCTATGAAACTGAGACTATTGTGGCACATCTTAATAAACTAAATGATATAGCCACCTATTTGATCTTGATGAAAAAAATCGCTATTATTATATTCTCAAGTTATTTCCATTCTTATTAAAGGGTGATGCTAAGATATGGTACAATACTCTTGATCGTGGTTGTGTGCGCAGCCCTAGTATATGATTTATTATTTCTTTGAAAAATATTTTCCTGCTCATAAGAAACAAGCTGCTTTACACGAAATATTTAACTTTGTGCAAATTGAAAAGAGAGTCTCCCACAAGCTTGGGGGAGGGTTCTCTAATTACTTAATGCTTTGCCTGATCATCCTCTCAAGAAAGTGAAATACTTGATATCTTCTATAATGGACTAACCGATGCTTATAGGTACTTCCAAGATATTTGTGCTGGTTGTGTTTTTAGGGAATGAACTGTTTAACAAGCTGAGAAATTGTTGAATAATATATTAAAGAATTATGATGATTGGACACTTCCCGAACCACCGCCTAAACCCACTCCGAAGAAGAGGGGTATTTTATTTCTTAGTCCTAAAGATATGCAAGAAGCAAAGAAATGTGTGAGGGAAAGAGGTATAAAAGTTGAAGATGTTAAGAATTTACCGCCTATTGAAGAAATACATTGTCTTGACACACCACCAGAGGTGTTAGAGGTAAACTATTTTATAAAGTTTGATGAAGGTGACATCCCTTATAACAAACATCCTAGTCAATGCTTATATGAATTTGATAATTACATTATTAGGCAAGATTATTTCAATGCAAATGTTATGAAACAGTTAAAATGAAATGCTGATATGATTACTCGTTTGAGTAACTTATTATTTAGAATCACTAATGATGTCGGAGGAGTAGTAAAAGCATGCTTCTATGGTCCAAACTTAGTTAGAAAAAGTTGCTAAATCTCAGAGTGAGTTGGTCAATGAAATGAATAATATTATGAATGATCATGTTGTTAGAGTAATGACTAGAGGATGTAGAATGACTCAGGAGCCAGTTTATCCTGAAGGTCACCCAAAAAGAATTTAACAAGACTCTCAAAGAATTAATACCGATGCACCCAGTCCTACTAACAAGAAAAACAAAAATGACAGGACTTTGCATACCTAGTGAACCCGAGGTAGAAAAACCTTATGATGATAACAATGATGTCTCTATCTCTGATGCTGAAACTCAATCTAGTAATGAAAATTCACCTAGTGATAATGACAATGATAATGATGATGTTCATGACGATGCTAACCCAGACAATGATAAAGAACCAGCTAATGATGTTGAAATAGAACCTGTTGTTGATCTTGATAATGCGCAACCTAAAAATAAACATTATGATAAAAGAGACTTTGTTGCTAGAAAACATGGTAAATATAGAGAGCCATGGTTTCAGAAACCCATGCCCTTTCCAGCCAAACCATCTCAGAAAAAGGATGATGAAGAATTTGAACGCTTTGCTAAAATGCTTAGGACAGTCTTTTTGCGTACTCGCTGGATTGATATTTTGCAGATGGCCCCTTATGCTAAATATATGAAAGATGTTGTCACTAATAAAAGAAACTGAAATCTCCACCATCCTAGCTAGTTATTCTTTTAAGGATGGAGTACCTAAGAAACTAGGAGATCCAGGAATACCAAATATACCATGATCCATTAAACAAAGTTATGTCGAAACTGCCTTATGTGATTTGGGAGCCGATGTTAGTGTTATGACTTTCCCTTTATATAAAAGACTTGATTTGAATAAACTCACACCTACTGAAATATTATTGGAAATGGCTGACAAATCAACTGCCATACCTATCGGTATTTGTGAGGATGTGCCCGTTGTTTTTGCAAATGTCAATATCTTAACAGACTTTGTTATACTTGAGATGCCCGAGGATCACAAACTGTCGATTATCCTTGGTAGACTTTTTTTGAATACCGTAGGGTTTTTTATTGATTGCAATAAAAGAAAATTCACTTTTCATATCAATGTTAATGAGTATACAGTGCATTTTCCAAAGAAACAATTTCAAGTCAATGGTATTAATGTTATTAAAAAGTCTCCGACAATTACTATTGGAAGTTTTCAACTCCCTCTTACTACTGCAAAAAAGAAATATGAAATACTTATTGTTGGGGATATGCATATCCCCGTTGAGGTAAAATAGTGTTTTACAAAGATTCTTTGGGTTCATGCTAATAGAAAGTGGTTGTTAATAAGACTTGATCAACCTTATTAATGGATTATTTTCGAGAGGTATCTGATCGATGAATTTAGTAAGCACAACCTTCTGTACCCACTTTTTGTTTTCTGATATTTTTATTTAAATACAACATAATGCCATCTTTATCTAGTTTTTTGAATTATCCGTGCAATAAAAAGTGCCCCAAAATAAAAGTGCTCGGAATGACCTGAAATTTTGACACAATTTTCTCTCTCTAAATATCTAAGATTTTTTGATACAGAAAACATCACAGGATGGTGCCCCTGGTGCCCACTAGGCACCAAGGCGCGCCACACCCACCTGACATGCCCTAGTGGGTAGTGGGCCCCACAAGGCCCCCCTCACTTATCTCTTTGGCTCACTTCATCACTTCTACTTCTTGAGCTTGCGTTGGTTTTTTGCTTGAAGAGGAAATGGTGATGCCGCAAAGTAGAGATAAGTATTTCCCTCAATTAAGAACCAAGGTATAATTCCAGTAGGAGTAACACACAAGTCTTTCAATGAAAGCACCCGCACAAACAAACAAATACTTGCACCCAACGCGATAAAGGGGTTGTTAAGTCCTTCACGGTTACTTGCAAGGATGATATCTGATAGAGATAGGTATAAAATATAAATAAAAGTTGAAAATAAAGTAAAGGTAAATAAATTGCAGCAAGGTATTTTTGTGTTGTTTGGTTTTATAGATCTGAAAATAATATGATAAAAATAGACCCAGGGTTCGTAGTTTTCACTAGAGGCTTCTCTATTAAAAACGCATACGATGGGTAAACAAATTACTGTTGAGCAATTAATAGAAAAGCGCAAAGTTATGACGATATCTAAGGAAATGATCATGAATATAGGCACCACGTCTGTGACAAGTAGACCGACTCCTGCCCACATCTACTACTATTACTCCGCACATCGATCGCTATCCAACATGCATCTAGTGTATTATGTTAACAAGAACGGATTAACGCCTTAAGCAAAATGACATGATGTAGAGGGATATATCCAATCAATATGTTAAAATCCCCCATATTTTGATCCTTAATGGCAACAATACAAATACGTGCCTCGCTACCCCTTTTGTCTCTGGGTGAGGACATCGCAAGATTCAACCCAAAACGAAGCACCGCCCCCATTGCAAGAAAAATCAATCTAGTTAGCCAAAACAAATGAATAGGTCAGAGAGAAATACAAAGCTATGTTAATCATGCATACAAAAGTTAATAGAATACTCAAATAACACTCATAGATAACTTGATCATACACCTACAATTCATAGGATCTCAACAAAAGGAGATTACATCGAATAGATCTCCAAGAACATCGAGGAGAACAATGTATTGATGGTCAAAGAGAGAGAAGAATCCATCTAGCTACTAGCTATGGACCCGTAGGTTAGTGGTAAACTATGTACTCACACATCATTGGTAGGGCAACAAGGTTGATGTTGAGGCCCTCTGTGATCGGTTCCCCTCCGGCAGAGTAACGGAATAGGTCTCCAGATGGGATCTCATGAGGACAGAAACTTGCGGCGATGGAAAAGCCCTTTGGTATACGGGGAACATTTGGGAATTTATGGAGATGATATTAGGGTTGGAGGAGCTCTAGGGGGGCCACAAGCCCTAGAGGCGCGCCCCCTAGGGCGCGGCTGTCAGGACCCCGACTCAACGCCACATCGATCTAGCATGTAACACCTCATATCACTTTGCGGCCTCACGCACGATATCCCACGGGTGTCGCCTTACCTTTGGCCGGGACCGTTTGCGCCTTTTGGCACACATATATGATAGTGTCGCTAGCATCCATATGATAAGGAGCCCGGGCTGACATGGCTAGTCGTAAACCCAAAGTGGCACAAACTTACAGGGACAGGCATCCATGACCCAGCATCGAACGTGTCGGTCATCAGCGAGTGAATCCAGGCTGTAGCACTGGGCTATCAGGACTCCCGTGAACCGGGCTGTAGCGGGCTAACAGGACTCCGGTATTCATCGCGTGACATTTCCTCGAAGGGACAGACACAGGAATGAAGAAGGACACATGCCGACCAGCCTAAGTGTTCCGGAGAAGTGGCAAGCTACCATGGCTCAGTGGAAACACTAGGAGACATTTCCCGGTAAGAGAGGCTACTAAGGATAAACAACTAGATAGTCAGATCCCACACATACCAAGCATTTCAATAACATACACACAATATGCTCGATATGTGCAAATACAACATGGCATCACAACATGACTCTACAACTCAAGTATTTATTCAATAGGCTCCGAAGAGCGAGATATTACAAACATGGGTCTCACGACCCAACATTCAGAGCATACAAGTTTAAGCACATGCGGAAGCTTAACATGTCTGAGTACAGACAACTACAAATGAAAAAGGCTGAGAAGCCTGACTATCTACTAGATCCTGCCGAGGGCACAAGATCGTAGCTGAGGTAACAAGCGAAACGTCGAAGTCCAAGCGGAACTACTAGCAAGACTGAAGTCTCTCTGCAAAAACATAAATTAAGCAACGTGAGTACAAATGTACCCAGCAAGACATACATCAGAACTAACTACATATGCATCATTATCAACAAAGGGGATGGTGGAGTTTAACTGCAGCAAGCCAGCTTTGACTCGGTGGCTATTCTGAACTACGACTGCAAGTAACTCCTTTGAGGTGGCGCACACGAGTCCACATATTCACCATATCAATACACCACTATGGATCCGCTCCCATCTCCCTACGAGAACGCCATCCATAGCACTCACGCTTATCTTGCTGTCAGGACCCCGACTCAATGCCACATTGATCTAGCATGTAACACCTCATATCACTTTGTGGCCTCACGCACGGTATCCCCACGGGTGTCGCCTTACCTTGCCCGGGACCTTTTGCGCCTTTTGGCTCACGTATATGATAATGCCGCTAGCATCCATATGACAAAGAACCCGGGCTGACATGGCTAGTCGTGAACCCAAAGTGGCACTAACTTACAGGGACAGGCATCCATGACCCAGCATCGAACGTGTTGGTCATCAACGAGTGAATCCAGGCTGTAGCACTGGGCTAACAGGACTCTGGTGAACCGGGCTGTAGCGGGCTAACAGGACTCCGGTATTCATCGCGTGACATTTCCCCGAAGGGACAGACACATGATCGAAGAAGGACACATGCCGGCCAGCCTAAGTGTTTCAGAGCAGTAGCAGGCTACCATGTGGAAACACTAGGAGACATTTCCCGGTAAGAGAGGCTACTAAGGATAAACAACTAGATAGTCAGATCCCACACAAACCAAGCATTTCAATAACATACACACAATATGCTCGATATGTGCAAATACAACATGGCATCACAACATGACTCTACAACTCAAGTATTTCTTCAATAGGCTCCGAGGAGCGAGATATTACAATCATGGGACTCATGACCCAACAATCAGAGCATACAAGTCAAAGCACAAGCGGAAGCTCAACATGTCTGAGTACAGACATCTACAAATGAAAAAGGCTGAGAAGCCTGACTATCTACCAGATCCTGCCGAGGGCATAAGATCGTAGCTGAGGTAACAAGCTAAACGTCGAAGTCCACGCGGTACTACTAGCGAGACTGAAGTCTCTCTGCAAAAACATAAATTAAGCAACATGAGTACAAATGTACCCAGCAAGACTTACATCCGATCTATCTACATATGCATCATTATCAACAAGGGGATGGTGGGGTTTAACTGCAGCAAGCCAGCTTTGACTCGGTGGCTATCCTGAACT
Source organism: Triticum dicoccoides (assembly GCF_002162155.2). Lineage (NCBI taxonomy): Eukaryota > Viridiplantae > Streptophyta > Magnoliopsida > Poales > Poaceae > Triticum > Triticum dicoccoides. Next base: position 224,136,835 of record NC_041387.1, on the reverse strand, counting down.
ACGACTGAAAGTAACTCTTTTGAGGTGGCGCACACGAGTCCACATATTCACCATATCAATACACCACTACGGATCCGCTCCCGTCTCCCTACGAGAACGCCATCCATAGCACTCACGCTTATCTTGCGTATTTTAGAGTATCCACTTTCACTTGTCTATGAACTGTACAGGCAACCCAGAAGTCCTTTTCCGCGGACACGGCTATTCGAATAGATCATATTAACCCTGCAGGGGTGTACTTCTTCACACACGCTCTCACCACTTACCGCCGTTTACACGACATGTACTCGGCAACCTTCAAGCGGAAGCCCAGCGAGGGTGTCGGCCACGACCTGACTAACCACACAAGTCTCTCGTCCAGGTTTATCGCCTATTCGGGTTCCATCCGCAAGGAGATCCGGCCGGGGTGTCGCTCATGGCCCCAAACGATGTGTGCAGGGTTCCCAAGCCCACCATCCGGGTGCCACTTGGTACACCAGGGCACTGTGCCTAGTCTGTCCCAAGCCCACCGGTACCGGGTGCCACTTGGTAGACTACTAACACTACCTACAAACACCAGAAACCTGTTGCAACTCCTGGACAGAGATCAAGTTGATTAATAAGTCGAGAGAGCTTGGAGTGCCCGCAGCCCAATGTGTGGTAGTAACTGATCATGGATCACAAACACAGAACTCAGTTCCTGAGGACGGCTGCAATGAGACAACCCACCATGTACTCCTACATGGCCTCTCACCGCTACCTTTACCAAATCGTGTTCACACACTTAGCTCTCAACAATAGGACATGTTCACACACCTCCAATTCATCCCCGATGAATCAGACCTGACTCAACTCTAAGCAGTAGCAGGCATGACAAACAAACATGGATGAGTAGGCACATCAGGGCTCAAACAACTCCTACTCATGCTAGTGGGTTTCATCTATTTACTGTGGCAATGACAGGTCATGCAAAGGATAAAGGGGTTCAGCTACTGCAGCAAATAACAAATATCTCATTGTTGTCCTAATGCAGTAAAAGAGAGCAAGAGCGAGAGAGTGGGATTTTATCGGAATGAACAAGGGGGTTTTTGCTTGCCTGGCACTTCTGAAGATAATATAGCTCTTCATCGGTGTCATCGATCTCATCGTCGGAACCACGTCTATCGAGAGGTGACAAACATCGGCAATCAAGAGAGAACACAATCAATGCAATGCAACAATATGATGCATGAATGTGGCATGGTAGTATGCTGGTGTTTTGAGCTAATGCAGCTAGCAACAATGTTAAATGAAGTTGGTTTGAACCCTAACTTCAAATCCAAACTCCATATGTGAAATTCAAATGCCATTTCTATGATTTGTCCTAAACAGCAGTCATAACTTGATCTAACATGCATGGAAATGGTACATATGGAAAGATTGGATTTTTCTGATCATTTTTCATATATAATTTATTTCATTCTGAGTTACAGTTGATTTTATATGAATTTTAGAATTTTATACTATTTTCTGGAATTTCCTGGATTTATTTTAAATCCAGAAAATTGTTAATTGCGTCAGCATGACATCACTATGATGTCAGCAGGTTAATGGGCCGGTCCAGGTCAAACCTGACAAGTGGGTCCCGCGTGTCAGTGTGATTAGACTAACTAATGTTTAATTAGTACTAATCCAAGTTAATTAGCAGGGCTGGCCCCACCTGTCATTGACCAGGGGGGGTCAAACTGGCCCACCCGAGGTCAAACTAGGTCAGCGGGTCAAACCTGCCGGCGGTTAGCCGCCGGCGAGGCCAGACACAGCGGCGTGTTGCGGGATTTGCCCACAGGGCGCCGTTTGGCGCGCGAACCACAGCTACGGGATGCGGACGCTCGTCTGCATCCAACTGTGGTGGTGGAGCGGCCGGGGAGTGGCCGGAGTGGTGCCGGCGACGAGCTCGACGGCGGCCGAAGCTCGGGTGCAAGTGGGGATGGGGCTGCGGTGCGCAAATGAGCGCGGCGACGTGCCACGGAGGCTCTACGCGATGCGGGGAGCGCGTTGGGCGCATGCCCAGGACCAAATGGTCACCGGAGCATCACCGGCGACGAGTGCGGGCGGCGGCGCGTCAGGGTGAGTGCGGTGTGGTCCCTACGGCGTGTGAGAGAGGGAGCGGAGATGGGGAGCAGGGGTAGGAGCTCACGGCGGTTACGACGAGGAGAACGGCGAGCTCGGGGAAGCATCGGAGCGAGCGGGGCGGCGACGCGGATCTCCGGCGGCCGAGGAGGAGAAAAGCATCGGGGCGGCGCTTCAGGGCCCTTCCGGTCGCGTGACTCGGTGAGGAGGTAGGGAACGAGGTGGCGGAGCTCGAGGATAGCTCGGGGCGGCTCGGGGATGGCCGTGGCCGCGTGGCAGCGAACGGCGGCGACGAGCGCGCTCGGGCGTTCGTGGGAGGGAGAAACAGAGGAAGGGATGGGGTCCAGGGGAGAAAGGAGAGGTGCAGGGGGGCGAGGGGGAGTGCGTGGCACTCGGGGCTGGCTCAAGAAGCGGCGGAAGCAGGAGGTGGCTCGGGCGCGTTCCGGCGCGCGGTGGCCACACGCCCTCCTGCCTACTGGCAGGAGGTTGAAGACGGTGGCGGTTGCGGTGGGCTGGGCCGCTGGAGTTGGGCCAGGTGGGCTGCAAGGTGAGCGCCAGTTACTTCTCCCTCTATCTCTCATTTCTACTTTTGTTCTGTTTTCTATCTTTTTTTAATATGTTTTGAATTAGTAAAAATACTAACTCTTTTTATAAAATCCTGACAAAAATTTGTGGGCACTATTTGAATTATTTCCAATAGCCCTCAAGTACTTTCAGGATTATTTGGACACTTAAAAAATATTATAAGATTTAAATGTCCAAATTCAAATACTTATGAATTAATTCAAAAATCCAGAATAGCCTCCAAAAATATGAAACCATTTTTGGCAGATGGTTTAGCCAGGACCAAAGATGGTAAACATTTATGAAGGGCATTTTGGGTTTATTGAAATTCCAATTGTTGGAACCTAGTATTTCAAAAGAGGGTGTTGGGGTCTGTTAGTCCCCATTTCAAGTTTAAGAAAAATTTAGACATGATGCACACATGACACTATCATAGTGCAATGCCAGAAGCTAGGGATGTGACAACTCACCCCCACTAAACAAGAATCTCGCCCCGAGATTCAAGCGTAGGGTAAGATCATGGGGGAACACAACTAATGCAATCTTCATGGTCCAGGTTGTACTTCAAATGAACGTTGATTTGATCCTCATCTTTGTCTCGACGTCTTGCTCTGAGAACTCCATCCAACATGACAACGAGAAGAAAGGAAAAACTCTAGAAGAATCGATCTTCTCGAAGATCGAGCAACTCACAGAATGATACATAGAACCATCTCTTGGGTTGAGACACAAAATACACATCAAGAGGGGTGGAAAGAAACGGATGACGAAGGTTCACTAGGTGGACAACAATTTCACGCTCAAGAAGGTGGTGAATGGTTGTCAACATAGCGAGGAGTTGAGTTTCCATGATACCACAACGAGACACCTTAGGGATGGTGACTCGTAGATATATCCCCTTAGGTGGCAAAAAGAATTACCTTTGATTCAGAGATTATTGGAACTCTTTATACCAGCCTAAGGCAATTCTCGAGCGATCGTTTGGTGGAGTTCGATGGAATGGCATACTAATACTAGAATGGATGATGTGGATTACCTTATTGAAGACAACACAAGTGATAATTTTAGTAACTGGGGAGAAGCTCAACAGTAGAGGGTGGGTCCACTATTTGAAAAAGGTTATAGCATAACCGAGGAAACTGAGAGCACTATGCAATTAATGCCGACGATAAAACCTAGCACTTGCATGTGCTCTCAAGAACTTTGAGCATTGCCATATTCATCAAGGTTTTACCAACATCCGTGTCAAGGATCCTGGCAACACAACATACCACCATGATGAATACTGATGGACGATGCAGATGCAAACGAAGATAACACCTTCTTAGATTTCACCTTAGCGAGGCCAAGGAAACATAATCTGGATGATCGACCGAGAGACATTTAGCACTCCGCTTCTAATGTTCTCCTTGATGTGCTAGCATAATCCATAGATAAATATGGTTTTATATCTAGAACAGCAAGTAAAAAGTCGGACTTCGGGAACACAAAAATCCATAAGGAACAACTAGGGAGTAGATCCTACGAAATCCTTATGGGGAGGTGGCCAACTTCCTCAAACAAGATACTACAATAATAGGTCTTCCGGCTGGGTGTGTTGGCCACGACATCCACTTACCGGGTTACAGAGAGACCAATATTATAGCTGTTGGGAAACGTTCCAACCATCATATCTGCCTGAGATTCAGATCTGGTTGGTGTCAGGATATTCCAGACTCATCAAGTCTAGAAAGGAAAATGAATGTTTGCAACACAATCGACGAGACGACATTGCGAGATTCTCGGAAAATGGACTACGATAGCAAGCTCCAAAACATGAGCTGGTTCTGCTACAAACATGTGAACACATTGTCTGAGACAAGCATGACCACATAGTAGTCTTATAATAAAACACTACCGAGTTCTGGTAGGGAACCATCATCGAGGATAACGAAGTCCTAACATAAGTCATGATTCTTAAGAAGGAGCTTCTTCTCCCTGAACAAATCAATTAGTGGCTTGGTGTGCTAGGGATACGTAAGGAATGAAGATGATCAGTCTATCAGACCATAGAATACTTCGCACATGCATGACTGACTTGGGATGATTCCGGAGGAAGCAAAACTAACTTTCCCAAATTCACGGCGACAACTTGCACCAATTGCACATGAATTAGAGGAATTCACTTTTTTTTCATCCAAGCATATCCTTCATGAACGGAACACGAAGATCATGCTTACACAAGTTTCCAACACTAGCCTAATGTACATCATGAATTATGGAGGAGATAAAGATGTTGTCGATGGGCTCAACAACAATTCACCCAGGTTTCCATATAAAAGGAATTCCATAGTTAAGTGAACACGGTGATAGCATTGGTCAGTCCAAAGAATATAATGGTGTATGCTCGAGGAAAAACCACGAGTAAGACAACATTACGGATATCGTTGGTTCTGATTTGATTTGACGATAGCCCACACTCAAATCAAAGTTTTGGCAAGACAATAGGTCCAGCAACTGGTCACAAGGATCAATCGATGAAGATATCATACAAGATATCCCTATAAATGAACTAAATCGGACAAGCTTCCATCTTCCAACTCTCCAAGTTGTTGTTCAGCTTAACCAACTAGCTCAGGGGTATCCCACACAGATTCTTGGGGAAGGGGTGGTTTACAAGAAACCATCTTGTTCACGAACTCAACATAGCGGTCAGGTGACAACCTGGTAATACTTCCGAGAAGATATTCGGAAAATCACAAACCACCGATATGTTACTAAGCTCGAGAACAACCTTGCTTTTCAGGGCAAGACGATATGATCACAAGAGAGAGGGACTGGCACAATCCTAACTCATTGATCGAGGAGTGCACGGAAATAAGGACTAGGTTGCACCATTAACCTTAGAATGGTGATTCAAGAACCATCACGCTAAGAATGAAATTATTGTCCTTTAACTACCAAGCAACAAGGTTGCTAGGAGTACTGATTTCACACATCACGATTCACTTGTCGACATTCCGGTTGCAACAACACGGGAACCGTGAAATGAATAATGATGGAGAGAGTATCACTACGTCAAGAATTAACAAGAGGTGGTGCAATTCTCATGACAATCCTGACATAAAGAAGGTAATACTTCAAGGTAGAACAGACCAAAAGCTGGATTGGCATTTTGATCTGTGGAATACAACTGCTTTGACCCAATCCTAGAAATGGATGAGGTACTGGAGTTTGTTTCTCCTAGTCATCCTGGAATAGAATGGCTTGACGGACCACAAGAGTAATAGGCATCAATGAACGAATGCACACATACTCTTGACTATCAATTGATAGACGAGGGTCAGAAGCCGACTAGGGGGAGACAACTCAAAAGAACATATGATTTTCTGAGTTGTGTATGCATAGATTAGTATGTCGAACCAAGTTCAACATATTTCTTCCGGATAACCCATGCAGAAAGGTAGAACTGGCAGAGCCACAATATATAATGGAGAACTCATCGAGGATATTCCTGTTGTGATCTTTTGATCCATCAAACTTCTGCCATAAAGTGGTTCATAGTATTTGGAAATACCACGAACTTCGAGGACTATCGCAAAGGTTACTAATAACCTAAGGCACTAGCAAACACTATCAACATGAAGTAAGTAGGGTGAATCTCGGGTTCAAAACCCAAAAGTAGAATACCTACTAACTAGTTGGCATCACAGGATGCTTTCAAGAATGATGGCCAGAATCATCACACTGGGAACACAAATCATGGCTAGATTACTAGATGATCCCCTAAGACATCTAAGGTCATAATAATAGCTCCGACATATATGTTAAGGCAACAGAGTACCTCAACTCACCAATTAGTGTGGTTAATCTGGCCCAAAGGACATCGTAACGGGAGGAAGGGATTTTGCAAATGCTTTAGACTATTTAGAAACCTGGGATGACTCAGACAGCATAACGGCTGTAAATGCTCAAAATGATTGGAGACATGCTACAAAAATGGTGGCATAACCACTCAGAAGCACAATATCAAGGTTTCGAGATCAACAATTAACATACGGAGGTAGTAGGAACTGAACAGAGGCTTAAATCCATCAATCCTATAAGTCAACGGATTAGTAACACGTGATCCTGATAGAAGAGGAGAAAGCCTAGTTTCTTAACCCCGCAGGAAAGATAAGCTGACTCAGATAAGAAGGGCATAAGGTATAAGGAGTAAAAAGAGCCTTACGTTCCATCCCACAATCAATTCCCTTATATAACTAAAGAATTTCTAGACTCAACTTCTACCAGTTTGGCTTGGTAATCCTACAGGCAGTCAAGCTCTGATACCAAAGCTGTCAGGACCCCGACTCAATGCCACATTGATCTAGCATGTAACACCTCATATCACTTTGCGGCCTCACGCACGGTATCCCCACGGGTGTCGCCTTACCTTGCCCGGGACCGTTTGTGCCTTTTGGCTCACATATATGATAATGCCGCTAGCATCCATATGACAAAGAACCCGGGCTGACATGGCTAGTCGTGAACCCAAAGTGGCACTAACTTACAGGGACAGGCATCCATGACCCAGCATCGAACGTGTTGGTCATCAATGAGTGAATCCAGGCTGTAGCACTGGGCTAACAGGACTCCGGTGAACCGGGCTGTAGCGGGCTAACAGGACTCCGGTATTCATCGCGTGACATTTCCCCGAAAGGACAGACACAGGATCGAAGAAGGACACATGCCGGCCAGCCTAAGTGTTCCGGAGCAGTAGCAGGCTACCATGTGGAAACACTAGGAGACATTTCCCAGTAAGAGAGGCTACTAAGGATAAACAACTAGATATTCAGATCCCACACATACCAAGCATTTCAATAACATACACACAATATGCTTGATATGTGCAAATACAACATGGCATCACAACATGACTCTACAACTCAAGTATTTCTTCAATAGGCTCCGAGGAGCGAGATATTACAATCATGGGACTCATGACCCAACAATCAGAGCATACAAGTCAAAGCACAAGCGGAAGCTCAACATGTCTGAGTACAGACATCTACAAATGAAAAAGGCTGAGAAGCCTGACTATCTACCAGATCCTGCCGAAGGCACAAGATCGTAGCTGAGGTAACAAGCTAAACATCAAAGTCCACGCGGTACTACTAGCGAGACTGAAGTCTCTCTGCAAAAACATAAATTAAGCAACATGAGTACAAATGTACCCAGCTAGACTTACATCAGATCTATCTACATATGCATCATTATCAACAAGGGGATGGTGGGGTTTAACTGCAGCAAGCCAGCTTTGACTCGGTGGTTATCCTGAACTACGACTGCAAGTAACTCTTTTGAGGTGGCGCACACGAGTCCACATATTCACCATATCAATACACCACTATGGATCCACTCCCGTCTCCCTACGAGAACACCATCCATAGCACTCACGCTTATCTTGCGTATTTTAGAGTATCCACTTTCACTTGTCTATGAACTGTACAGGCAACCCAGAAGTCCTTTTCCACAGACACGGCTATTCGAATAGATCATATTAACCCTGCAGGGGTGTACTTATTCACACACGCTCTCACCACTTACCGTCGTTTACACGACATGTACTCGGCCACCTTCAAGCGGAAGCCCAGCGAGGGCGTCGGCCATGACCTGACTAACCACACAAGTCTCTCGTCCAGGTTTATCGCCTATTCGGGTTCCATCCGCAAGGAGATCCGGACGGGGTGTCGCTCACGGCCCCAAACGATGTGAGCAGGGCTCCCAAGCCCACCATCTGGGTGCCACTTGGTACACCATGCCACTATGCCTAGTCTGTCCCAAGCCCACCTATACTGGGTGCCACTTGGTAGACTACTAGCACTACCTACAAACACCAGAAACTAGTTGCAACTCCTGGACAGAGATCAAGTCGGTTAATAAGTCGAGATAGTCAATTAAGGATCCCAATGTGTGGTAGTAGCTGTTCATGGATCACAAACACAGAACTCAGTTCCTAAGGACGGCTTCAATGAGACAACCCACCATGTACTCCTACATCGCCTCTCACCGCTACCTTTACCAAATCGTGTTCACACACTTAGCTCTCAACAGTAGGACATGTTCACACACCTCCAATTCATCCCTGATGAATCAGAACTGACTCAACTCTAAGCAGTAGCAGGCATGACAAACAATCATGAATGAGTAGGCACATCAGGGCTCAAACAACTCCTACTCATGCTAGTGGGTTTCATCTATTTACTGTGGCAATGACATGTCATGCAGAGGAAAGGGGTTCAGCTACCGCAGCAAGTAACAAATATGTCGTTGTTGTCCTAATGCAGTAAAAGAGAGCAGGAGCGAGAGAGTGGTATTGTATTGGAATGAACAAGGGAGTTTTGCTTGCCTCGCACTTCTGAAGATAGAAATAGTTCTTCATCGGTGTTATCGATCTCATCGTCGGTATCACGTCTATCGAGAGGGGACAAATACCGGCAACACAGAAGGGAACACAATCAATGCAATGCATAATATGATGCATGAACATGACATGGTAAAATGAGTGTGTTGGGCTAATGCAACTATAAACCAGATTAAATGAAGTTGGTTTGAACCAAGGGTTCAAATTCCAACTCCACATGTGATTATTTAAATGCCATTCATTTCATTTGTCCTAAACAGTAGTGATAAGTTGTTCTAACATGCATGAAAATGGTACAGATGGATAGATTGGATTTTTCTGATCATTTTTCATATATAACTTATTTCATTTGGAGCTATAGATTAATTTCTATGATTTTTAGAAGTTTAAATCATTTTCTGGATTTTCCTGGTTATTTAGAAATAAAACAAATCCAGAAAATGACTTATTGCATCAGCATGACGTCACTGTGATGTCAGCGGTCAACAAGAGCCGGTGGAGTTCAAACTGACATGTGGGGCCCACTGGTCAGTGACTCAGGGCTGGCTTGAGTGAATGACAGGTGGGACTGGTCAATGATGACTGGGCTAGAGTCAATGCTGACACGTGGGGTCCACGGCATTAACACTAATTTAACAGAAAAATTATACTAACCTAATTAAGTGCAGGGGCCCACATGGCAGTGGCTCATGGGGGTGCTTATAGTGGTCATTAGCACTAACTAACCGGCACCACGTCAGCCCGCCGGAGTTGGCCGGCGGCGACCAAAACCGCGGCGGAAGCTCGCCGGAGGCGCTGCTCCGACAGCGGTCCGACGTGCTAAGGGCACCAGGAGGTAGCCCTTACTCCCGCGCATCCAACGGAGGCAGTAGGGGGGCGCGGGGTCACCGGAGTTGGCGACGGTGTTGAGCCGAGCGGCTGCCGAAGCCACGGCACGAGGCAGGCGTCGCTGCGGTGCATGGGGAGGCCAACCAAGGGCCTCAACGGCTTCCTAGGGACCTAGAGAGCACGCCGGTGCTACGGAGACGAGCGGAAAAGCTTGGGAGCGCGAGGCTCGCCGGCCATGGCGATGGCCGGAGCTCGATGCTCGCGGGGCGACGACTAGAGGTGTAATTTAGCTCGAGGAGAGGGGGTTCCGACCCGGGAGCTCACGGTGGTTGCAGAGGCGTCGATGTGGGCTCGGGGGAGGCTCGGAGCAGACAGAACAGCGGTGGCGATCTCGGCATCCCGAGGTTGAAGAAGAGGTCGGGGACGATGCGTTGGGGCGTTCGGCGTCGCGTGAGTCGTCGAGGAGGCGTAGACGATGGAGGCGGAGCTCATGGGCACGTCAAAGGGGCGAGGGGGTGGTTGTGGCCGCGGTGGCAGCGAGCGCGGCGGCGATGGCGTTCGGTGGCTGCGTGAGAGAGAGACAAAGGAGGGGAGAGGAGGAGTGGACAGGCCAGAGGGGGTCGGGGGGTTGCATGGCGTCTCCAGCCAGCCCCCAGCGTCAGCGGAAGCAGGAGGTGGCTCGGACGCGTGCCAGCGCGCGGCGGCCACGCGCCTCTCGTCCTTCTGGCGAGAGGTTGGTGGTGACTGGCATGGTGGGCTGGGCCAGCTCCTGGGCCGGCCAGCTGCAGTGCTGGGCCGCACAGGTAAGCCAGGTAACTTACAGGTAAGTTTCTGTTCTTTTATTGTTTTCTAGTTTCTATTTTTTATTTAATCTTTTGCCACTGTTTTGAATTCAAAACAATTCAAACAATGCCAAAAACTCCTCTGAATATTTTTATTTTGCTAGATGGACTTTTCCAAAAGCTCATAAAATATCTCAGGGGTATTTGAAATTATATTCTAATTATATGAATATAATTCAAATTCAAATAGCTAATGATTTAAATTCAAAGTCCCAAAATTAAGTCCTTAAAAATGTGCAGTATTTTTGGTTTGTACCAGAACCCTTGCCAAAAATATCAAACATTTCAGAAGAGCATTTTGGAAACAATGAATGAGATTTTAGGGTTTTTGCCCTTCTTTTATTTAAATGTCTTGAGGCTTTCAATTTCTCAGTTTAGGTTTCAAAATTTAAACATGATGCAAGCAAGATGTAAACACTAGGCAGCACCAGAAGCTAGGGATGTGACAACTCACCCCCACTAAACAAGAATCTCGGCCCGAGATTCAAGCATAGGGTAAGATGAAGGGGGGACGCAACTAACGCAATCTTCACGATCCAGGTTGCACTTGAAATGAACGTTGATTCGACCACCATCTTTGTCTCGATGTCTTGCTCTGAGAACTTTAACCAACATGGCAAAGGGGAGGGAAGGGAAAGCTCTAGAAAGATCAGTCTCCTTGGAGATCGAACAACTCAAGATCAACTCCCGGAATGAGACATAGCAACACCTCTCGAGCTGAGGCACGAGGCACACATCTAGAGGGATGGAGTGGAACAGATGACGAGGGTCACTAGGTAGACAAAAATTCCAGACTTACAAGGGTGGTGAACAGTTGTCAATGTAGCGAGGATTTAGGTTGCCATGATACCAAAATGAGACAGTTTAGAGAAGGGTGAATCGTAGAATTATCCCTTAAGTAGCAAAGAGAATTGCTTTTGATACATGGATCATCGTAACTCTCTAAACCAGCCTAAGGCAGTTCACCAACAATCGTTTGGTGGAGTGCGAAGGAATGACATACTCAGATCAGAAAGGAAACTGGAGTTATAAGACAACTCGACAAACGGAAGGCACATCCCAATGGATACCGAGGATATAACCTAGTGACTTAGTGTGCCCTCAAGAACTTGAGCATTTCCTTATTCATAAGGGTTTTACCAACATCCGTGCCAAGGATCCTGGCCACAAGATACTACCATGATGAATGGTGATGGAGGATGCAGATGCAAAGGAATATAACACCTTCTCAGATTTCACCTTGGCGGGCCAAGGGGACAAAATCTGGATGATCGGCCGAGAGACATTTAGCACTCCGCTTCTAATGTTCTCCTTGATGTGCTAGCATAATCCATTTATTAAAATGGTTTGATATCTAGAGAATCAAGTAAAAGGTCGGACTTCAGGAGCACAAAAATCCGTAAGGAACAACTAGGGAGTAAGTCCTACGAAATCCTTATGGGGAGGTGGACAACTTCCTCAATCAAGATATTACAATAATAGGTCTTCCGGTTGGGTGCGTTGACCACGAAATCCACTTTACCGGTTACGGTGAGACCAATATTATAGTTCTTGAGAAAATGTTCCAACCATCATATCAGCCTGAGATTCAGATCTGGTTGGTGTCAAAATATTCCAAACTCATGATGTCTAGAAATAAAAGGATAGTTGCAACACAAATCAATGAGACTACGTTGCGAGATTCTCGGGAAATGGACTAAGGTAGTAAGCTCCAAAACATGAGCTGGTTCTGCTACAAACCTGTGAACACGCTGTCCAAGACAAGCATGACCACGTAGTAGTCTTATAATAAAACACTACCGAGTTTAGGTTGGGAAACCATCATTGTGGATAACGAAGTCCTTGCTTAAGTCATATGATTAGCTCTTATGAAGGAACTTCTTCTCCTTGAACAAGTCAATCAGTGGCTTGGTGTGCTAGGAACACATATAGAATGGAGGTAGCTAATCTCACAATTCAATGTATACTTCACACATGCATGACTGACTAGGGATGATTCCAAAGGAAGCAAAAACCATCTTTCTCGGATCCACGGCGTCAACTTACACCAAGTGCACGTGAATTAGAGAAAGTCACTTCTTTCATCCGAACATAAGCTTCATGCACGGGACATGAAGATAATGCTTATGGAAGTTTCCAATACTAGCTTAATGTCCAAAAAAATCATGAATAAGATAAGGATGTTGTCGATGGGCTCAACAACAATTCATCCAGATTCCCATGGAGATGGAATTCCATAACTATGTGAACAAGGTGATAGTATTGGTCAGACCCAAAAGACATAATGGTGTATGCTCGAGGAATCAACCACGAGTAAGAAAACATTATGAACATCTTTGGTTCTGATTTGATTTGAGGATAGCCCACAGTCAAATCAAAGTTTTGGCAAGACAATAGATCCAATAATTGACCACGAGGTTCAATCAAGGAAGATATCATCTATCTTCAACACACACACACAAGATAACCCGTAAAATGATCTAAGTCGGACAAGCTTTCATCTTCCAACTCTCCAAGTTGTTGTTTCGCCTAACCAACCCGCTCGGGGTATCCGACACAGATTCTTGGAGAAGGGGTGGTTCATAGAGAAACCAACTTGATCACGAGCTCAACATAGCGGTAAGGTGACGACCTAGTGATACTTCTGAGAAGATATTCAGAAAATCATGAACCACCGACATGTTACTAAGCTCGAGAACAATCTTGCTTTTCAGGGCAAGACAATACGAACAATGAGCGAAGATTTGAAATAATCCTAACTCATTGATGAAGGAGTGCACCAGGAATGGACTAGGTAGCACGATCAATCTTAGAATGATGATTCAATAACCAACATGCTAAGAATGAGAATATTGTCCATTTACTACCAAGCAACTAGTTGCTAGGGGTATTGATTTCACACATCATAGTTCACCCGTCGGCATTCCGGTTGCAACAACACGGAAGCCGATAAATGAATAATGATGGCGAGAAGTATCACTGCAACAAGAATTCATAAGAGGGTGTGCAATTCCCTTGATATTCCTGATATAAAGATGGTAATACCTCAAGGTAGAACAGACCAGAAGCTGGATTGCAACTTGATCTGCGGAACACAACTGCTTTGACCCAATCCTGGAAATGGAAAAGGGTACTGGAGTTTGTCTCTCCTAGTCACTCTGGAATAGAATGGCTTGACGGACCACAAGAATAACATGCATCGATGAACACGAGGCACAACTACTCTTGACTATCAATTGATAGACGAAGGTCGGAATACGACTGAAGAGGGACAACTCAAAGGAACACATATCTTTTCTGAGTTGTGGATACATAGGTTAGTATGTGGAACAAGTTCAACATAATTCTCCCGGATAACCCATGCAGAAAGGTAGATCTGGCAGAGTCACAATATAGAATCGAGAACTCATCAGGAGCACTCTGGTGGTGACCCTTGGTTCAAAGAACTTCTGCCATAAGTGGTTCATAGTATTGGGAAGAAGGAAATACCACGAGCCTCGAGGACTATCACAAAGTTTACTAATAACCTAAAGGAACGAGCAAACACTATCAACATGAAGTGAGTAGGGTGAGTTTCGGGTTCAAGACCCACGAGTAGAATACCTAATAACTAAATTGCATCACGGGATGCTTTCGAGAATGATGGCCAGAATCATCACACTGGGAATACAAAACGTGGCTAGATTACTAGGTGATACTCTAGATACCTAGGGTCATAATAATGATTCCAACATATATGTCGAGGCAATAGAATACCTCAACTCAACAATTAGTGTGATTAACCTGGACCAAAGGAACATCAAAACCATAGGGAAAGGATTTGCATGTGCATCAGACTATATAGAAACCTGGAATGACTCGGACAACATAACAGCTGTAAATGCTCGAAAAGATTTGAGACATGCTATAAAAATGGTGGCATAACCACTTAGAAGCACAATATCAAGGTTCTGACATCAACAGTTAACATACGGAAGTAGTAGGAGCTGAACTGAGGCTTAAATCCAGCAATCTTATAAGTCTACGGATTAGTAACACGTGATCCTGATAGAAGAAGAGAAAGCCTAGTTTCTTAACCCCGTAGGAAAGATAAGATGACTCGGATCAGAAGGCATAAGGTATAAGGAGTAAAAAGAGCCTTACGTTCCCATCCCACAATCAATTCCCCTACATATAACTAAAGCATTTCTAGACTCAACTTTGACCAGTTTGGCTTGGTAATCCTACAGGCAGTCAAGCTCTGATACCAAAGCTGTCAGGACCCCGACTCAATGCCACATCGATCTAGCATGTAACACCTCATATCACTTTGCGGCCTCACGCATGGTATCCCCACGGGTGTCTCCTTACCTTTGGCCGGGACCGTTTGCGCCTTTTGGCACACATATATGATAGTGTCGCTAGCATCCATATGATAAGGAGCCCGGGCTGACATGGCTAGTCGTAAACCCAAAGTGGCACAAACTTACAGGGACAGGCATCCATGACCCAGCATCGAACGTGTTGATCATCAGCGAGTGAATCCAGGCTGTAGCACTGGGCTATTAGGACTCCGGTGAACCGGGCTGTAGCGGGCTAACAGGACTCCGGTATTCATCGCGTGACATTTCCCCGAAGGGACAGACACAGGAACGAAGAAGGACACATGCCGACCAGCCTAAGTGTTCCGACGAAGGACACATGGCTCAGTGGAAACACTAGGAGACATTTCCCGGTAAGAGAGGCTACTAAGGATAAGCAACTAGATAGACAGATCCCACACATACCAAGCATTTCAATAACCTACACACAATATGCTCGATATGTGCAAATACAACATGGCATCACAACATGACTCTACAACTCAAGTATTTATTCAATAGGCTCCGAAGAGCGAGATATTACAAACATGGGTCTCACGACCCAACATCCAGAGCATACAAGTTTAAGCACATGCGGAAGCTTAACATGTCTGAGTACAGACAACTACAAATGAAAAAGGCTGAGAAGCCTGACTATCTACTAGATCCTGCCGAGGGCACAAGATCATAGATGAGGTAACAAGCTAAACATCAAAGTCCAAGCGGAACTACTAGCGAGACTGAAGTCTCTCTGCAAAAACATAAATTAAGCAACATGAGTACAAATGTACCCAGCAAGACTTACATCAGAACTAACTACATATGAATCATTATCAACAAAGGGGATGGTGGGGTTTAACTGCAGCAAGCCAGCTTTGACTCGGTGGCTATCCTGAACTACGACTGCAAGTAACTCCTTTGAGGTGGCGCACACGAGTCCACATATTCACCATATCAATACACCACTATGGATCCGCTCCCGTCTCCCTACGAGAACGCCATCCATAGCACTCACGCTTATCTTGCGTATTTTTGAGAATCCACTTTCACTTGTCTATGAACTGTACAGGCAACCCAGAAGTCCTTTTCCGCGGACACGGCTATTCGAATAGATGATGTTAACCCTGCAGGGGTGTACTTCTTCACACATGCTCTCACCACTTACTGCCGTTTACACGACATGTACTCGGCAACCTTCAAGCGGAAGCCTAGCGAGGGTGTCGGCCACGACCTGACTAACCACACAAGTCTCTCGTCCAGGTTTATCGCCTATTCGGGTTCCATCCGCAAGGAGATCCGGCCGGGGTGTCGCTCACGGCCCCAAACGATGTGAGCAGGGTTCCCAATCCCACCATCCGGGTGCCACTTGGTACACCGTGCCACTGTGCCTAGTCTATCCATCGCCCACCTGTACCGGGTGCCACTTGGTAGACTACTAGCACTACCTACAAACACCAAAAACTAGTTGCAACTCCTGGACAGAGATCGAATCGGTTAATAAGTCGAGACAGTCAATTAAGGATCCCAATGTGTGGTAGTAGCTGTTCATGGATCACAAACACAGAACTCAGTTCCTAAGGACGGCTTCAATGAGACAACCCACCATGTACTCCTACATGGCCTCCCACCGCTACCTTTACCAAATCATGTTCACACACTTAGCTCTCAAAAGTAGGACATGCTCACACACCTCCAATTCATCCCTGATGAATCAGACCTGACTCAACTCTAAGCAGTAGCAGGCATGACAAACAAGCATGAATGAGTAGGCACATCAGGGCTCAAACAACTCCTACTCATGCTAGTGGGTTTCATCTATTTACTGTGGCAATGACAGGTCATGCAGAGGAAAGGGGTCAGCTACCGCAGCAAGTAACAAATATGTTGTTGTTGTCCTAATGCAGTAAAAGAGAGCAGGAGCGAGAGAGTGGGATTGTATCAGAATGAACAAGGGAGTTTTGCTTGCCTGGCACTTCTGAAGATAGAAATAGTTCATCATCGGTGTCATCGATCTCATCGTCGGTATCACGTCTATCGAGAGGGGACTAATACCGGCAACACAGAAGGGAATACAATCAATGCAACAATATGATGCATGATCATGACATGGCAAAATGAGTGTGTTGGGCTAATGCAACTATAAACCAGATTAAATGAAGTTGGTTTGAACCAAGGGTTCAAATTCCAACTCCACATGTGGTTATTTAAATGCCATTCATTTCATTTGTCCAAAACAGTAGTGATAAGTTGTTCTAACATGCATGAAAATGGAACAAATGGATAGATTGGATTTTTCTGATCATTTTTCATATATAACTTATTTCATTTGGAGCTATAGATTAATTCTATGATTTTCAGAAGTTTAAATCATTTTCTGGATTTTCCTGGTTATTTAAAAATAAAACAAATCCAGAAAATGACTTATTGCGTCAGCATGACGTCACTGTGATGTCAGCGGTCAACAGGAGCCGGTCGAGTTCAAACTGACATGTGGGGCCCACTGGTCAGTGACTCAGGGCTGGCTTGAGTGAATGACAGGTGGAATCGGTCAACGATGACTGGGCCAGAGTCAAAGCTAACACATGGGGTCCACGACATTAACACTAATTTAACAGAAAAATTATACTAACCTAATTAAGTGCAGGGGCCCACATGGCAGTGGCTCATGGGGGTGCTTATAGTGGTCATTAGCACTAACTAACCGGCGCCATGTCAGCCCGCCGGAGTTGGCCGGCGGCGACCAAAACCACGGCGGAAGCTCGCCGGAGGCGCTGCTCCGGCAGCGGTCCGACGTGCTAAGGGCACCAGGAGGTAGCCCTTACTCCCGCGCATCCAACGGAGGCAGCAGGGGGCGCGGGGTTGCCGGAGTTGGCGACGGCGTTGAGCCGAGCGGCTGCCGAAGCCACGGCACGAGGCAGGCGTCACTGCGGTGCACGGGGAGGCCAACCGAGGGCCTCAACGGCTTCCTAGGGACCTAGAGATCACGCCGGTGCTACGGAGACGAGCGGAAAAGCTCGGGAGTGCGAGGCTCGCCGTCCATGGTGACGGCCGGAGCTCGATGCTCACGGGGCGGCGACTAGAGGCGTAATCGAGCTCAAGGAGAGGGGGTTCCGGCCCGGGAGCTCACGGTGGTTGCAGAGGCGTTGATGTGGGCTCGGGGGGGCTCGGAGCAGATGGAACGGCGGTGGCGATCTCGGCATCTCGAGGTTGAAGAAGAGGTCGGGGACGATGCGTTGGGGCGTTCGGCGTCGCGTGAGTCATCGAGGAGGCGTAGACGATGGAGGCGGAGCTCATGGGCACGTCAGAGGGGCGAGGGGGTGGTTGTGACCGCGGTGGCAGCGAGCGCGGCGGTGATGGCGTTCGGTGGCAGCGTGAGAGAGAGACAAAGGAGGGGAGAGGAGGAGTGGACAGGCCAGAGGGGGTCGGGGGGGTTGCGTGGCGTCTCCAGCCAGCCCCCAGCGCCGGTGGAAGCAGGAGATGGCTCGGACGCGTGCCAGTGCGCGGCGGCCACGCGCCTCTCGTCCTTCTGGCGAGAGGTTGGTGGTGACTGGCAGCGGTGGTGGGCTGGGCCAGCTCCTGGGACGGCCAGCTGCAGTGCTGGGCCGTACAGGTAATCCAGGTAACTTACAGGTAAGTTTCTGTTCTTTTATTGTTTTCTATTTTCTGTTTTTTTATTTAATCTTTTGCCACTGTTTTGAATTCAAAACAATTCAAACAATGCCAAAAGCTCCTCTGAATATTTTTATTTTGCTAGATGGACTTTTCCAGAAGCTCATAAAATATCTCAGGGGTATTTGGAATTATATTCTAATTATATGAATATAATTCAAATTCAAATAGCTAATGATTTAAATTCAAAGTCCCAAAATTAAGTCCTTAAAAATGTGCAGTATTTTTGGTTTGGACCAGAACCCTTGCCAAAAATATCAAACATTTAAGAAGAGCATTTTGGAAACAATGAATGAGATTTTAGGGGTTTTGCCCTTCTTTTATTTAAATGTCTTGAGGCTTTCCAATTTCCTCAGTTCAGGTTTCAAAATTTAAACATGATGCAAGCAAGATGTAAACACTAGGCAGCACCAGAAGCTAGGGATGTGACAGCGGCCTCCTGGCTTGTGGCCACCTCGTGGCTCCTCTGGCATGCTCCCAAAGCTTCGTGGGTGTCTTCTTGTCCAAGAAAAATAGTCAAAAAGTTTAATTCCATTTCGACTCTGTTTGGTACTGATTCCTTATAAAAGACAAAAACAAGGAAAAAACAACAATTGGCATTAGGTAGTAGGTTAATATATTAGTCCCAAAAATGATACAAAATATCATAATAATGCATATAATACATCCAACATGGATAATATAATAGCATGGAACAATAAAAATTATAGATACATTGGAGACATATCAAGCATACCCAAGCTTAATTCCTACTTGTCCTCAAGTTGGTCAATGATAAAAACATAATTTTTGATGTGGAATGCAACCTATCATGTTTATCAATGTAATATTTCTTTGTTTGACATGAATATTCAGATCCATAAGATAAAACAAAATTTTAATATTGACATAAAAGCAATAATACTTTAAGCATACTAATAAAGCAATCATGTCTTCTCAAAATATCATGGCTAAAGAAATTTATCCCCACAAAATCATATAATTTTTTTGTGCTCTATCTTCATCACATAATGATTGCTTTTGATGTTCTCATGGCTAAATTATTCATAATATCATGGCTAAAGTATTTATCATGCACAACCCCGATGACAAGCCAATCAATTGTTTCATACTTTTGACGTTCTCAAACCTTTTTCAACTTTCATGCAATACATGAGTGTGAGCCATGGATATAGCACTATGGGTGGATTAGAATGTGATGGTGGAGGTTATGTGGAGAAGACAAAAATTGAGAAAGTCTCACATTGACCAAGCTAATCAATGAGTTATGGAGATGCCCATCAATTGATGCCAATGCAAGGAGTAGGTATTGCCATGCAACGGATCTGCTAGAGCTATAAGTGTATGAAGCTCAAAAGAAAACTAAGTGGGTGTGCATCCAACTCGCTTGCTCATTAGACATAGAGCATTTTGAGGAAGCCCATCATTGGAATGTACAAGCCAAGTTCTATAATGAAAAATTCCCACTAGTAATATACGAAAGTGAAAAAATAGGAGACTCCTTATCATGGAGAACATGGTGCTACTTTGAAGCACAAGTATGGAAAAGGATAGTAACATTGTCCCTTCTCTCTTTTTCTCTCATTTTTATTTTTTTATTTTGGTGTCTTTCACCTCTTTTTTTATTTTATTTTGGGCTCTTTGGCCTCTTTTATTTATTTAAGTCAGGAGTCTCATCCCGACTTGTGAGGGAATCATAGCCTCCATCATCCTTTCCTCACATGGGACAATGCTCTAATAATGATGATCATTACACTTTTATTTACTTACAACTCAAAAATTACAAATCAATACTAGAACGAAGATATGACTCTATATGAATGCTTCATGGATATGAAACCAATATGAAAATAATGGTGTGTGTCATAATAATACAGAACAATGGAAGTTGCATGGCAATATATGTCGGAATGGCTATGGAAATGCCATAATAGGTAGATATGGTGGTTGTTTTAAGGAAGATATAAGGTGGCTTATGTGTGAAAGAGCGTAAGATATCATGGGGTTTGGATGCACCGGCGAAGTTTGCACCAACTCTCAAGGTGAGAAAGGGCAATGCGCAGTACCTAAGAGGTTAGCAATGGTGGAAAGGTGAGAGTGCGTATAATCCATGGACTCAACATTAGTCATAAATAACTCACATACTTATTGCAAAAGTTTATTAGCTATAAAAACAAAGTACTGATATGCATGCTCCTAGGGGGATAGATTGGTAGGAAAAGACCATCGTTCCTCGCCGACCGCACTCATAAGGAAGATAATTAAAAATAAATCATGCTCCAACTTTATCGCATAACTAGAGACCATACGTGCATGCTTCGGAAATCACAAACCTTAACACAAATATTCTTACTACTCCACAATTACTTAGTAGCATGACTCTAATAACACCATCTTTATATCTCAAAACAAATGCAAGGAATCAAACTTCTCATATATTGAATGATCTTCATGAAAGTTTTTACTATATCCCTCTTGAATACCCATCATATTAGGACTAAATTCATAACTTATGGAAATTGCCATACTATTTATAAAATTCTCAACACAATATAAGTGAAGCATAAGAGTTCATCAATTTCTACAAAATAAAACCACCGTCATGCTCTAAAAAGATATAAGTGAGAAACTTCCTAGCTCAAAAGATATAAGTGAAGCACATAGAGTATTCTAATAAATTCACGATTAATGTGTGTCCCTCTCAAAAGGTGTCTACAACAAGGATGATTGTGGCAAACTAAAAAGCAAAGAATCATATAATACAAGACGCTCCAAGCAAAATAGATATCATGTCGTGAATAAAAATCTAGCCTCATGTCACATCCCTAGTTCTGGCCTGACCGATGCTAGCTTCCATGTGTGCATCATGTTTAAATTCAAATGAAATTTGAATTGAGGAATTTTCAAAAGCCTCAGAAAACCTCTAAAAATAACCAACATTTAAATCTTCTCAAATGAGTCCAAGAAAATGTTCCTGTTATTCTATAGAAATATTGGTAAGAGGTAAAATTCAAACCAATATTTTTGGAGTCACAGAAATATTTATTTTGGCCATTTGAATTAATCCAATAACTATTTGCTTTGGATTTATATTTAATATATATTAAATATGACTCCAATAATTCTGGAAGTTTGTGAGTGGCTTTGTATATATTTTAGCAAGCCACATAATAACCTACAGAATTTATTAAAATGATCTAGTTGCTAAACTAAATCAAAACAGAGGAAAAAAATAGAAAACAATAAATAAAAGCAGAGAGCAGAAACTTACCCGAGCTTACCTGGCAGCCCAACCGCAGCCCAACACTATGCGGCCCAGCAGCGGCCCAGCCCACCAGGCGCTCTCCTGTCGCCTTCCTCCTCGCGCCAGTAGGCGAGGGCGCATGCCCGACGCGCGCAGCTACACGGCGCGGCCACCTCCTCCCGCCCTGCCTGCCTGGCTCCTCCTCGACGCGTCTGGACGACGCCACGCGACCCCCAGAGCCGTCCGGCTCTCCCTCTCTCTCCCCCAAATGATCTCCCCCTACTTTGTTCTTTCCGCCACCGAACACGCCGTCGCCGCCGACCGTCACCGCCGCGGCCACCAGCATCCCCACGCCCAGCTAGCTAGTCCACGAGCTCCGCCTCATCTGCCTGTTCTTCCTCGACGATTCTCCCGACCTCGGACGCGCTGCTTCGTCGTCACCATTGCCTTTTCTGTCGCCGACCACCGAAGCTCATCGCCACCGATTCGGGAGCTACCGGACGTCCCAAACCTCGCCCTGGCTCTCGTTGGATTCGCTGTGAACACCTGCATCTAACCCCCCTAACCCCGCTGCCTTTTGCTCGCTGTAGCCGTCGCCCCCTTGCTGCCCGCAGCACGCCGCCGGCCGAGCTCGCCTCAACGCAGTTCCGGTGACCATTTGGTCACCCCAGCGACTCCAACATGCTCGTAGCACTCCGTAGAGCAGCCCCAGCGCATTAGTCGTCTCTCTTGCGAGCTGCAGCACCGAACCCGCAACTCACCCGAGCTTCGGCGGCCGCCGAGCTCGTCGCCGGCGCCACTCCGGCCACTCCCGGCCGCGCCACCACCCCAGTTGGATGCGGACGAGCGTCCGCATCCCGTAGTTGTGCTCCGCGCGCCAAACGGCGCTCTGTAGGCGAAACCCGCAGTGCACCGCCGCGTCTGGCCTCGCCGGCGGCTAAACGCCGGCGAGTTGACCCTGTTGACTGAGTTGACCAGGTGGGCCCAGTTTGACCCTTGGGTCTATGACAGCTGGGGCCCGCCCTGCTAACTAACCCAGGATTAGCGCTAACTAAATTTAGTTAGTTTAACTAACTACTGACAGACGGGACCCACTGGTCAGTTTGACCGGACCGTGGCCGTTGACCGGTCCCACCTATCAGTGAGCTAAACAGCCCTGTGACACTGACGTGTGACACTAACACCATCGCCTGTTGACCTGCTGAGGTCAGCATGACATAATGCTGATGCAGTAATCCTTTTATGGAATTAAAATAAATCAGAATGATTTATAAATTTCAGAAAATGATCTAAACTTCTAAAATTCATAGAAATTCAACTGTAACTCCAAATTAAATAATTTATATATGAAAAATGATAAGAAAAATCCAATCTATCCATCTGTACCATTTTCATGCATGTTTGAACAACTTAAATCTGCTGTATACAACAATTTGAATAAATGGCATTTGAAATGCCTTATGTGGAGTTTGAATTTGAACCTAGGGTTCAAACCAACTTCATTTAACCTGCTGCTAGTTGCATTAGCTCAAACCACAGCATATTGCCATGTCATGATCATGCATCATATTGTGCATTGCATTGGTTGTGCTTCTTCTTTGTTTGTCGGTGCGTGTCCCCTCTCAGTAAGACGTGTACCGACGATGTGATCGATGACACAGATGAAGAACTATACTATCTTCAGAAGTGCCAGGCAAGCAAAACCCCCTTGTTCATTCCGATACAATCCCACTCTCTCGCTCCTGCTCTCTTTTACTGCATTAGGACAACAACGATTCATCTGTTACTTGCTGCGGTAGCTGAACCCCTTTAGCCTCTGCTTGACCTGTCATTGCCACAGTAAATAGATGAAACCCACTAGTAGGAGTAGGAGTTGTTTGAGCCCTGTTGTGCCTACTCATTCATGTTTGTTTGTCATGCCTGCTACTGCTTAGAGTTGAGTCCGGTCTGATTCATCGGGGATGAATCAGAGGTGTGTGAACATGTCCTACTGCGTGTGAGCTAAGTGTGTGAACACGATTTGGTAAAGGTAGCGGTGAGAGGCCATGTAGGAGTACATGGTGGGTTGTCTCATTGAAGCCGTCCTTAGGAACTGAGTTCTGTGTTTGTGATCCATGATTCAGCTACTACCATGCATTGGGCCCTGAAATATGACCCCGCTCGACTTCTTATTCACCCTTGTCCTCTGTCTAGGAGTTGCAAGTAGTTTCTTGTGTTTGTAGCTTACTGTAGGCCGTGGACAGCGCTGACCATAGGGGTGGGCTGTGATGCGGTAGGTACGTGGCCGAGTATGCCGGGCACCCGTTAGGTGTCACGGAACCCTGTTCACATTGTTTCGGGCTGTGAGCGAAACCCCGGCCGGATCTCCTCATGGATGGAACCTGAATAGGCGATAAACCTGGACTAGAGCCTTGAGTGTTTATGTAGGTCATGGTCTACACCCACGTCGGTTTTTGCTTGAAGTCTGCCGAGCACATGTCGTGTGCAGACGCTATGTGGTGGAAACATGTATGAAGAAGTACACCCCTGCAGGGTTAACATCATCTATTCGAATAGCCGTGTCCGCGGTAAAGGACTTCTGGATTGCCTATAACAGTTCATAGATAAGTGAAAGTGGATACTCTAAAATGCGCAAGATAAGCGTGAGTGCTATGGATGGCATTCTCGTAGGGTGACGGAGCAGATCCATAGTGGTGTATTGGTATGGTGAATATGTGGACTCATGTGCGCCACCTCAAAAGAGTTACTTGCAGTCGTAGTTCAGGATAGCCACCGAGTCAAAGCTGGCTTGCTGCAGTTAAACCCCACCATCCCTTTGTTGATAATGATGCATATGTAGATAGTTCTGATGTAAGTCTTGCTGGGTACATTTGTACTCACGTTTGCCTATTTTATGTTTTTGCAGAGAGACGTCAGTCTCACTAGTAGTTCAACGTGGACTTCGACGTTTAGCTTGTTACCTCAGCTACGATCTTGTGCCCTCGGCAGGATCTGGTAGATAGTCAGGCTTCTCAGCCTTTTTCATTTATAGATGTCTGTACCCAGACATGTTAAGCTTCCGCTTGTGATTTGATTTGTATGCTCTGAATGTTGGGTCGTGAGACCCATGTTTGTAATATCTCACTCCCCGGAGCCTATTGAATAAAATACTTGAGTTGTAGAGTCATGTTGTGATGCCATGTTGTATTTGCACATATCGAGCATATTGTGTGTATGTTATTGAAATGCTTGGTATGTGTGGGATCTGACTATCTAATTTTTTATCCTTAGTACGCTTACCGGGAAATGTCTCCTAGTGTTTCCACTGAGCCATGGTAGCTTGCTACTGCTCCGGAACACTTAGGCTGGCCGGCATGTGTCCTTCTTTGTTCCTGTGTCTGTCCCTTCGGGGAAATGTCATGCGATGAATACCGGAGTCCTATTAGCCTGCTACAGCCCGGTTCACCGGAGTCCTGCTAGCCCAGTGCTACAGCCTGGATTCACTCGCTGATGACCGACACGTTCGATGCTGGGTCATGGATGCCTGTCCCTGTAAGTCTGTGCCACTTTGGGTTTACGACTAGCCATGTCATCCCGGGCTCCTTATCATATGGATGCTAGCGACACTATCATATACGTGTGCCAAAAGGAGCAAACGGTTCCGGGCAAAGGTAAGGCGACACCCGTGGGAATACCGTGCGTGAGGCCGCAAAGTGATATGAGGTGTTACATGCTAGATCGATGTGTCATTGAGTCGGGGTCCTAACAGCTTTGGTATCAGAGCCTGACTGCCTATAGGATTACCAAGCCAAACTGGTCGAAGTTGAGTCTAGAAATTCTTTAGTTATGTAAGGGAATTGATTGTGGGATGGAACGTAAGGCTCTTTTTACTCCTTATACCTCATGTCCTTCTGATCTGAGTCATCTTATCTTTCCTACGGGATTAAGGAACTAGGCTTTCTCTTCTTTCTATCAGGATCACGTGTTACTAATCCGTAGACTTATAAGATTGTTGATTTTAAGCCTCAGTTCAGTCCCTACTACTTCCGTATGTTAACTGTTGATCTTGAAACCTTGATATTGTACTTCTGAGTGGTTATGCCACCATTTCTGTAGTATGTTTCCAAACTTTTTGAGCATTTATAGCCGTTATGCTGTCCGAGTCATCCCAGGTTTCTAAACAATCTGATGCACTTGCAAATCCTTTCCCTCTGGTTTTTATGTTCCTTTGGGCTAGGTTAATCACACTAATTGCTGAGTTGAGGTATTCTATTGCCTCGACATATATGTTGGAATTATTATTATGACCCTAGGTGTCCTAGGGGATCATCTAGTAATCTAGCCATGATTTGTGTCCCAGTGTGATGATTCTGGCCTTTATTCTCGAAAGCATCCCGTGATGCTACTTAGTAGTAGGTATTCTATTCCTGAGGTTTGAACCCGAGACTCACCCTACTTACCTCATGTTGATAGTCTTTGCTCATTCCTTTAGGATATTAGTAACCTTTGCATTAGTCCTCGAGGTCCATGGTATTTCCTTCTTCCAAATACTATGAACCACTTATGGCAGAAGTTTGTTGAACCAAAAGATCACAACAAGAGTGCTCTCGAAGAGTTCTCCATTCTATATCGTGACCCTGCTAGTCCTACCTTCCCCGCATGGGTTATCCGGAAGAAAAATATTGAGCTTTGCTCGACATACTAATCTGTGCATCCACAACTCAGAAAATCGTATGTTCTTTTGGGTTGTCCCTCTTCAGTCATATTCCGACCTTTGTCTATCAATTGATAGTCAGGAGTAATTGTGCATTCGTGTTATCGATGCTTATTATTTTTGTGGTCTGTCAACCCATTCTGTTCCGGAATGACTAGGAGAAACAAACTCCAGTACCTCATCCATATCCAGGATTGGGTCAAAGCTGTTGTATCCCGCAGATCAAATGCAATCCAGCTTCTGGTCTGTTCTACCTTGAAGTATTACCTTCTTTATGTCAGGATTTTCATGAGAATTGCACCACCTCCTGTGAATTCTTGACGTAGTGATACTTCTCGCCATCCTTTTTCATTCCTCGGTTCCGTGTTGTTGCAGCCGGAGTGCCGACAAGTGAATCGTGGTGTGTGAAATCAATACTGCTAGCAACTCTGTTGCTTGGTAGTTAAATGGACGATAACCTCATTCTTAGCGTGTTGATTACTGAATCATCACCCTAAGGTTGATTGTGCTACCTAGTCCTTATTTTCCAGTGCACACTTTGATCAATGAGTTAGTATTGTATCAACCCCATGCTCTTTTGATCATATCATCTTGCCCTGAAAAGCAAGATTGTTCTCTAGCTTATAAACATATTGGTGGTTCGTGATGTTCCGAATATCTTCTCGGAAGTATTCCCGGGTTGTCACTTGATCGCTATGTTGAGCTCGTGATCAAGTTGGTTTCTTGTAACCACCCCTTCTCCAAGAGTCTGTGTTGGAAGATGGAAGCTTGTCCGATCTAGTTCATCTTAAGGGATATCTTGTATGTGTGTTGAAGAAAGATGATATCTTTATCAAATGATCCTCGTGACCAGTTGTTGGACCTATTGTCTTGCCAAAACTTTGGTTTGAGTGTGGGCTATCCTCAAATCAAATCAGAACCAACGATGTTCTTAATGTTGTCTTACTCGGGGTTGATCCCTCGAGCATACACCATTATATCTTTTGGTCTGACCAATACTAGAACCTTGTTCTCATAATTATGGAATCCCGTTTTTATGGAAACTTGGATGAATTGTTGTTGAGCCCATCAGCAACATTGTTATCTTCTCCATGATTTCGTTGAACATTAAGCCAGTGTTGGAAATTTTTTAAAGCATTTGTTCATGCTAGCTCATGAAGCATATGTTCGGATGTAAGAAGTGACTTCCTCCAGTTGATGTGCATCTGATGCAAGTTGCCGCCGTGGATTCGAGAAAGTCAATGTTGCTTCCTTTGGAATCATCCCAAATCGTTCATGCATACGTGCGAAGTATTCTGTGGTTCGGAGACTTGCAACCTTCATTCTATATGTATTCCTAGCACACCAAGCCACTGATTGATTTGTTCAAGGAGAAGAAGTTCTTTTTTTAAGAGCTAGACTTACGCAAGGACTTCGATATCCTCGTTGATGGTTCCGCAACTTGAACTTGGTAGTATTTTATTATAAGACTATCACGTGGTCCCGTTTGTCTCGGACAATGTGTTCACATGTTTGTAG
Organism: Triticum dicoccoides; assembly: GCF_002162155.2. NCBI lineage: Eukaryota > Viridiplantae > Streptophyta > Magnoliopsida > Poales > Poaceae > Triticum > Triticum dicoccoides. The sequence goes on along the minus strand of NC_041387.1, from coordinate 224,108,664 downwards.
CAGAACCGGCTCATATTTTGGAGCTTACTACCATAGTCCATTTCCCGAGAATCTCGCAACGCCATCTCGTCGGTTTGTGTTGCAAACTTTCATTTATCTTCTAGACTCGATGAGTCTGGATTATTCTGACACCAACCAGATCTTAATCTCAGGCAGATATGGTGGTTGGAACGTTTCCCAAGAACTATAATATTGGTCTCTCTGTAACCGGTAAAGTGGATGTCATGGCCAACACACCCAACCGGAAGACCTGTTATTGTAGTATCTTGATTGAGAAAGTTGGCCACCTCCCCATAAGGATCTCGTAGAATTTATTCTAGTAGTTGTTCCTTGTGTATTCTTGAGCTCCCGAAGTCCGGCCTGTTACTTGATGTTCTAGATACTAAACCATTTCAATGAATGAGTTATGCTAGCGCATCAAGCAGAACATTAGAAGCGGAGTGCTAAATGTCTCTTGGTCGATCATCCAGATTTCGTTTCCTTGGCTCTGCTAAGGTGAAATCTGAGAGGGTGTTATCTTCTTTTGCATCTGCATCATCCATCACCATTCATCATGGTAGTAAGTTGTGTTGCCAGGATCCTTGACACGGATTTTGGTAAAACCTTGATGAATATGGAAATGTTCAAGTTCTTGAGAGCACGCACAAGCGCTAGGTGTTATCATCGGCACTAACTGGGATTGCTCTCAGTTTCCTTGGTTATGCTATAACTTTTCAAACAGTGGACTCACTCTCTACTGTTGAGCTTCTCCTCAATTACTAAAATCATCCCTTGTGTGGTTTTTAACAAGGTAATCCACATCATCCATTCTAATCCGGGTATGCCATTCTACCGAACCCCTCTAAACTATCGCTCGAGAATTGCCCTAAGTTGGTGTAAAGAGTCTCAATGATCTTTGAATCAAAGGTAATTCTTTTTGCCACTTAAGGGGTGATCCTATGAGTCACCCTCCCTAAGGTGCCCCGTTATGGAATTATGGCAATTAACTCCTCACTAGTTTGACTCTGTCCACCACTCTCTTAAGTGTGAAATTTTCTACCTACCAAATTGAACTCTAGTCATATGTTTCTTCCACTCCTCTCCATGTGTGTTTTATGTATCAACTCAAGAGATGCTCTTACATTTCACTCCATGAGTTGATCTTGAGTGCTCGATCTTTGAGAAGATCAATTCTTGTAGAGTTCCTCTCTATCGACATCATGTTGGATAAGACCTCGCAAGCGAAGACGTCAAGATAGATTGAGTCAACAGATCAACACCCTCGAGAAGACAGTTGGATCATGAAGTTTGTGATACTTAGTGTCCCCTTTGTTTTTTTACCTCATGTCTTGAATCTCGGGACGAGATTCTTGTTTAGTGGGGGTGAGTTGTCACATCCCTAGTTCTGGCCTGACCGATGCTAGCTTCCATGTGTGCATCATGTTTAAATTCAAATGAAATTTGAATTGAGGAATTTTCAAAAGCCTCAGAAAACCTCTAAAAATAACCAACATTTAAATCTTCTCAAATGAGTCCAAGAAAATGTTCTTGTTATTCTATAGAAATATTGGTAAGAGGTAAAATTCAAACCAATATTTTTGGAGTCACAGAAATACTTATTTTGGCCATTTGAATTAATCCAATAACTATTTGCTTTGATTTATATTTAATATATATTAAATATGACTCCAATAATTCTGGAAGTTTGTGAGTGGCTTTGTAAATATTTTAGCAAGCCACATAATAACCTACATAATTTATTAAAATGATCTAGTTTTCTAAACTAAATCAAAACAGAGGAAAAAATAGAAAACAATAAATAAAAGCAGAGAGCAGAAACTTACCCGAGCTTACCTGGCAGCCCAACTGCAGCCCAACACTGTGCGGCCCAGCAGCGGCCCAGCCCACCAGGCGCTCTCCTGTCGCCTTCCTCCTGGCGCCAGTAGGCGAGGGCGCGTCCCCGACGCGCGCAGCTACACGGCGCGGCCACCTCCTCCCTCCCTGCCTGCCTGGCTCCTCCTCGACGCGTTTGGACGATGCCACGCGACCCCCAGAGCCGTCCGGCTCTCCCTCTCTCTCCCCCAAACGCTCTCCCCCTCCTCTGTTCTTTTCGCCGCCGAACACGCCGTCGCCGCCGACCGTCACCGCCGCGGCCACCAGCATCCCCACGCCCAGCTAGCTAGTCCACGAGCTCTGCCTCATCTGCCTCTTCCTCCTCGACGATTCTCCCGGCCTCGGACACGCTGCTTCGTCGTCACCATCGCTGTTTCCGTCGCCGGACCCCAAAGCTCATCGCCACCGATTCGGGAGCTACCGGACGTCCCCGACCTCGCCCTGGCTCTCGTTGGATTCGCTGTGAGCACCTGCATCTAACCCCCCTAACCCCGCTGCCTTTTGCTCGCCGTAGCCGTCGCCCCCTTGCTGCCCGCAGCACGCCGCCGGCCGAGCTCGCCGTCAACGCAGTTTCGGTGACCATTTGGTCACCCCGGCGACTCCAACATGATCGTAGCACTCCGTAGAGCAGCCCCAGCGCATCAGTCGGCTCGCTTGCGAGCTGCAGCACCGAACCCGCAACTCACCCAAGCTTCGACCGCCGCCGAGCTCGTTGCCGGCGCCACTCCGGCCACTCCCCGGCTGCGCCACCACCCCGGTTGGATGCGGACGAGCGTCCGCATCCCGTAGCTGTGCTCCGCGCGCCAAACGACGCTCTGTAGGCGAAACCCGCAGCGCACCGCCGCGCCTGGCCTCGCCGGCGGCTAAACGCCGGCGAGTTGACCCTGTTGACTGAGTTGACCAGGTGTGCCCAGTTTGACCCTTGGGTCTATGACAGCTGGGGCCCGCCCTGCTAACTAACCTATGACTAGCGCTAACTAAATTTAGTTAGTTTAACTAACTACTGACAGACGGGACCCACTGGTCAGTTTGACCGGACCGTGGCCGTTGACCGGTCCCACCTGTCAGTGAGCTAAACAGCCCTATGACACTGACGTGTGGCCCCCACACGTCAGGTTTGACCTGGACCATCGCCTGTTGACCTGCTGAGGTCAGCATGACATAATGCTGACGCAGTAATCCTTTTCTGGAATTAAAATAAATCAGAAATGATTTATAAATTTGAGAAAATGATCTAAACTTGTAAAATTCATAGAAATTCAACAGTAACTCCAAATTAAATAATTTATATATGAAAAATGATCACAAAAATCCAATCTATCCATCTGTACCATTTTCATGCATGTTTGAACAACTTAAATCTGCTGTATACAACAATTTGAATAAATGGCATTTGAAATGCCTTATGTGGAGTTTGAATTTGAACCTAGGGTTCAAACCTACTTCATTTAACCTGCTGCTAGTTGCGTTAGCTCAAACCACAGCATATTGCCATGTCATGATCATGCATCATATTGTGCATTGCATTGATTGTGCTTCTTCTTTATTTGTCGGTGCTTGTCCCCTCTCAGTAAGACGTGTACCGACGATGTGATCGATGACACCGATGAAGAACTATACTATCTTCAGAAGTGCCAGGCAAGCAAAACCCCCTTGTTCATTCCGATACAATCCCACTCTCTCGCTCCTGCTCTCTTTTACTGCATTAGGACAACAACAATTCATCTGTTACTTGCTGCGGTAGCTGAACCACTTTAGCCTCTGCATGACCTGTCATTGCCACACTAAATAGATGAAACCCACTAGCATGAGTAGGAGTTGTTTGAGCCCTGTTGTGCCTACTCATTCATGTTTGTTTGTCATGCCTGGTACTGCTTAGAGTTGAGTCCGCTCTGATTCATCGGGGATGAATCAGAGGTGTGTGAACATGTCCTACTGCGTGTGAGCTAAGTGTGTGAACATGATTTGGTAAAGGTAGCAGTGAGAGGCCATGTAGGAGTACATGGTCGGTTGTCTCATTGAATCCGTCCTTAGGAACTGAGTTATGTGTTTGTGATCCATGATTCAGCTACTACCATGCATTGGGCCCTGAAATATGACCCCGCTCGACTTCTTATTCACCCTTGTCCTCTGTCCAGGAGTTGCAAGTAGTTTCTGGTGTTTGTAGCTTACTGGAGGCCGTGGACAGCGCTGACCGTAGGGGTGGGCTGTGATGCGGTAGGTACGTGGCCGGGTATGGCGGGCACCCGTTAGGTGTCACGGAACCCTGTTCACATCATTTGGGGCTGTGAGCGAAACCCCGGCCGGATCTCCTCATGGATGGAACCCGAATAGGCGATAAACCTGGACTAGAGCCTTGAGTGTTTAGGTAGGTCGTGGTCTACACCCACGTCGGTTTTCGCTTGAAGTCTGCCGAGCACATGTCGTGTGCAGACGCTAAGTGGTGGAAACATGTATGAAGAAGTACACCCCTGCAGGGTTAACATCATCTATTCGAATAGCCGTGTCCGCGGTAAAGGACTTCTGGATTGCCTATGACAGTTCATAGACAAGTGAAAGTGGATACTCTAAAATGCGCAAGATAAGCGTGAGTGCTATGGATGGCGTTCTCGTAGGGTGACGGAGCGGATCCATAGTGGTGTATTGATATGGTGAATATGTGGACTCGTGTGCGCCACCTCAAAAGAGTTACTTGCAGTCGTAGTTCAGGATAGCCACCGAGTCAAAGCTGGCTTGCTGCAGTTAAACCCCACCATCCCTTTGTTGATAATGATGCATATGTAGATAGTTCTGATGTAAGTCTTGCTGGGTACATTTGTACTCACGTTTGCCTATTTTATGTTTTTGCAGAGAGACGTCAGTCTCACTACTAGTTCAACGTGGACTTCGACGTTTAGCTTGTTACCTCAGCTACGATCTTGTGCCCTCGGTAGGATCTGGTAGATAGTCAGGCTTCTCAGCCTTTTTCATTTATAGATGTCTGTACCCAGACATGTTAAGCTTCCGCTTGTGATTTGATTTGTATGCTTTGAAAGTTGGGTTGTGAGACCCATGTTTGTAATATCTCGCTCCCCGGAGCCTATTGAATAAAATACTTGAGTTGTAGAGTCATGTTGTGATGCCATGTTGTATTTGCACATATCGAGCATATTGTGTGTATGTTATTGAAATGCTTGGTATGTGTGGGATATGACTATCTAATTGTTTATCCTTAGTAGCCTCGCTTACCGGGAAATGTCTCCTAGTGTTTCCACTGAGCCATGGTAGCTTGCTACTGCTCCGGAACACTTAGGCTGGACGGCATGTGTCCTTCTACGTTCCTGTGTCTGTCCCTTCGGGGAAATGTCACGCGATGAATACCGGAGTCCTGTTAGCCTGCTACAGCCCGGTTCACCGGATTCCTGCTAGCCCAGTGCTACAGCCTGGATTCACTCGCTGATGACCGACACGTTCGATGCTGGGTCATGGATGCCTGTCCCTGTAAGTCTGTGCCACTTTGGGTTTACGACTAGCCATGTCAGCCCGGGCTCCTTATCATATGGATGCTAGCGACACTATCATATACGTGTGCCAAAAGGCGTAAACGGTTCCGGGCAAAGGTAAGGCGACACCCGTGGGAATATCGTGCGTGAGGCCGCAAAGTGATATGAGGTGTTACATGCTAGATCGATGTGGCATTGAGTCGGGGTCCTGACACCTCAAGTAATTTTACCAATGTATTGAAGACAAAAGAGGGGATGCCATCCGGGGCATCCCTAAGCTTTGATACTTGGTTGTCCTTGAACATTACCTTGGGGTGCCTTCGGATCCCTAAGCATAAGATTTTGCTGCTCCTTATTCTGTAGTCCATCGAAACTTCACCCAAAAGTTGACTTGACAACACAAAAGTCAACAGAAAACTTGTGAGATCCGTTAGTGAAACAAAGCAAATAAGCACTTTTAGGTACCATTGTAACCTCATTCCAATTTTATATTGGTGCTATATCTACTATATTCTATCTCCTCCATGGTTCATACCGATACTACCCATAGATTCATCAAAATAAGCAAACAACACAATGAAAACAGAATCTGTCAAAAACATAACATTATTCGGTAATCTGGACTTTAGCCGAACATTATAAATTTGCCTCAATGGCGAGCAGAGCGCATACGGATGCCAGAGCGGAGCACGCCGCGGCCGCCTCAATGGCGATCAAGACGCGCGGATGGACGTGAGTAGAGCACGCCGTGGCAGCCTCAAGGACAAGCGGAGCGAGCCGGGGCCGCCTCAATGGCGAGCAACCACGTGGTCAACCTTCTAGCACCCCGTGGGAGGCGTAACGATGCATCCATCAGACACGATGTTGATATCTTGACCGTGTGTGATAGTGGGCAGACACGTACACGTACATCCGAGAGCGTGGGCCCATTTTTCGGTCTTCTGATGTGTGTCATACGATTGATCCATAAGAATTGTTTGCGATGATCCAGAATAACAGAAACGGGCTTTGTAGGCCAAGAACCATCAATATTTTTTGACCTTGTTTCTCGTCACATTGCAGATTACAACACAATAAGTAATTGCAAATCTGTTCACACCGATCCAAAAAATATATGTTCACACTTAGCACCGGACTATAATCATTACCCACTCCAAAATTACTTCATAGTTCCTCTCCTCATCACCCACAAAACTGGTCTTTCCTGTCAAATTGTTCTGCCATGACAGGTAGGAGGAGTTTCAAGTGGACATATAACCAGGGAGCAAAGACCAAGGCCGCAAAAGCCCTCGAACAAGCTCTCAAACAAGCTCTCACCAGCACGCGAGGGCTCTCACAAGTTCCATCGCCGCGTCGGCAATCGCGATGAGCTGGCGTTGCTGAAGTCCTTGGCCAACGACGATGACATTCTCGATGGCTTCATTACGCAGCGGGAGCTAGTCGATGGCTTGATGAAGCTGCTCGAGATCAGTGATGCCTCAGTTGAGAAGGCGACGGACCTCGTCGATAAACTCATTGGTGAAAATGCAAAGCTCCTCAAGCTGCTCGCCAAGAAGGAGGAGGCCGCCTGCCGGAAGATGCTGCATGAGTAGAGAAGTGCATTGGGGATGACACTAACAGCAGTCATCGAGGAACTGATGGGTGACTTCAGGAAGCTCCGGATCAAGCGCGGGCAGGGGGTGGAGGAATCCATGGCTGCTTTAAAGCAAAGTCTGGAGGAATTGAAGAAGGAGCTATAGGATGTCGTCGCCCGGCGATCCACTGAGGAGTAGAGGCAGTAGCTACATAGATCGTTGTATGTGGTTTCCTTCTTCTCTTGCCCCCGTGTCTTCCGGGCTTTGCCGCATGTGGAATTTTAAATTATCTGGAATATGTAAGACAATTATTATCCGCACCATTGTAAATTTGTCATCGTATTATCCGTTGCCATTTTATTTGTCGTAGTGTTATCCGTTGCCCTATGTGGCATTTTAAATTAGGCCAAAATACGAGTTGGAAACATGAACAAAGAAAATGAAAACATTGAGCTAGGCCATGGGATCACAGGCAAACACCCTCTGTCCAGGTGATTTATTTAACCACGTGTTAAAAAGTGGCTCGGCCACTATTAACGGAGAAGTTGTGAGCGAGGCGGGCAGCTGGTGGATGGAGGCCAAAGACCTCGCTTCCCGGTGAGAATGGGCGGCCTTGCTGCTCGCACGTGTCCCGTCAAGCCTGCAAAGTGGACAGGATGCACGCGTCTCGTCGAGCCTGCACGGCGGACTGCTCGCACGTGTCCCATCAAGCCTGCATGGTGGACTTCTTGCACTCGTCCCGTCTAATCAAACAGTTGCACGCACGCCACCGAGTATGGTTATATTTTGGCACAAAATACAAACATGACCAATGAACAAGGATGGAGGTAGTACTATCCCATAAGAAGGAGGGACGCGTGGCCACACTTAAATGGTTACAAACACACGGTTCATATAATACAACCGTTTGCGATATTAAGTGTCAGCTATTTTTTCAAAAGGACTTCGTTGGATATTAATGTGTGTGTCTTGTCTCAAACTGGATGATTTTTTTACCGAAACCCGCTGTCATTCCAGTTTCCGAGGTTCAAGCTACAGGGGCCGGGAATATCTCTCTGACAGGATGTCTACCAAACATGGACTCCCCTATTTTGACTGCACCATCCACATCGCCCAATTCCTTTCAACTTGGCCCCAGGACTCCACCTGGCTCTCCTCCGGCGAATCCGTCACCACCTCCCGAGCCAACATCGCCACCACCTGTCATGGCCAACTTCCCTCTTGATCCAATGCAATATGTCCCTATTGTACATCACATCATTGACGGAGGATATGCAAGATGGCCGCGCACCTATGTGACGCTACACATCCCTATTGTGCATCGCCATGAAGACTACATGCTTGCTGAGGTCACACCAGTGCCAGCTGCGAATGAGATTGGAGCTGCTCGTGAGGAAGTTGTTGACTGGCTGGAAGCTCATGGTTATCAGGTTTGTTTTGTACAGCCTTGGATTAATATTGTGGGCTTGTTGCAAGTTAGGGATCTAGCAGTGCGTTTCTCCCTCCTCCAACTTCCTCCTCAACATCTTGGAAATGATCGGTTTGTCCATTTTGTGAAGCATGATGAGGGAGAGGGTTTTCGTGGTGCTCAGGGATTTCGTCAAGGTCTGATTATGATGCTAGGCATTCCCTTAGATCTTCGAAACACTGATAATATTAGAGGTGTGGTGAACACTTTTGGAAAATTTCATCATTGGAATAGTGAGGATCCATACCTGGTCATGTCACTTGTTTTTGCATCTTTTCCTGAGGACGCTCTGGTTCGTCGTGATGTTGTTTTCAGTGACTATGCTGCATGGGTGGGCAAGAGTGTCATGGACTGCTCCTATTTATATTGTTGGTGCAAACTTTGCTGAACAAATTCCACAAGATGAAGACAGGATGCCAATTAATGGAAACCCACACCCCCTGCCTGGTGTGCCTTTCCTTGAGCTCCCACAGTTCATTCTGCCTCCATATCCCGCTTTGGGTTGGAATGATGTTCCACCACCACCTCCTGTACAACCTAACATGGGAGACAAAAACTAGGGCAATGCTGTTTGGGGAGAAGATGAAGTTATTCAGGATGATGTGGAGGTGGAGCAAGAATCTATGGTGCTTGACCTCTCTGAAGATCATTCTGTGTCTGTGGATCAACACATTCATCCAAATTTTGTGCTTGTGTTTGATGTGGAACAACAAGTTGTGCCTGTAGTTGGATAAGAGCAACCAATAGTTGTGGAGCCTAATAATGTTCCAATCTACAATCCTGATGACTGGGCTCTGGTGGTTTATCGTCCTTCTGCACCAGTTCTTGAGAATGTTCCCTTTCTGGATGAAGATAATGCTATGGAAGAGGCTCCCCTGATGATTGTCCCAAATAATACTGCTAGTAAAGTTATTTGTGGGCCTGAGTTGCCCCTAGAGATGACATTTAGAAGGAATTTTGAGGCCATCCTACACTCTGACATCATATATGAAATCCCTAAGTCAATGCAGGTGCTGCCTTTTCAGTCTGCTTTGCTATCCAAAAGAAGCTGGGACTTGGCCTTTGATGTGCCAAGACTGACTTATGACAATACCGAACTGGAGCATAGGCATGTGGCAAGGGCTCTTTTCCGAGCTTTGCAAAGTGAATCTACTTCTGTTTGTGAGACACAGTAGTCAACAGAACTGATAGAGCAAATCCCCTCTCCTGTGGTACCTGATGTTATCTCTGCAAATGAGCAGACAAAGGTTAGAAGGCCCAGGAAGACTTTGGCTCCAACTCCTGTTGTTGAAACTTCAGTCAGAAGGTGCACTCGTGGATCTTTGCAGAGAGATGGTTTCAAACCAACCTTCCAGGAGTTACAAATGCAGTCCAAGAGGAGGAAGCGATAGGCCAAGCCTTTTTCTTCTACAGTATCTGAGAACATGCAGGAGGAGCCAGTTGATGATCTTCCACCTCCAACTCCTATTAGCAAGCTACAACAGATTGGCCATGATCTTGGCATTGCTGATGATCTGATCTCTATGGAGAAGCTTATGGTTGGTCCTTCTACTCCCACAAACAATGGTGCCAATGTTTAGTTATCAGCTGGCTAGATGGGGGTGGCAGGTGTCTTCTTTTGTTCTTCAGTTGACAGGGCATGTGTCTTTTGATGTTCCCTGTAATAATTTAAATGTATCATGTTGGACATGTGATCTTGCTGTTTTTGGTGGCATTAGGTGTCATCAGGCTATGTTCTCTACTCATATTTGTTTTAATGAATAATGCTTGTAAGAACTAGAGTGTGCTATGTTGGAATGTTAGGGGTTTAAATTCTGATGCTAGACAAAGGGCTATCAGGTAGAAGCTGGATGAGAGTCAGTGTGTTGTTGCTTGTTTCCAAGAGACCAAATGTGCTTCTTTTGATTTCAGGTCTATTAGATCTTTCTGCCCTAAAAGATTTGATAGTTTTGCTTTCTCTCCCTCTGAGGGTGCTTCTGGGGGCATTCTGATTCTCTGGAATTCATCTATTTTGGGGGCACTATGATTGAGATTTAGCAATTTGAAGTTATAATACAGTTCATTTCCAAGCAGAACAATGAGCAATGCTCTTTAATTTATGTTTATGGTCCATGCCAAGGGGAAGCTAGTGATAACTTTGTCAGCTGGTTATATAATTTGCATATACCTATGGGTGAAAACTGGCTTGTGGTTGGAGATTTTAATTTCATGAGACCACTTGAAAATACAAATTTGCCTGGGGGTGATTTGAATGATATATTCATTTTCAATGAAATCATTGCTCACCTAGGTCTACTGGAGCTACCTCTTAATGGAAGATCTTATACATGGTCTAATATGCAGGACAATCCCTTACTAGAGCAGCTGGATTGGTTTTTTACATATGCTGATTGGATCTCCTCCTATCCTATGACTGTGGTTTTGCCTCTGGCCAGAGCTGCTTCTGATCATGTACCTTGTGTCGTGACAATCAATACCTCTATTCCTAAATCTAAAATCTTTAGGTTTGAAATTTATTGGGTTGAGCTTGAGGGGTTTATGGAATGTTTTAAGCAATCATGGTAGAAACCTTCTCACAAATTGCATATCACTACCCAGATTACAGATAAGTTTAAGAGTTTGACAGGGGCTCTTAAGAAATGGCAAATGAATATCTCCAAACTAAAAGTGTTGATCTCAAAATGTAATGAGGTAATTTTGTGTCTTGATGGCTTAGAAGAGATCAGGCCATTGTATAGACCTGAATTTAACTTCAAGAAGGTGGTCAAATTGCATGTGGAAAAACTCTTAGGCCTTCAGTTTATATATTGGAAGAAGAGGTGTACAATCAGGTATATTAAACTTGGTGGGAGAACACCAAATTTTTCCGTGATATGGCCACTGAGAGACATAGAATAAATTCCATTGCTTCCTTGAAAGATATAGATGGGTCTGTGGTTTCACAACATTCTCAGTTGGAGGGCATCATATGGAATTGTTTCAAGAATAAAATGGGAGTTTCTGCTGGAATAGTAATGGGCTTTGACCTGAGTGCTTTGCTTCAACCAATTGATGGTTTAGATTTCCTTATAGAGCCATTTACAAAAGAGGAAATGGATGACATTGTCAAACATATGCCCATTGACAAAGCCCCTGGACTAGATGAATTTAATGGGTTATTCTTCAAAAAATGTTGGCACATTATTTGTCAAGATTTATATGATTTGGCTGAAGCATTTCATAATGGCACTGCAAATTTGGAAAATATCAATGGTTCTTATATCACACGCATCCCAAAGAAGTTGGCTCCTGAAGGTTTGGGATTGTAGGCCAATTTCCTTGACTGGGATGGGCCTCAAGTTTCTGTCCAATATGGCTGCCAATAGATTTCAAAAGATAATTATGGAGTGTATTCATAAGAATCAATATGGTTTCTTTAAAAGCAGGACAATCTAGGACTGTATTGGTTGGTCCCTTGAATATTTGCATCAATATCATCAGTCAAAGAGACCTATTGTTATTCTTGAATTAGATTTTTAAAAGGCCTTTGACTCCATTGAACATGAAGCTATCTTGCAGATCCTGAAGTATAAGGGATTTAATCAGAAATTGATTTCTTGGGTCAAGCAGTTGCTATCCATTGGAACATCATCAGTCCTTTTAAATGGAGTACATGGAAGGCATTTTGTCTGTAAAAAGGGTGTTAGACAAGGAAATTGCCTTTCACCCTTACTCTTTGTTATTGCAGCTAAGGTTTTGCAATCAGTAGTTAATGATATGTTCAGAAGGGGAATGTTAAAGTTTCCTATACCATGTCATGTCCAAGATTATCCCATAGTGAAATATGTTGATGATCCTCTTATCATCTTACCAGTAGATAAAGCTCAGCTACTGGCTCTAAAGGACATACTTCAGGTGTTTTCCACTTCAACTGGTTTAGTGGTTAACTATGATAAATCTTCCATGGTGCCTATAAATGTTGACGAGGACACCACCATTGGTTTGGCTGCTGGTTTTGGTTGTCAGGTTGGCAAAATGCCCTTAACTTATCTTGGTCTACCTGTTGGTACTACTAGGCCCAAAATGGTGGACTTTATGCCCCTTGTTGACTATATGGAGAGAAGAATGTCAGCTAGTTCTTCTTTTCTAAATCAGGGCGAAAGTCTTCAGTTTTGAACTCTACATTGTCCTCCATGCCCATCTTCTACCTAGGCAGCTTGCTTGTTCCTGCGGGAATTTCAAAACAATTGGAGAGAATACAAAGGCAGTGCTTATGGAGAAAGAATAGGGATGAGCCCTCACCATCCTTGGCAGCTTGGGACCTAATTTGTAGGCCCAAAAATAAAGGTGGATTGGGCATCTTAAACTTGGGAGTACAGAACATGGCTCTTTTGCTTAAGCATTTGCATACATTCTTAAATAGGATGGATCTGCCATGGGTCTCTCTTATCTCAGATTCATATTAACATTCTACTATACCTCAGGGGACTGATAGCTGTGGTTCTTATTGGTGGAAAGATATTTGTAAACTGCTAGATTATTTTAGGAACACAACTTGGGTGCAAATCAATTCTGGGAACTCATCTTTGTTCTGGTCTGATAAATGGAAGATTGGTGACTCAGTGGCCCCCTTGCAAACATGATTTCCAAGGCTCTTTTCCTATGTGAAAGATCCCTGGCTTACAGTCTCTAAAGCTTTCCAATCTCAGGATATCACCTAGTTGTTCTACTTACCTTTGTCTGCACAGCCAAACCAGGAGTATATGATAGTGCAGAATCTGGTGGCAAATTGCAGTAGGGAAGTGGATGCAAATGACATTTGGTACTGGCAGGGGACGTGTCATGCTTTCAAGCCCAAGTTGTTCTATTATTTTATGCATTCCAACATGTCTTTCAATCCTCTCCTTTTGTGGATATGGAAATCTTCCGGCACAATGAAAACAAAAGTGTTTGCCTGGATGCCAATTATGGATAGGCTTAACACTAAAGATCTGGTTGAAAGGAGGCACTGGCACTTGGATGATGGGGTTAATTGTGTGCTTTGTCCTCTGCTGACACATGAGACTAGGAATCACTTATTCTTTGAATGTAATTTCAGTGTGAGAATATGTAATTATATCCAAGTCTCATTGCCCCCAGGGGATGACATGTCTTCTATTGTAATGCAATCTAACAAGACTTTGCAAAACCTTTCTTTACTGAGGTTGTTTTTGTTGCTTGCTGGAACATTTTGATAATCAGGAATGCAAGGGTGTTTAGCCATGAGAGACCGAGTTTTAGCAGATGGAGGAGTGCTTTCATCCATGATATCACACTCATGAAACACAGAGTCAAGCCTAGATATAAGGAGGAACTGTTAAGATGGATTTCATTTCTACCTCTATGAGGTTTTGTATACTAGCTTCTTAGTTTTTGTTTTCTTTATTCCTTTTTGATTACCTCTTGTAATCCATGTACATTGTATATTTGCATTATGAAGAAATGTTGAATGTTGTGGGGGTTTTCCCTAAAGTCACCAGTCAAAAAAAATTGGACGATTTTGAAACCATGCTAAGTTTATGTTTTTTGGGTGATTTTTCGATTTTCCAGGATCTAAAAATAGAGATTCTCAATGTTTCAGGATGACGAGAATTTTGTAATTCATTCCCATTCCTTCAATGAGACCTAAACATGAACCCAATGACACAAGTACGATTTTCCACCCATTTTACTTCTCTGGAGCATGTGCTTGTAGTTCAAATTTGAATTATGGACTGCATTAAATGCCTAGAAAACTCAATTAATATATAAAAAGGCCAAACAAACCCTAAACAGTTTCAAATTTCAGAACCACGCTGTTGTTATTCTATGTTGCCTGTAGAAAATAAAGTTCAATGCGAGAAGAGGCAGCGATTATCATGTCGGCCACAAGAGGGGCATGTTTCCCTACCAGAACCATGAGGGTTACGAGAATCTTCGGTTTGTAAGAGGCTTGCAATCTAGCTTGGTCGAAATTGGACAATTATTTTACCACAATATATATGTGCCATTTAGTGGCACCATGGCAAGTTTCATGATTTTCTGGTGAGTTTTGGATTTACGGAGATTTAAAAACTGAGATTCACAATGTTTGTGGCCGAGCCAGGATGCCGAGGCGATTGAATTCATTCCCATTCCTTCCATGGGACCTAAAGATGCACCCTAAGGACACATGTACATTTTCTAGCCATTTTGGTGCATTGAAGCATGTACTTGTAGTTCAGATTTTAATTATGGACATTAAACTCCTAGAAAACTCAATTAATTAATTAAAAAGGTCAAACGAAACCTAAATAATTTCAAAGTTCAGCGTGAATCTCCCATTGTTCCATGTTGCGTGTACAAGAAAATACAAGGCTAGAAGAGGGAGCGATTATCGTTTCTCCCACAAGGGGAGACGTTTCCCTATCGAAACCTCGAGGGTTCTTGCGGCAGGCTCCGGTTTGTAAGAGGTTTGTAATAGAGCTTGGTCCAAACTGGACTATGTTTTTACCATGACATATATGTGCCATGACGTGACACCATGCAAATTTCCATGACTTTTTGGTGAGTTTTGGATTTATTGGGATTTAATAACCGAGATTCCAAATGTTTGAGGACGAGCCAGGACGCCGGTATGGTTGTAATTCATCCCCATTCCTGGCATGGGACCTAAACACGCACCCAGGGACACATGTATAATTTTTCTATCCATTTTGGTGAACTGGAGCATGTATTTTAGTTCAGATTTGAATTATGGACATTAAATGCCTAGGAAAATCAATTAGTGTATAAAAAGGCCAAACAAACCCTGAATAAGTTTAAATTTCAGCCCGGATATCCTGTCATTCCATGTTGCCCATGGAAGAAAATATAATGAGAAGAGAGGCAGTGGTTATCATTTCTCCCACAAGGGGGACACGTTTCCCTATCTGAACCACAAGGCTTCTTGAGAGAAGCTCCGGTTTGTAAGAGGCTTGTAATAAAACTCGTGTCAAAATGGTCAAAGAAATTTCCTCGACATATTTGTGCCATGTCGTGAGACCATGCCACGTTTCACGATTTTCGGGTGAGTTATGGATTTACGGGGATTTAAAAACCGAGATTCCTCTCACAAAATGTTTTCAAATAGCACATGGTTCCCTCACGAAAGCCGTGTGCCTACCAAACTGTGGCCGATGCCCCCTGCTGCACGCGCGATCTGACTTGTGTGTTCTGATTAGCCAGCACCCAGACCCCGCGGATCATATGTCTACACTGTGGATACTCCCAGATCAAACGGCAATCCTCATCCTTTTTGGCAGCACATGCAGTTTCGGTTGTGATTTTATTTATATGGGTAAGAACTATGCGCATGCGTCGTGCTAGCTCACACTTCTTTCTCTACTAAGGTTTTTATATTAATCTTGTTTTATATGCAAACACGCCACTGTTTCCTGCCACTCCTCTCATCGGTTTCCCCCCTCTTTTCCCATCATTTTCCTGCTGCGAGTGTCAGTGCTCATTGAAGGCTAGGCAGTGACATACCGGCCATGTAAATATCGCACACAATTTCTAAAATCACAAATGTGTGTGATAGTAGGGAGTAGGTCCCATTGGGTGACCAGCGCGAAATGCCTTAAAGGCAAGGAGGCAATTCCTATCAACAAGGGGCGGCTTCCCATCCGCTAGCCTAGTAGAAGTCGTGCTCGGCTTGGAGTAGTCTAAGGATGGGTGACCTGGTGGGAAGTTGCGTATCTCAAGCTTCATTTAAGCGCAATGACATGGTCATTATAGAGATAAATGACTCTATAGTGACCTTTCATGGCAATTATATAAACCTTGGGATCCTTGTTTTGCTAATTTGTACACTATTTTTATTGCTTATTTTTTATTCTAAAAAATCAAAGAATGATCAACTCTATAGTGACCTGACATGGAGATTATGTAAACCTTGGGATCCTTGTTTTGCTAATTGGTAGACTATTTTTTTATTGGTTATTTTTTTCTAAAAAACCAAAGAATGATCGACATATTTAGGCCCACACAAATTATCCCTTTGACTCAACGCACGAGAAGGGTTTACTCTTTGCTCTGCGTGCTATGTTAGAGCTAATCAAGTTTCGGCACATGTGTTGGATGGCACCCAACCCCTATCACCCCATCGTCCTCGAATTTGCGTTCCCAACATCGTACGTCTTTAACCTGGCCGTGGGGGTTACGATGTTAAGTTGGTAATGTTACTGATGTAGTTTGTGCCCCATCAAACTTGTGCTTTCGGGTTGCACACCAGACCCATACATTTTTTTGGGCCACATGCATGGTATAGCGGCCCAGGTGTTCTGATCGCGCATGTTTCCCTTGTGAGGTTTATGGATGCCACACATATCTATGGGCTGCCCGAGGTATATATATATTATCCTTGACCGATAATGAGGGGGGCCCACACAATCTATCCCTTTGACCTAACTTATGAGAAGGGTTTGACCATAATGGTTTCCTATTGCTATGTGTTCCATGTTAGACCAAATAAAGTTTAAGTGCATGCGTTGGACGACCCCCCCCCCCCGCCGCCGCCTCGAAGTTGGGAAACTGACATCATACATATTGAACCAGGCTTGGGTTCAGGTACGGTGTTTGGTTTGTAATGTAGTTGGTGGCCTATCGAAATTGTGCATTCGGGATTTAAACACATCACACACCACTGTACCCATACATATTTTCGGGCCGCATGCAGTGTATACGGGGTGTTCTGATTGGCCACGTCTCCCTTGTGCAGTTTTTTTGTGATGATACACATATATGTGTGCTCCCCGAGTGTATATATATCATCCCTTTGATGGGGTATGTGTTGACCATGAATGGATTCCTCCTAGTTCGTCCTAGGGCCGGTCATCGTCACATGTCATTCAACCAAAGCTCGATCTCATGCGTTGTCAGGATTCCCTCCCACATGCTTGGATTGTTGGGTTCGACTGACACTGTACACTGTGTATCTCGTCCTTGACTACCTGGCTCTCATGGTTGTTGTCTGTATAGAGAGGCAGGCACCACATCTAAATTGTACATTATTCTATATTTAAAACACACATCACCCCATCCAACGTACATCATTTTGGGGTGCATGCAAGACGTGCTGGTTTTGTGGTCCCTCTTATGCGATTTTTTATGATGGTTCAATCTATTGGCCCAAGCGCTTTATCGACAACAACAGTTGTTATTTGACCAAATGATTGATTCATTGGTCCGTCTTATGGTAGGTCATGGCGAGATGCATGTATGACCAAAGTATCATGATGTGCATCCGCCCCGCTGACACGAAGTGTGAGGTGGGTAAAGCACCCTAGCTAGCTACAAAATTATGTCATTATAGATATATCCAAGGGTGCTTTAGGGTTTGCGAGGTAGGTGCCACAAAAGTTGTGCATTGTGTATTTATAGTTTTAAACATCACACATATATTCCTACATATATTTGGCCACTTCCAGGTGGTTCTTGACTTCTGGCCCCTCTCATCGATCTTCGACGACGTGCCCAACTGTGGGCCCGCGCAGTCAAAGTTGTGCATTGGAATTTTGAACATCAGATACCACCCTTTTCACTCATATATATTTGGGCCACATGCTGATGTGGCTATCTTCTGACCCTCTCTAACTTTTTTTGCTGCAAATTAAGACTCCGATGATGCTCAATAGGAACGGGTATAATGTCTTAACTGTGTGTGAGGCAAGTGCGCTGTGAGTCACCATGACTGCGCAAGCGCGAGCAAAGGTGGAGGTACTGGCTCAACCGAGTGCGATGCAAGTGCGCAATAAAATCACCACGACTATGCAAGTGCGAGCAAAGGTGGAAGTACAGGCTTAACCGTGTGCGATGCAAGGGCACCGTAAAATCACCACCTACGCATGCTAAATGCGAGTAGTTTATTTAGATTGAATTCCACGTCTGCGTATGAAAATTAGGATGAACAGTGTGCGATAGACCAACTAGCTAGAAATCTAAAAACAAACTACCCGCCTTGAGTGTTGCAAAAATCGGAGGTTCCACCATTTTTCCTTATTATCGTACACGCATATTCTTATTGGACCATGCGTGATCTTGGGTACTCCCTCCCCGCATAAATTCCTTTACCCAAATTTTAATAGCCGTCGTACTTTCACCGTTGCCCACACTCCCCCAGCACCGACCTTATAGTAAAATTGCAGTAGCCGAGGCATTTGAACTGTCGCCCTCCCTAGTCCACCACCATCTCCACCCACCATTACTAAAATTTTCAGTAGCCGCGACGTATCCTCAAACACCACCCCGCCCCTCCACAATCACCCACCCGGCCCCTCCCCTGCCAGTCTGCACGTTCCTCCGAGCTTAGATAATAAAGTTCAGGTTACCAAGCTATTCCCATACCATCGCTGATGACCCACAAGAATAGGGGATCTATCGTAGTCCTTTCAATAAGTAAGAGTGTCGAACCCAACAAGGAGCAGAAGGAAATGACAAGCGGTTTTCAGTAAGCTATTCTCTGCACGCACTGAAATTATCGGTAACAGATAGTTTTGTGATAAGATAATTCGTAACGGGTAACAAGTAACAAAGTAACTAAGGATAAGCAAGGTGGCCCAATCCTTTTTGTAGCAAATGCCAAGCCTGGACAAACACTTATATGAAGCAAAGTGCTCCCGTGGACACATGGGAATTATCGTCATGCTAGTTTTCATCATGCTCATATGATTCGCGTTCGTTACTTTTATAGTTTGATATGTGGGTGGACCGGTGCTTGGGTGTTGTCCTTACTTGGACAAGACTCCCACTATAATTAACCGCTCTCGCAAGCATACACAACTACGAAAGAAGAATTAAGGTAAACCTAACCATAACATGAAACATATGGATCCAAATCAGCCCCTTATGAACCAACTCATAAACTAGGGTTTAAGCTTCTGTCACTCTAGCAACCCATCTACTACTTATTACTTCCCAATGCCTTCCCCTAGGCCCAAATCATGGTGAAGTGTCATGTAGTTGAACTTCACATAACACCACTAGAAGAGAGACAACATACAACTCATCAAAATATCGAACGAATACCAAATCCACATGATTACTTATAACAAGACTTCTCCCATGTCCTTAGGAACAAACGTAACTACTCACAAAGCATATTCATGTTCATAATAAAAGGAGTATTGAATAGCATTAAGGATCTGAACATATGATCTTCCATCGAATAAACCAACTAGCATCAACTACAAGGAGTAATCAACACTACTAGCAACTCACAGGTACCAATCTGAGGTTTTGAGACAAAGATTGCATAGAAGATATGAACTAGGGGTTGAGAGGAGATGGTGCTGGTGACGATGTTGATGGAGATTGACCCCCTCTCGATGAGAGGATCGATGGTGATGACGAGGGCGGTGATTTCCCCCTAGAGGAGGGATGTTTCCCGGCAGAACAGCTCCTCTGGAGCCCTAAATTGGTCCTACCCTGGTTCCGCCTCGAGACGGCGGCGCTTCGTCTCGAAAGCTTCCCCTTGATTTTTTTTCCAGGGCAATAGACACAATATAGCAGAAGATGGGCGTTGGGGGCCTGCCAGGGGGCCCACGAGGTAGGAGGCGTGCCCAGGGGGTAGGGCGCGCCCTCCACCCTCGTGGCTGACTGGTAGCCCCCTCTGGTGCTTTCTTTGCCCAATATTTTTTATATATTCCAAAACTTATCTCTGTGAAGTTTCAGGACTTCTGGAGTTGTGCAGAATAGGTCTCTAATATTTTCTTCTATTCCAGTCCAAAATTTCAGCTGCCGGCATTCTCCCTCTTCATCTAAACCTTATAAAATAAGAGATAAAATGCATAAGCATTGTGATATAATGTGTAATAACATCCCATAATGCAATAAATATTTATATAAAAGCATGATGCTAAATGGACGTATCAATGCCCCCAAGCTTAGACCTTGCCTGTCCTCAAGTGAAAGCCGATATCGAAAAATGTGTCCACATGTTTAGAGATAGATGGTGTCGATCAAATAAAATACGTACATGAGGGCATCATGATCATTTTTAGATCAACAACATATATTATCATATGATTTATTATGCTAAAGTAACAATCCATTCACAAGGTAAAGTATGAATCAGAAACTTGATTGAAAACTAACAAACTATGATCTCAGTCATTGAAGCAGTTGCAATTTATCATAACATCGGAAAGAGTCAATATGAGAGCTTTTTAGCAAGTCCACATACTCAACTATAATTTAGTCTTTCAAAATTGCTAACACTCATGCAATACTTATGGGTACAAAGTTTCAATCGGACACAAAGAAAGATAGGGGCTTATAGTCTCGCCTCCCAACCTTTTACCTCAAGGGTAATGTCAACAATAGTACTTTACGAAAACCTACATCAGACTGGGCTATATATCCGGATCTCTCCAACACATAGTGCTTTCCAAACGATAAAAGTGTAAAAAGTAAAGATGATGAACACCATGACTCCTGTATGAGGGTAGAAAGTAAAAGTAAATGATAGGCCCTTCGTAGAGGGAAGCAAAGGTTGTCATGCGCTTTTATGGTTGGATGCACAAAATCTTAATGCAAATGAATGTCACTTTATATTGCTGCTTGTCATAGGGACCTTTATTATGTAGTCCGTCACTTTTATTTCCTCCATATCACAAGTTCGTATAAAGCTTATTTTCTTCACACTAATAGATCATACATATTTAGAGAGCAATTGTTATTGCTTGCACCGATGACAACTTACTTGAAGGATCTTACTCAATCCATAGGTAGGTATGGTGGACTCTCATTGCAAAACTGGGTTTAGGGATGTTTGGATGCACAAGTAGTATCTCTACTTTGTGCAAAGAATTTTTCTAGCATGAGGGGGAAAGGCAAGCTCAACATGTTGGATGATCCATGCCAATATAACTTATTCGGATATAAGAAAACATAACCCATTATGTTGTCTTCCTTGTCCAACATCAACTTTTTAGAATGTCATATTTTAATGAGTGCTCACAATCACAAAAGATGTCCAAGATAGTATATTTATATGTGAAACCTCTCTTTCTTTATTACTTCCTATTAATGGAACAATGACCAAACCTATGTTTGTCAACTCTCAACAACTTTTATTCATCATACTCTTTATATGTGAAGTCATTACTATCCATAAGATCAATATGATCTTTTTATTTCTTTTTATTCTTTCTTTAATTCCCTCAAGATCATAGCAAGATAGCAAAGCCCTCATCTCAAAACTACTCTTTATTATATATATCTCACAGACGCGATTACATAGATAGAGATCAAAACAAAACTCAAAGCTAGATCATACTAAAACTTTATTCTACTAGATCAAGATATAACCAAAAGGATCAAACTAAGAAAAATGATAAAAGCAGAAGTGTGATGGTGATACGATACCGGTGCATCTCCCCCAAGCTTGGCAGTTGCCAAGGGGAGTGCCCATACCCATGTATTTATGTCTCTTTCTTCAGAGGTGGTGATAATGGATTTGTTGATGATGTAGGCTTGTTGTCCAGCTTCCAAGGCATAGGCTCACCAACGAGTCTCCGGGATCCTCAAATCTGCAGCCAAATTCATCCTATTGAATCTATATTCGTACTCACAATTTTGATTTTGCAGGTCATAGATCTGGGCTTGGAAGTGCTCGATTTTCTTGTGAAGCTTGAAGATGGCCTGTCGATATTCTTGGCATCCAGCTTGTGATTGTTGGTGAACTCCATTATCAGCATGTGATTGCAGTTGAGTCCATGTTCCACCATCCCTTGGCACTTGAAAACATGTTGCTCCATTGCTTCGAGTCTTGTCTCCACGCTTCCGGTCTTCTTTGGTCCCTCAACATCGCGGATGTGCAGCACACCCTCACGCATCTCAATGGTTTGAGGTAGTTGAAGCACCTCCGTGAGGTAAGGGTTGATGAGATTCTCCAAAAACTTGTCCTTAGGGGCGCTTCGAGACATCATGGTGATCTTGATCTGTCAGAAAAACAGCTCGAAACAAAACCAGAGGATTTGGTCATGGTACGGTGGTCAAAAACTTCGAGAGATTATATAATACTGACCAAAAGAAATATCGTGCAAGAAAATGGAGTCCGGAGGGCACACTAAGTGGCCAAAAGGCAGGGGGCGCGCCTAAGGGGGTAGGGCGTGCCCTCCACCCTCATGGCTGCCTCGTGTCTCTTTCGGACTAATTTTAATTTTCCTAATTTTTTTAATATTACAAAACAGAGAGAAATTGCTATTAGAACGGTTTTGGAGTCGGTTTACTTACCATACCACGTACCTATTCCTTTTTGGAGTCTAACACATTCAGAGAAGTGTCCCTTATATACTCCTCTGGCGTTACGGTGTCAATTATATTGGTTTCAACATTTATGGGATTACCTGAGATATAATGTTTGATTCTTTGACCGTTTACCACCTTCGGATTTGTGCCTTTGGCGTTGTTGATTTTGACGGCACCAGAATGATAGACCTCCTCGATAAAGTAAGGACCTTCCCATTTAGAGAGAAGTTTTCCTACAAAAATACTTAAACAAGAGTTGTATAGCAAAACATGATCACCTACATTAAACTCACACTTTTGTATCCTCTTGTCATGCCTTCTTTTCATTTTTTCTTTAAACAACTTGGCATTCTCATAGGCTTGGGTTCTCCATTCATCTAGCGAGCTAATGTCAAATAACCTCTTCTCACCGGCAAGTTTGAAATCATAGTTGAGCTCTTTAATAGCCCAATATGCCTTATGTTCTAGTTCAAGAGGTAAGTCACATGCCTTTCCATAAAGCATGTTTTACGGAGACATACCCATAGGATTTTTATTAGAAGTTCTATAGGCCCATAATGCATCATCAAGTTTCTTGGACCAATTCTTTCTAGATCTATTAACAATCTTTTTCAAAATCAATTTAATCTCTCTATTACTCAATTCTACTTGACCACTAGACTGAGGATGATATGGAGATGCAATTATTTGATTAACATCATACTTAGCAAGCATTTTACGAAAAGCACCATGAATAAAATGTGAACCACCATCAGTCATTAAATATCTAGGGACCACAAACCTCGGAAAAATAACTTCTTTAAGCATCTTAATAGAAGTTTTATGATCAGCACTACTAGTTGGAATAGCTTCTACCCACTTAGTAACGGAATCACAAGAACTAAAATATGTGTATACCCATTGGAGGAAGGAAAGGGTCCCATATAATCAAAGCTCCAAACATCAAATGGTTCAATAACAAGTGAATAATTCATAGACATTTCTTGACGTTACTAATATTACCAATTCTTTGGCATTCATCAAAAGACTAGACAAACTTAGAAGCATCTTTGAAGAGAGTAGGCCAACAAAAACCATATTGCAATACCTTATGTGCAGTTCTATCTCCAGCATGGTGTCCTCCGTAAGCCTCGGAGTGACACTTGCGTAGGATCTGTTCCTGTTCATGCTTAGGTACACAACGTCTAATAACACCATCCACTCCATCTTTATAAAGGTGTGGATCATCCCAAAAGTAATGTCTTAAATCATAGAAAAACTTTTTCTTTTGTTGGTATGTGAAACTAGGTGGTATAAATTTAGCAACAATGTAATTAGCATAATCATCATACCATGGAGCAGTACAAGAAGCATTTATGATAGCTAATTGTTCATTAGGAAAACTATCATCAATAGGCAGTGGGTCATCAAGAACAATTTCTAACCTAGACAAGTTGTCTGCAATGGGGTTCTCGGCTCCCTTTCTATCAATAATATGCAAATCAAATTCTTGTAACAAGAGAGCCCATCTAATATGTCTAGGTTTAGCATATTTCTTTTCCATAAGATATTTAATAGCAGCATGATCAGTGTGAACAGTTACTTTGGAATCAACAATATAAGGTCTGAACTTATCACAAGCAAATACAACTGCTAAAAATTCTTTTTCAATAGTAGCATACTTTCTCTGCGCACTGTCTAGAGTTTTACTAGCATACTGGATAATGTTTAATTTCTTATCAACTCTTTGTCCTAGAATAACACCAACAACATAATCACTAGCATCACACATCATTTCAAAGGGTAAATTCTGATTAGGTGGCTGAACAGTAGGTGCAGAAATCAAGGCTTTCTTAAGTATGCAAATGCTTTTACGTAATCATCATCAAAAACAAAAGGAACATATTTTTGCAAGATATTAGTGAGAGGCCTAGAAATTTTAGAGAAGTCTTTAATAAACCTCCAATAGAAACCAGCATGACCAAGTAAACTTCTTATACCTTTGATACCTTTAGGACACGACATCTTTTCAATAACATCTACTTTGGCTTTATCAACTTCAATACCTCTTTCACAAATTTAATGCCCCAAGACAATACCTCATTTACCATAAAGTAGCACTTCTCCCAATTCAAGACAAGATTAGTTTCTTCGCATCTCTACAAAACTCAATCAAGGTTGGTTAAGCAATCATCAAAAGAAGTTCCGTAAACAAAGAAATCATCCATGAACACCTCAACAATCTTTTCACAAAAGTCAGAGAATATAGAAGTCAAACATCTTTGAAAGGTAGCAGGTGCATTGCATAAACCAAAAGGCATACGTTTATAAGCAAAAGTACCGAAAGGACAAGTAAAAGTGGTCTTTTCCTGATCCTCTTTTGACACAGGTATTTGAGAGAAGCCAAAATAACCATCTAGAAAGCAAAAATGTGTATGTTTAGATAGTCTTTCTAGCATTTGATCAGTAAAAGGTAGAGGGTAATGATCTTTTCTAGTATCTATATTTAATTTGAGGAAATAAATTACCATTATATAACCTATAACAATTCTTTGTGGGATCAATTCATTCTTATCATTAGGAACAACAGTAATACATACCTTCTTCGGCACACAATGAACGGGACTTACCCACTGACTATCAGCAATAGGAAAAATTATACCTGCCTCTAGGAGCTTTAGTATTTCATTTATTACCACTTCTTTCATCTTAGGATTTAACCATCGTTGATGATCAACAACTAGTTTGGTGTCTTTCTCCACTTTTATTTTGTGCTGTCATAGAGTGGGATTAATGCTCTTAAGATCATCAAGAGTATATCCAATAGCGGCATAGTGCTTCTTTAGAGTTTTCAATAGTCTCTCTTCTTCATGCTGTGAAAGGTTAGCACTAATAATAACAGGATATATCTTATTTTCATCAAGAAAAGCATATTTAAGACTATCAGGTAACTATTTAAGCTCAAACATGGGTTCTCCCTTGGGTGGAGGAGGATCCCGGAGGATTTCAATAGGCAAGTTGTGTTTCAAAATAGGTCCTTGCTTAAAGAATACTTCATCTATTTCCCTTCTTTCTTTCATAAACATATCATTTTCATGGTCTAGCAAATATTGTTCTAAGGATCATTAGGAGGCACGACAATAGAAGCAAGAGCAATAATTTCATCCTTACTAGCCAACTCTTTATCATGGGGTTGTCTACGAATTTGGAGAAATAAAAATCATGAGACATATCCCCTAAACCATTAGTAGCAATATCCTTTTTGCAGTCTATCTTAGAATTAACAGTATTCAAGAAGGGTCTACGAAATATAAGGGGACAAAAGTCATCTTGTGGGGAACCAAGAACGAGAAAAATAGTAGGGTATTTTATTTTCCCACACAAGACTTTAACATCTCTAACAATCCGAACTGGTGAAATAGTATCTTTATTGTCAAGCTTAATAGTAACATCAATATCTTCTATCTCAGCAGGTGCAATATCATTCATAATTTCTTTATAAAAGGTAAAAGGTATTGCACTCACACTAGAACCCATATCACATACGCCATGATAATAATGATATCCTATTTTAACTGAAACAACAGGCATGCCAAAAACGGGTCTATGTTTATCTTTAGTATCGAGTTTAGTAATCCTAGCAGCTTCATCACAGAAATAAATAACATGCCCATCAAATTTTTTTGATAGAAAGACTGTAAGGGAGGCCCCTACAGTATAATTGGTGCAACAAACCCAAATTGCAAATACCATGCCTTGAACTTGGGTGGATGGAAAGGCATCAGCCCATTTCCACCACTAGGCTATGCCTTAGTGTGCAACATGCCCATCAATATTATGGACCAAGATATCTTTAACCATAGCAATACTAGGTTCAACTTTAATTTGTTTAGGGGGTGTAGGTGTTCTAGTATTAGTCCCACGAACCACAGTTGATGCTTTAACATGATCCTTTATTCTAACAAGGAAAGGTGGTTTCTCAATATAAGTAGTAGGAACAATAGGATCAACATTATAAGTAATAGTTTCTACTTCAACTTTAATAGGTTCTACTACTTTCACTTCAGTGGGAGGATGATATTTAAACCACTTCTCCTTAGGGAGATCAACATGAGTAGAAAATGATTCACGGAAAAAGCTACTATCTCAGAGTCAAGTCCATATTTAGTGCTAAATACATGAAAAGCATCAGTATCCATAAAAGATTTAACACAATCAAACTTAAGGTTTATATCTGACTCCTTACCTTCGTCGAGTTCCCAATCTTGAGAGTTGCATCTAATTATTTCCAATAAATCCCATTTGAATTCAATAGTCTTCATCATAAAAGAACCAGTACAAGAAGTATCGAGTATGGATCGATCATTATGAGAAAGCCAAGCATAAATTTTTTGAATAATAATTTCTCTTGAGAGCTCATGATTGGGGCATGAATATAACATTGGCTTAAGCCTGCCACAAGCTTGAGTGATACTTTCTCCTTCACGAGGCCAATAT